>NW_027204937.1:9171212-9241212 GCF_024711535.1 Dipodomys merriami
AGTGATTCTTTTTGTTTGCGTATTAATAATATGGGGGAAAAGGAGGTCAGAGTAATAATCTTATGTGCCTTTTAAAGATACTGGGAGCATGAAAAATTAGAGGAATAGTTTTAGCTAGTATCTTTGGAGAGGATAGAGATAAAATATTTTGTGTTAGTAATATTGTTTGTTCCATTTGCAAACTGATGTCTGGTGAGTCAATGCTAATGCTTATGTATCACCAAAATAATTTATAGTGTTATTTAAAGCCTGAATAAGCAGCTTGTCAAACTGTTGTCTTAATATGCATTGTTCATTTTTATTTATGCATTAGGAAGATTTCTTTTATTTTTTGCGTCCAGTCCTGGGGCCTGAACTCTGGGCCTGGGCGCTGTCCCTCAGCTCTTCAGCTCAAGGCTAGCGTTCCACCACTTGAGCCACAGCACCACTTCCGGCTTTTTTCTTTTTCTGCTTATGTGGTGCTGAGGAATCGAACCCAGGGCCTCAGGCATGCAAGGCAAGTGTTCTACCACTGAGCCAACTTCCCAGCCCCTGCATTAGGAAGATTTCTTTAACCTAGTTTCACATTTTTAAATTGATATTTACTGATCATATACCTCATATATGTTGATATTTCAGTATAATTAACTACCACAGCCCCTTTCCATTTATCTGCTTATCCTAATTCACCCCTAGACTCTAGTAATCATTCTACTATTTCTGTAGTTTTCATTTTTTAATCTCATATATAAGTAAATCCATGTAATTTTGTTCTTATGTGTTTATTTAAGAGAAATTAATATATGTTCACCAGAGGATTTATACAACAATGTTCATAGCATAGTTATCACCCATTAGTAACTGGCTTATCATTAACTTTTGAAACTTAATTCATACATTAGAGTTCCTCACCATTATTTTATTATTTAGAAGCAAATACTAGCCAGATGACAGTGGCTCACGCCTGTAATCCTAGCTACTCTGGAGGCTGAGATCTGAGGATCTAGGCTTAAAGCCTGCCAGGGCAGAAAAGTCTGTGAGACTCTTATCTCCAATTAACTATCAGAAAAACTGGAAATGGAGCTGTGGCTGAAGTGGTAGCATGCTAGCCTTAAGCACAAAAGCTCAGGGATAGATCCCAAGGACTGGCTGACACACACACAAAAGGAAAGAGGCAAATACTTTGCTTGGTACTAGCACTACTCAAGAAAGGAGATTACAAATGGCATTAATATTGAAAGGTTGGGATTACTGAAAGCCATTTGAGAAAATGCCACATTTTTTAGTGGAATAGTATCTAGCAATAAAATGGAACTAGTTATGTGTGTATATGTTACCACATAGACATAAAAGACAACAGCAAAACTAAACTTTAGGGTGAGCAGGAGGATCATGGTTAGAGTGAACAGGCTTAGTTTCAAAGCAGAGTAAGCAAACTATTTGTAACATGGGAAATGTTCATCTTAAACCTATACCAGAATATATATTATTAGAATTGAAGTGATTTTATGTATAACTCATAATTCAATTAAGTTAATTAAAAAATAAAATTGCCAGTGGCCCACGCCTATAATCATAGCTACTCAGGAGGCTGAGATCTGAGGATTGCGGTTCAAAGACAGCCTGGGGAGGAAAGGCCATAAAACTCATTTCTCTCCAATAAACCACCAGAAAACCAGAAGTGGCACTGTAGCTCAAGTAGTAGAGCCTAGCCTTGAGCTGAAGAGCTGAGGAACAGAGCTCAGGCCCATAGTTCAAGCCCCCTGACCGATAATAAAGTAATAATAATAATAATAATAATAATAATAATATAATTTGATACATAAAGACATAGAAAATTTACATGTTGATAGGCTAATGTAGTGTTTGTTGATGGGGTACCATGGGATGTTTCATTAATATACATATCATGTAATGCATAAATCAAGGTAAATACATGTTTCCTCTAACATTTTTTTCTGGTAAAAACTTTTAGGAAGCCGGGCGCCGGTGGCTCACACCTGTAATCCTAGCTACTCAGGAGACTGAGATCTGAGGATCGTGGTTCAAAGCCAGCCCGGGCATCAAAGTCTGTGAAATTCTTATCTCCAATAAACCACTAGAAAACCAGAAGTGGTGCTGTGGCTCAAGCGGTAGAGTGCTCGCCTTGAGCTGAAGAGCTGAGGGACAGTGCTCAGGCCCAGAGTTCAAGCCCCTCGACCGACAAAAACAAAACAAAACAAAACTTTAAAACATTTTTTTATTTCTTTTTAAAAAATTTTTGTTTATTTTTTATTGTGAGAATACTGTACATAGGGGTTACAATTACATGGGCAAGATAATGAGTACATTTCTTATCAAGCATTGTAGCCTCCTCCTTTGTTTCCCCTTCCCATCCCTTCCCATCCTCCCACTGCCCCCCCAACCCAGTCCTCTCCACCCCTGCCCCCCCTCCAAAGTTGTAAAGTTCGTTTTCGACATAACAACTTGTACTTCTCCTTGCAACAGCTCCACCTGTATCCTTCTTTAAACGACTTGTCACAAAACAAAACTTTAAGAAGTATTTTTGCTATCTTTTGATAGCAAAAAAAAAAAAAGAGTGTTCCTAGTGTTCCTCCTTTCTAGCTATAGCTTAATACCTATTAGTGAAACTTTTCTCATTCTTCTTTCCCTTCTACTATCTCCAGTCTCTGGTAACTACTGTTATATTGTGAGGTCAGCTTTTGTTTAAGATTTTATACACGAGTGAGAGTATGTTGTACATAAAAAGATGTTGGCTTATTTTGTTTAACATACTGATCTTCAGTTCCATTCAACATAAATGATAGGATTTCATATTCTTAATGGCTGAATATTTTGCTGTTTGTATACATCACTTTATATATCCATCAGTTGATAGATACCTGGGTTCTTTCTAATCATTAGCTATTATGAATAATGCTACAATGAACATGTGAGTACAAGTGTCTCCTTTATATATTGATTTCATTTTTTTGGGATTGCTGGTTCATATGGTAGTTCTATTTTTAGTTTTTTGAAGGATCTCAATTTTTTTTTTTTTGCCAGTCCTGGGGCTTGAACTCAGGACCTGGGCACTGTCCCTAAGCTTCTTTTTGCTCAAGGCTAGCACACTACTACTTAAGCCACAGAACCACTTCTGGCTTTTTCTGTTTATGTGGTACTGAGGAATCGAACCCAGGGCTTCGCTTACTGAGGAATCGAACCCAGGGCTTCGCTACCCAGCCCATCTCAATTTATTTTTAAGTGCAGTATTGTATTCAGTAGTTGGTATTAATGCTGTGCATATCTTTACAATTTTTCAAGTAATTTGGAAGAGGGGAAGGAGTATACTGTAGTGACAGTGCCATCTTTTGGTAAGTTCTTTGGAGTTAGACAGATCTACAGATTGAATTCTATACTTAGAACTTGCTGCTTTATAGCCTTTTTCTCTTAAATTATTTTGAATACCTAAAAACAAAAGCTACTATATACTGAGAACCTATCCTGACTAGTGTCATGTTAGATTTTGTTTTTATGTCATTAATTGTAATAATGACATAATTTAAGATAATCAGTATTTTTTTGAGTTCTTTGTTTGAATCAGAAATTGTGCAAAATGGTTTTTTTTTTTTTTTTGAGATGTTATTTAGTACTAACAGTAATCTAATGAGTTGTTAGTACCACAGACGAAGAAACTCAGGTGAGGGCTGGGAAGGTGGCTCAGTGGTAGAGCGCTTGCCTTGCATGCCTGAGGCCCTGGGTTTGATTCCTCAGCACCACATAAGCAAAAAGAAAAGAACCGGAAGTGGCGCTGTGGCTCAAGTGGTAGAGCACTAGCCTTGAGCTGAAGAGCTGAGGGACAGTGCCCAGGCCCAGAGTTCAGGCCTACTACCGGACCCCCGCCCCCCCCCCCCCCAAAAAAAAAAAAAAAAAAAAAAAAGAAAACAGAAACTCAGGTGAATAGAGAATAATTTAAAAATAGAAGGAGTTGGGTGCTGGTGGTGCACGCCTGACATCCTAGCTACTCAGGAGACTGAGATCTGAAGATCACGGTTCAAAGCCAGCCTGGGTAGGAAACTCCATGAGACTCTTCTCTCCAATAAATCACTAGAAAATCGGAAGTGGCGCTGTGGCTCAAGTGGTTGAGCGCTCGCCTTGAGCTGAAGAGTACAGGATCAGTGCCCAGTCCCAGATTTCAAACCCCACAATCTACCAAAAAAAACCAAAAACCAAAAAAAAAGCCAGAAGGGACTAATATTGCTGTTATTGTTTATCTTTGTTTTTTAAGAATGAAAATGAAAAATATATTTTAAGAATATTTTAAACATTCTTAATATTTAAATATTCTTAAAAATATATTTTTTGTTTGTTTTTTTGGGTCCAGTCATGGGGCCTGAACTCTGGGCCTGGGCGCTGTCCCTCAGCTCTTCAGCTCAAGGCTAGCGCTCTACCACTTGAGCCACAGCGCCACTTCTGGCTTTTTTTTTTTTTTTTTCTTTTTGCTTATGTGGTGCTGAGGAATTGAACCCAGGGCCTCTGGCATGCAAGGCATGTGCTCTACCACTGAGCCACCTTCCCAGCCCCTTAAAAAAATATTTTTAAGAATGAAAATGAAAAATATATTTTAGAGTTTCTGGTTTTGAAATACTTGATTTTTCAATTTTAGTATTTCATACCTAAATTCTTTCTTTTCTTTTTCCTTCTCCTCTTCTTTTTTCTTCTTCTTATCCTTGCTTGCTTGCTTGCTTCTTTCCCTCCTTCCTTTCTTCCCTCCCTCCCTTCTTCCCTCCTTCCTTCCTTTGTCCCTTCCCCTTCCCCTTTCCTTGACCTCTCTCCTCCCCTCCCCTTTCTCTCCTCTCCTTTCCCTTACCTTTTTCTATCTTTTCCTTTTTTCTTCTTGTTTCTTTCTTCTTTCCTCCTCTTCTTCCTCCTCCTTCTCTTCTTCCTCTTGTTGTTTTTGTGCCAGTCCAGGGGCTTGAACTAAGGACCTGGGAGCGGTCCCTGAAAATTTTTGCTAATGGCCAGTGCTTTACCACTTGAGCCATAGCTTTACTTCTTGCTTTTTGGTGGCTTTGTGGAAATAAGAGTCTCATGGATTTGCTGCCTGGTCTGGGTATAAACCATGATCCTCAGATTTTAGTCCCCTGAATACCTTGGATTGCAGATGTGGGCCACCAGTGTCCAGTTACACTTGAAACTTTTGAATATTTATTTTAACTTATTCACAATCATACATATTTACAGAGTACAATGTGATGCTTTGATACATGTATATAATGTGTAATGATAAAAATTAGGATAATTTCTCCATCTTTTTAAACACCATTTTGTTGTATTTGGAGCCTTCTAAACTCCTTTCTTCCAATTCTTCATAAAATATATAAGATGGTGTGCACTACGGTCACCATCTTCTGCTATAGAACACTAGAACTTACAGCTTACTGACTATACTGATGAAACAGCCTACCTGAAGGGAAAAGATATTTACAAAGTATCTGACAGTGGTGACATACCAAATATATAAGGAACTTAAAAATATAAACAGCAACAAAAATAAGCTCACTAAGATGTGAGCTAACAGCTGGGAGCAATAGTATTTGTGGTCCTAGCTACTTGGTAGACTGAGTTAGAAGCATTACTTGAACCTAGAAGGTGCTTGGAAAATATAGTGAGACCTCATTTTCAGAAAAAAAAACCCACTGATGATTTGAGTAGATTTCTCAAAGATAGACAATAGTTAGATGGAAAAGTGGCTTACTTTAATCATTAGGCAAATGCAAATTAAAACACCTTTGAAATTCCATTTCACCCCAGCCAGAACGGCTGAAAACAAATTATTGTTGTTGTGAGGCTTGAACTCAGACATTGGGCACTGTCAATATTCCCCCTTTTATTGTTTTTCTATTCAACACAATTGAAACTGTCTTCTAGATCATATGTATTGACTTTAGTTTTTCGGTTAAAGTATGTTATTTTCTTTCATCCTCATAGTCTGTGAGTAGATAGATAGTATTTTTTTTCCATTTTTTTAGATGTAGGAATAAGAATAGGCAAGCTATTTCTAAAAAAGAAAATTTTAACCTAAATTTTCATTATAAAGTCTGCTTCCCTGTACCACAATGCCTCAATCTTTATACTTATATACTACTACCATAGACTGAACTTGGGTATATAAGTCAGTTGATTAGTTTTTCTGTTCAAATTCTCAATCACTGAAATTTCTCTTAAAAAGCAAAGCTTAATGAAAATATATAAGTAGAAATAATCAGTTGTGGAGTCTTATAATTAATGTTTAAGCCAAAGTTCTTTGAAGGGGCAACATACTGTTTGAACAAGAAGATTTGAAGTTTGGAGTATTGAATAAAAAAAAATTATTCATCAGACAAGTATCATTGACTATATATTGTATCCCAAATACTTATGCTTGTCTTCTATAGACAAATATTGACTATTTGTTAGTAACATCTGTTTTCTTATTTATACAGGAGAGATTAAACAGATCCTAGAAAGTGAGCTTCAGATACCTGTGCCTAAAATGCTCTTAAAAGGATGGAAGACTGGAGATGTGGAAGACAGTGTGAGTTTCTTGAAACAAAACAAAAAAAATAAATTCAGTTAGGCAATTGACTAAATGATATATACAAGTTGTTACATATGAGTCAGATGGTAATGTGACCAACATTCACTTGATTTAGTTGAATCCCAAACAATGTGTTTAAAGCTAAAATATTTCCAGGCTAAACTAACAGTTTAAATGATTAGATATAAGTAAGTAAAAACACTGTGTGCCATGTTTTTCTTGTTTCTAGTTAATTTGTACTCCTTTTGATAGCATTTGTCCCCCCTTCCCCCCCCTTCAAACTGTTAGGGTGTCACTGAATGTCCTGAAAAAAAAATTATTGGACCACTACTGGCTTGAGAAAGTTACACATGCCAAGTATTAATTATGGAGCAGAGATAATAATAGGATGGGCTGAGAATGTGGCTTAGTGGTAGAGTAGTTGCCTAGCATTCATGAAGCCCTGGGTTTGATTCCTTAGTACCTCATAAACAGAAAAAGCTGGAAAGAGAAAGAGAGAGAGGGGAGAGGGGTGGGGAATAGGAAACTTAAAACTTGGAAAATTTAAATGGTAGCAATAGTTTTTGATTTATTTAGATAGTGGCAGGTTCTTGGAATAAATTCTAAGAATTTGCAGAAAGTGCTAGCCTTGTTAGATACCCAGTAAGTTTCTTTCACATGCCTTTTCTTTATTTTTCTTTTTTTTCTTTCTTATTTTTAAACACAAAGAGTAGGAATGGAGGGAAAGAAATGAATTAACTGTGAAGTTTTCAGTGTTTGAGGAGAAAATAATTTACTGAAACTTTTTTTTTATCATGTTATTAAGTTAATTTTTCTACAGCCACTAATAAAAATAAAATGTTTAATTTGTGTGTGTGTGTGTGTGTGTGTGTGTGTGTGTATATGTGTGTGTGTGTGTGTGTGTGTGTGTGTGTGTGTGTGTGTGTATGTATGTTTATGTACACACATGCGCATGTCAGTGCTAGGGCCTGGGCTTAGGAACTGGGTGCTGTCCCTTAGAATTTAAGCTCAAGGCTAGTGTTCTATCACTTAGGCCACTTCTAACTTTCTAATGGTTAACTGGAGATAAGAGTTTCACAGACTTTTCTGCCCAGGCTGCTTTAAACTGCAATCCTCCTGCCTCAGCCTTCTCAGAAGATAGAATTATAGGCATGAGCCACTAACACCCATTTACAATCTTCAAGTTTTAGTTCAGTTCTTTATGAGTTGCTGCTTGTAGACATTGTGCTTATAAATTCTACTTGTATATGTTAGTTTATTTGATATGTGGAACTGCTATGAGTATTTCAATGAGGTATTTGTAAGTTTAGGTATAATTAAGCTTTGTGTGCCATGTAGTCTCTGTTTTAGCTACTCAGTTCTGCTGATGATAAGTGAAAGCAACCATAGCCAATATGTGAAAGAACAAACATAATTATATTCCAGTGTAACTTTGCATATAGACACAAAACTTGATTTTTATATAATTTCACATGTCATGAAATAGTCTTTTGAATACCTCCCCAATTTAATATTATTTCTCTCTATTAAAAAATGTTAAGCTAATTGTGCATTTGGTGGCTTCTAACTGCTCAGGAGTCTGAGGTGTGAGGATTACAGTTTAAAAGCAGCCTCGGCAGAAAAGTCTTTGAAACTCTTATCTCCAATTAACCACTGAAAAGTCAGAAATGGAGCTGTGCCTCAAGTGGTAGAGTGCTAGCAAGTCTTTAGCAAAGATACTAAGGGACAGTGCACAGACTCAGAGGTCAAAATCCAAGACTAGCTCATGTGTGTACACACACACACACACACACACACACACACACACACACACACACACACACACACACACACACACACACACACACACACACACACACACACACACACACACACACACACACACACACACACACACACACACACACACACACACACACACACACACACACACACTGCACAGACTCAGAGGTCAAAATCCAGGACTAGCACATGTGTACACACACACACACAGTGTACAGACTCAGAGGTCAAAATCCAGGACTAGCACATGTGTGTACACACACACACACACACACACACACACACACACACACACGAAACCTATTTTTTTTTTTTTTTTATTCTGCTTATGTGGTGCTGAGGAATCAAACCCAGGGCCTTAAGCATGCCAGGCAAGCGCTCTACCACTGAGCCACCTTCCCAGCCCTTGAAACCTATTTTTGATTCACCAACAATATAAAAACAGAACAGTCCTGATTCGTTAGCTTTTTTTATGGTGTTGGGAATGAAGTCTAGGGCCTCTCAAATGCAAGGAAAGCATTGTACCACTGAAACTTATTCCCTACCACTGAAACTTATTCCCAACCACTGGCTGCTCTGACTTATACATAAATTTCAAGAGGAAAGTACTGACTAAGTAAATCAACAACCTTGACGCAAAGAAAGCAGGATACTAAAGTCATTTACATAGCTCTATTAATTATTAGTTTTGTGAAACTGGTTGCAAAACACTTATACCGGGTCTGGGAAGGCGGCTCGGTGGTACACTGTTCCTTGTATGCATGAGGCCCTGGGTTTGATTGTTCAGCACCACATGAGTAGAAAAAGCTGGAAGTGGTGCTGTGGCTCAAGTGGTAGAGTGCTAGCCTTGAGATGAAGAGCTGAGGGACAATGCCCAGGCCCAGAGTTCAGGCCTCCTTCCCCCCCCCCCCCCCACACTTTTCAGTGGTTTGTAAAGAGAAAGGCAGTCATTTAGAAAATGTTCTTTAAGCTATTTTTCGTCTATTTCAACAGCCTTTGTTACATATAATACTTTCAGTTACTTTTTTTATTTTTTATTTTTGTGATTCTGGGGTTCGAACCCAGAGCCTGGTGTGTGCTGGGCAAGCACTTTATAATTCAAACCATGTTCTAGCCATATAACTGATTATTTCTTTATACTCTATTAAAAAATCAGTATACATTAGTTGTACAATGAAGGTTTCATTTTAACATGTCTACACCACATGCATACAACATAGCAACCAGGATTGCACCCAACCAGGATGGAAGTTTCAGTTGACGAGTAGTTGATTTCAGTACATTGTATATGAGACGCTTCTCTACTCAGAGTGGTTTAGTTTCAAAGTCTATTGTATGTGACAAATCGTGGTCTTGTGTTTGTTGTAAGTTCTAGTGAAAACTGATAACCACAAACTGCTCTGATTTTTTTTTTTTTAAAGACAAATATAGGATCCAAGATATCTCTAGGAATGATATCCTGATCATATCCCAAAGAGCTGGCACTGGGTCTAGCTCCCAGCTCCTTGCCACTCTTATTCTGCTGTGAGAGCAATCACTCTCCTAATTTCCTGGGTCCCTGAAAACTCCTTGTAGTCTCTCCTTTCTTTTGTGTCACTAGATTCTCAACATGATCCTCAGATCTCAGCCTTCTGAGTAGCTCAGATTACAGGTGTAAGCCACTGGCTCCTGGTCTATCTGAAACTCTTTTTATTCTAGTTACTAGGACTTGAATTCAGAGCCTTTGTTCTGCTTTTTCATTCATTGCTGGTGCCCTCCTACTTGAGCCATGCCTCTAATCTAGCTCTTTGCTGAATACCTGGAGATAGAATCTCATGGCCTTTTCTGCATTAGGCAGATTTCAAATGTGGTCCTTAGATCTCAGGCTCCTGAGGAGCCAGGATTACAGGTATGAGCTATTGGTGCCCAGCTTGCATCGAATTCTTGTTCTCTTTATATTCTCTTGGTTTATTTCTATATTATCTTCAAGTCTTTGCTCTTGTCATAGACTCTAACCACCCAGGTGAAAATTTCAAAAAACTCTTACCTAAAATTCTTTATCACCTTTTCTTGCTTTTTTTTTTTTTTTTTTGCCGGTCATGGGGCCTAAACTCTGGGCCTGGGCACTGTCCCTCAGCTCTTCAGCTCAAGGCTAGGACTCTACCCCTTGAGCCATAGCGCCACTTCCGGCTTTTTCTGTTTATGTGGTGCTGAGGAATCGAACCCAGGGGCCTCATGCATGCAAGGCAAGCACTCTACCACTGAGCCACCTTCCCAGCCCCCACCTTTTCTTGCTTTATCTTTAGTTAAAATTATGTCCTCTATAACTCAACTACAGAGGTTACTTACTTTATTCCTTTTTATTCTTTTTAAATATGAAATGTACACTCTATAAAATCATGAATTTAATTTTAGGCTGTTCTAGTCACTTGTATATTCTCAGTGGCTACAATAATCCTGGTATAGAGAAAGTGGCTCAGTAAATTTCTAAATAAGTATACTCCTTGAATGTATGACCCTAAAGATGTAAAAATATATTTCTTAATGTATATTGCTGTATTTCTGTACACCAGAAAGTTATTTACCATCAAATTGGGGTTTTGAAATATATATGATTTTTGTGCCAAGGGAATTTAGTTTGTATATGGTTGTAACTACAAGCAGGGTAATTTAACAAAAAAGTAAATGAAATCTGAATTAGTAAATATTCCTGCTAGTTTGTATACCTCTTAGGCTGCAGCTCTTTATCTAAAAATTTATTGGGAGTAAAATGCTTTTCTGTGATCCTTTCTTGACTTAGTAATTTCTGAAACCTTGCACTTTTGATTTTTGTCATAAAATTCTTGTTAGTTGCATGGGTATACTTTTTCAGTGAAGAAATTATGAACTAAATAGTGTTCTTATTTATTTGTATCTCTTCATGAGCTTGTCAATGAATTTGTATTTTTATTTTTAATCTTCAGATTTATACTAATTTTCAGTATATATTAGGGGGGAACAAGAGATTCGATTCAGCAGTTTTCCATTATGTCATTTAGGAAATTATCAGAAGATGAAAGATCAAGCTGTTAATCTGTGAAATTTTCAACCATTATAAAAAAATTGATAATGCATATTCATTTTTTGTTTTCCTTTTTCAGACGGTCCTAAAATCACTACACTTGCCAAAAAACAACAGTCTTTATGTCCTTACACCAGACTTGCCACCACCTTCATCATCCAGTCATGTTGGGTAAGTAGTTTATTTTTCTGGGAATCTGAAGAATTTAGTTGTTACATTCTTTTAAGGTACATATACACACCAAAATTAAATCAAGCAAAAAGCTGTGGAAGCTTTTTTTTTTCATATGTATTTTTTATTGTAAAAATACTGTACAGAGGGGTTACAGTTACATGAGTAGGGTAATGAGTACATTTGCTATCGAGCATTGTTACCTTCTCCTTTATTTTTCCCTTACCATCCCTTCCCTCCCTACTTCCTAAACTCCTTACTCCCCACCCCCCATCCTGAAATTGTAAAGTTCATTTTCAGTGTCTTGTACATCTCTCTGTTACAGTGGGTCAACCTGTATCCTTATTTAAGCATTTTGTTATAGCCCTTCCCCTCCCCAAATTATAAAAATGTATATACAAGATGCAGGACACTGGAATCAGGACACTGGAATTAGATACAGTGAAAACTGGGGTTATACCATGGGGTAAGAACATACAAAAGAAATAGAAGAATCACATAGTACATTATAAGTACGTTAAAAACAATAGCAAGATAGAAAACAAAAACCACTTGTGTTCCTGTCTTGGGGTTCGTTTCACTTAACATCATGTTGTATGGTCATATGTACATATCTTTTGACCTTTTCTGCTTGTTATAAGTTTTTTGTTTTTGTTTTTTTTGCTGGTCATGGGGCCTGAACTCTGGGCCTGGGTGCTGTTCCTTAATTCTTCAGCTCAAGGCTAGTGCTCTATACCACTAGAGCCACAGTACCATTTTTGGCTTTTTCTGCTTATATGGTGCGGAGGAAGCGAACCTAGGGCCTCATGCATGCAAGGCAAGCACTCTACCACTGAGCCACCTTCCCAGCCCCCATGTGGAAGCTTTTAACTTACCAGTAGCTGCTAAGTATGTCCATTTTCAAACTATTTGTCCTGAATAATGAGTCTTCTTAGAAATAGGTCATCTTTACCAAAACTCTAGTGTATTAAAAATAGTCAAGCCAGGCACGGGTGGCTCACTCCTGTAATCCTAGCCACTCAGGAGGCTGAGATCTGAGGATCGCAGTTCAAAGCCAGCCCCGGCAGGAAAGTCTGTGAGACTCTTATCTCCAGTAAACCACTAGAAAATTGGAAGTGGTGCTGTGGCTCAAGTGGTAGAGCGCTTGCCTTGAGCTGAAGAGCAGCCCAAGCCCAGAGTTCAAGACCCATGACTGACAAAAAATGAAAAAGAAAGAAAATAAAGAAAGAAAGAAGAAAGAAAAGACACTGAAAATGGGGGTGAGGGGGGATGTAGTTTAGCAGTAGAATGCCTTGCCTAGCATGCTCCAGGTTCTAGATTTGATCCACAGTACTGAAACAGACAACTGAACAAAACAAAATATATCAGGGAAAGACTAAAGTTAGAGGGAAGAGAAACAGTAAGTGGAATCACAATCTCTTATTGCTGAAGAAGACATACCTTTCACGAAAATTCACTGAGTTCTACAGGATAAACACTAGCATACAATTTATTAAAATTTTTCTATTGGAAGACAGAAGCTTATTTTTCTCAGTTCTTACAGTAAAACTCAATACATTTTAGAATAATCCAATGATGTTAATATTATTTGACATAATTGCATCTTATTGCTAGATAAAACAAGTGACCTATGTTTACTAATTATGCTAGTGATAATATATGGTATCTAATATATGATAATATGATGTACGACATATATGTATAATGTATTGTATATGAATGATACTGTAGTTTGAATTGAGGTCCTTACTCTTGCTAGAAAGGTATTCTACTGCTTGAGCCATGCTACCCCACCCTATCCTCAGACCATAATCTTTCTAACCACAGCTTCCTTTGTAGCTGGAATCATAGGCACATACTACCATGCCTGGCTCACTGATTGAGATGATATCTCCCTAAGTTTTGGCTTGGCCTGGGCTTCAGCAGTCCTCCAGATCTTCACCTTCTGAGTAGCTGGAGTTGCAGATCTGAGACACCATGCCAGTCCTTGAATAATAATTTTTCTGGAACTTTTGATAGAGTATAGCCTCAGAACTATGTTTAAATTGACTTTAGAATTTCAAGATCAGGGCTGGGAAGGTGGCTCAGTGGTAGAGCGCTTGCCTTGCATGCATGAGGCCTGGGTTCGATTCCTTAGCACCACATAAGCAAAAAGAAAAAAGCCAGAAGTGGTGCTGTGGCTCAAGTAGTAGAGCGCTAGCCTTGAGCTGAAGAGCTGAGGGACAACGCCCAGGCCCAGAGTTCAGGCCCCATGACCAGACCCCCGCCCCCCAAAAAAGAATTTCAAGATCATTGCACATGTTTTCTTCTTTTTAGTTTTTAAAATTATTACAAAGGTGATATACAGAGGGATTACAGTTATATAAGTTAGGTAAAGAGTGTCTCCCCCCCCTTTTTTTTTTTTTGCTAGTCCTGGGGCTTGAACTTAGGGCCTAGGCACTACACTGTTCCTTAGCTTCTTTGCTCAAGGCTAGTGCTCTACCACTTGAGCCACAGTGCCACTTCTGGCTTTTTCTGAGTAGTTTGTTTGAAGATAAGAGGGACTTTCCTGCCCAGGCTGGCTTTGAACTACAATCCTCAGATCTCAGCCTTCTGAGTAGCTAGAATTACAGGCAAGAGCCATGGGTGCCTGGCGGGAGTACATTTCTTTTTGGGTAATGTCACCCCTTCCCTTGTTCTCTCCCAGTTTTTCCCTCCCATTCCTGCCCATAAGTTGTGTAGTTCATTTTCAGCATAGTATCCAGTGAGTACCATTGCTGCATTTGTTCCACCCTTTGTACTTCCATTTCTGAACCTCTCCTTAAACCCCCAAACACATATAAACAAACAGAAAGGAAAGAAAAAAAAAAAAACTGCAGGAAGTGTTGCTGTGGCTCAAGCGGTAGAGCACTTGCCTTGAGCTGAAGAGCCCAGGGACAGAGCCCAGGCCCAGAGTTCAAGCCCTGGGACCAACGGAAAAAAACAAAAACAAACAAACAAACAAAAAACTGTGAAAAAGAAGAAACCTCTTAGCTGGGCATTGGTGGCTCATGCCTGTAATCTTTTTTTTAAATTTTATTTTTATTATATTTAAATGTTATACAAAGGAATTTTCAATTCAGCACACCAATTTATGAGTACAATGCCTCTAAGTAAGTGTCAACCCAGTGTTTTATTCTCCCCTATCAATTCCAACCTCTTTGATTCCCCTCAAGTTACTTAGCTCTTCAAAGATGACTTTTTTATTTTATTTTATTTTATTTTGCCAGTCCTGGGGCTTGAATTCAGGGCCTGGGCACTGTCCTTGAGCTTCTTTGGCTCAAGACTAGCACTCTATACCACTTGAGCCACAGCTCCACTTCCAGCTTTTTCCACTTATATGGTACTGAGGAATTGAACCCAGGGCTTCATACATGCTTGGCAAGCACTCTACCAGTAGTAAGCCACATTCCCAGCCCATTTTAAAAGCCACATTTCTTAATTCTTAGTTTCAAAAATAGAAGTATTGTTAGTGTAAGTAAATATAAAAGTACTTTACTTTCTTCTACTTTTAAGTAGCAGAAAATTGCTGGTTGATGGTTTTATTTATTTGTGCTGGTATTGGGTCATGCCTGTAATCTTAACTACTCAGGAGGCTGAGATCTGAGGATTGCAGTTCAGACTTCCCTGGCAGGAAAGTCCTGAGATTCTTATATCCAATTAACCACTAGAAAACTGATATTGACACTGTTGCTCAAAGTAGTAGAGCTCAGGGACAGCATTCAGGCCCTGACCAACAAAAAAAAAAAAAAAAAAAAAAAAAAGTAAAGAAGGAAAGAAATAACCTCTTGTTTCTCTTGTTTTCATTTCCTGAAGTTCGTTTCAATAAATATTATTTTGTGTGAGTAGGTGCACATAGACTTTGTACCTTTCTGTTCCTGTACTAAGAGTGTTGTTCTTTGGTCTCATTGTGTGTGAATCCCTAGAGACCTGTATAATTTATTGTATTTTAGATCTAGCTTCTGTATATGAGAGGAAACATATTCTGTTTGTCTTTCTGAGCTTGGCTTACCTCACTTAACATGATTTGTTCTAGGTCCATTCATGTCCCTGCTAATTATATAATATTACTCTTTATTTATTTATTTTTTTTGGTGGGGGGAAGGGTCTGGTTGTGGGGCCTGAACTCTGGGCCTGGGCGCTGTCCCTCAGCTCTTCAGCTCAAGGCTAGCGCTCTACCACTTGAGCCACAGGACCACTTCCTGCTTTTTTTTTCTTTTTTGCTTATGTGGTGCTGAGGAATCGAACCCAGGGCCTCATGCATGCAAGGCAAGCACTCCACCACTGGGCCACCTTCCCAGCCTAATATTACTCTTTCTAATGGCTGTGTAATATTCCATTGTGTATAGGTACCACAGTTTTTGGATCCACTCATTTATTGTAGGGCATCTTGCTGTTTCTACAACTTGTCTATTGTGAACAGTACAGCAATGAACATGAATGTGCAAGTGTCTTTATCCTGGCTTGTGATGTTTGGGTGGATGCCCAGGAATGATATGGTCTGCTATCTAGAGTGGTTGTACTAGTTTACATTTCCACCATCAGTGAAATGGGGTTCCTTTTTCCCTACATCCCCATACCATCTGTTGTTCAAATTCACAATGTTGACCAATGTAACTGTGGTGAAATGGAGTCTGAGTTGTTTTGATTTCCATTTCCTTCATGGCTATGACCTCTTGTTCTGAGAAGTCTCTCCTTACCTCCTTTACCCATTTAGTAATTGGTTTATTAGCTTTGGGAGAGATTAGTTTCTTGAGCTCCTTGTATATTTTAGATATTAGGCCTTTGTCTGATATCCTGCTGATAAAGATCTTCTCCCAGTCTGCTGGCTGTCTTTGTAGTTTAGTAACTATGACTTTTGCTGTGCAGAAACTTTTTAGTTTGATGTAATCCCATTTGTCAAGTCTCTTCTATCTGCTGTGCCCATGGGACTCCTTTCAAAAAGTTTCTGCCTGGAAGTGGCGCTGTAGCTCAAGTGGTTAGAGCGCTCGCCTTGAGCTGAAGAGCTGAGGGACAGCGCTCAGGCCCAGAGTTCAAGCCCACGACCGACAAAAAACAAACAAACAAAAAGTTTCTGCCTATGTCTATGAATTCTAGTGTTTCTCCTATTTCCTTTTCTAGTAATTTCAATGTTTCAGGTCTGATGTTAAGGTCTTTGATCCACTTTGAGTTGATATTTGTGCATGGTGACAAACAAGGATTTACTTTCAGCTTTCTGCATATGGATGTCCAGTTTAATCAACACTAGTTATTGAAGAGGCTATCATTTTTCCACTGTGTATATGTGGCTCCCTTATAAGGTATCAGATAACTGTAGGTATATGATTTTATTTCTGGGTTTTCTAGTCTGTTCCATTGATCTTCATGTCTATTTTTGTGCCAGTACGAACCTGTTTTTGTTATTCTAACTCTGTAGCAGAGCTTGAGGTCTGGGATTGTGATACCACCCATATTACCTTTTTTGGGGGGGGGGGGTTCGGTTGTGGGGCCTGAACTCTGGGCCTGGGCGCTGTCCCTCAGCTCTTCATCTCAAGGCTAGTGCTCTACCACTTGAGCCACAGAGCCACTTCTGGCTTTTTTTCTCCTTATGTGGTACTGAAGAATTGAACCCAGGGCCTTATTCATGCAAAGCAAGCACTCTTCCACTGAGCCACCTTCCCAGCCCCCTGTATTACTTTTTTAGCCTAGAATTGCTTTGGCTTTTCTAGGTCTTTTTGAAAGACCCTAGTCCCCTAGGATACTTTCGTCAACAGGAGGGCACCCCAGAAAACTCAGACTCCAGGCCGGGAGATGCAATAAGCAAGAGGAGTTTATTTGACGTTTGCGCAAACGGACTCTCTGTCCCAAGCAGACAGGGAGCCCTGAGCAGCGGTTACAAGCCCTTTTTAAAGGCAAAAACCACAAGATTAATGCATAACACAAAGCATCCCATGATTGGTCCATTTAAAGGTCACCATATACACCAACAATCACTTTGCCACGCGGGAAATTTTGTAACATTCTTTGTAAAATGACTGGCCCATGGTTGGTTTAAGGGGGGGTTTACATGGTTACAGGCCTATGATTGGTTGACATTTGGCTTAGCTTGTGGTCTTGCCAGGTGGTCGTTATCTCAAGGTCCTGTCTGGGGAATTTCTAAATGGGAACTGAGGAACACGTACTGTCTGTTCTTTATCTACTACCACTGACCTTGTCCTGGGGCTGGCATCTGGGCTTTGAGACTTTACCCAATTCCTTATTTCCAGGGGGGGAGGTTGGTGTTACCTCAAGCAAGCAAGTTTACAGAAGCAGAGTCAGCAGTTAGTAAATTGTAAAATGGATGCAGCCCTAATTTTTCTAATTCTTCACTTTTGTTCCACATGAATTTTGCGGTTAATTTCTCAATCTTGATGACAAACTTCACTGGGATATTAATGGGGATTGCATTCAATTTGTAGATCATTTTTTGGCTATTTTTACAATATTCTACCTGTCTATGAACACGGAAGGTCTTTCCATTTCCTGAGGTCATCTATTGATTTCTTTTTTCAAATTTTACAGTTTTTTTTTTTTTTTTGGATCCGGTCGTGGGACAGCTCTTTAGCTCAAGGCTAGCGCTCTACCAATTGAGCCGCAACGCCACTTCCGGCTTTTTTCTTTTTGCTTATGTGGTGCTGAGGAATCGAACCCAGGGCCTCATGCATGCAAGGCAAGCGCTCTACCACTGAGCCACCTTCCCAGCCCAAATTTTATAGTTTTTGTTATAAAGGTCTTTTGCTTCTTAAGTTGTTTATTCCTAGGTGGGTTTTTTTTTTTTTTTGTGGTATGCATTGTTGGTATACAGAAAGGCTACTGATTTTTGTGGGTTAATTTTGTATTCTGCTACTTTGCCAAAGTTATCGTTAAGCTCTCGCTCTCGGAGTTTGGGGATGGAGTCTTTCATGTCCTTTAGATATAAGATCATGTCATCTGGAAATGGGAATTGTTTAACTTCTTTTTTCCCAATGTGAAATCCCTTTTATATCTTTTTCTTGCCTAATTGCTCTGGCTAGGAATTCCAAAAATATATTAAAGGAGTAGAGACAGCAGACATCCTTGCTTTGTTCCTGATTTTAGAGGAAATGGTTTTTAGTTTTTCACCGTTCAGTATCATATTGGCTGTTAATCTGTCATATTAGCTATTATTTGAAGGTATGTTCCTTTTATTACTAGATTCCCCAGAGCTTTTAACATGAATAGATGCTGGATTTGTTGAAGGCTTTTTCTGCATGATTGAGATGATCATGTGGTTCTTTTTTTATGTAAATTAATTCAGTCTTGTATCACTGGGATGAAACTACTTGATCATAATGTATGATTTTTTTTTTATTTCTTGCTGAGTTCTGTTGGCTAATATTTTATTGAAGAACTTTGCATCTGTGTTCATCAGAGAGATTCCTTTATAGTTCTCTTTTTTCATTGGATTCCCACCTGGTTTTAGGAGGAGAGTGACACTGGATTCATAAAACGAATTTAGAATTGATCCTTTTTTTCCTATTTCATGGAGAAGTTTGAGAGGTAATAGTGTTAGTTCAGCTTTAAAACTCTTACAGAATTCAGTCATGAATCTATAGGGATCCAGGCTTTTCCTTGTTGGAAGACTGCTGATAAGTTCCTCAATCTCATAGTGTGTTATTGGCCTGTTTAAGTGGTTTATATCCTCTTGGTTTAGTTTAGGCAGATTGTATGTCTCTGGGAATTTACCCATTTCTACTAGATTTTTCATCTTATTTGAGTATAGATTTTGAAAGTAATCCTTCATAATCTTTTGGACTTCTTGAATGTTGTAATGTTTCCTTTGGCATCTCTGATTTTGTTGATTGAGTCTCTTCTTTGTCAATTAGTCAGTGTGTCAATTTTCTTGATTTTTTTTTCAAAGAACCAGCTTTTTGTTAGGTTGATTTTATGTATAGTTTCTTTTTTTTTTAGTCTCTATTTAGTTGATTTCTGCCATGAGCTTTACTATCTGTCTCTGTCTAGTAGTGTTGGATTTGGTTTGTTCCTGTTTTTCTAGCTGCTTTAGTTGCATCATGAGCTGTTTCTATTTTCTTTATATGTATACTTAGAGCTATGAACTTGCCTCGCAACACTGCTTTTGCAGTATCTCAGAGGTTCTAGTATGATGTGTTTTCATTTTTATTGGATTATGTGAAATTTCTCATTTCCTCCTTTATTTCTTCAGCGTCTCAGGTGTTGTTCAGCAGTGTATTCAGTCTCCATGTATTTGACTGTTTTCTGCACTACATTTTGTTGTTGAGAACTACTTTAATTTAATTCCATTGTGATCAGATAGGATGCAAGGAGTTATCTCGATCCTTTGTATTTGTGCAGGTTTGTTGCATATTCTAGGTTATGGTTAGTTTTGGAGAATATTCCAGGGGCTGCTGAGAAGAATGAATTGTGTGGTTATTGGGTGAAATACTCTGAGGAAGTATTTTCTTCTTTTTGCTATGACTTGGTTTCTTTCTTCCTTCATGAAAAAAGAGACTGTGTCTCTAGAATTTGAATATTCTTAGGCTTTTCCCCAACCACGTATCTATCATATGTTCTCATTTTTAGGTAGGTGATAGCAAGAAAAAAAGTTAAATTTTACTTTAACAAAACAGAAATCACTTAAGTAAAAAGTTAAATTGAATATAATTGTATTTAAAAGGCTAGTGATAGTAAATTTATGTTGAGGCTATAACAAACTCTTATTTTGCTCTTTGTTTTATATTTAGATCATTTATTAATGAAAAGTGGAATTGTACATGATTATAAATTATGAGCTACAGACTTGACGTCTTAGTGTTTATAGTAATTCTAATATACACCTCAGATGAGATTAAGGTAAACAAAGAATTATAGGTATGGTTCTATACCTAGTCAGGATAGAACATTATTTTGTAGGCTAGTTAGCAAAGTATAATCCCTATTATATAATATGTAATCCACATAATTAAAAGCAGACAGTAGACATCATTGTTTATAATCTAGTCGTAGCCAGTAGCATGATTAAATGGACTTATCAAAATGTCTTCCTGGACTAATGGAAATGTTCTTCATTGTCATGTGGCTGACTGCTGTTCGCTTGCCAATCACTGAGTCCCTAGGCAGCCATGGATCTACATTGCTGCTGAAATGAAGTGTTCATTGGAGATTGAGAACTAAAACAATAAAATGCTTTTCTTGTTGGCTTTGTGGATTTTTTTAACCAAGTTATAATGATGCTAATGTGTGTGTTGGTATTATAAGCGAGAGAAAATTTTGAAGAAAATAAAGATGTAGTATGAAGAGAAGGGTATGTGGAGATTCCTGCTAAGTCATTTCAGTTTGGTGTGGGTCTTGGAACTTGAATTCAGCTCTGGGTACTGTCCCTAAGCATTTTTAGTCAACTATTGATATATGTCATTTGGTCTACAGCTGTACTTCTAGATTTTTGGTCATTAATTGGAGATAAGAATCTCATGGACTTTCTCCAGTCTTGGAGCTTGATTTCAGGACCTGGGTCCTGTCCCTGAGCATTTTTACTCAAAGCTAGTGCTCTACCACTTGAGCCATAGTTCTACTTGCAGTTTTTTAATAATCTCATGGACTTTCCTTCCTGTGCTGATTACAAACTGTGATAATCAGATCTCAGCCTACTGAGTAGCTAGGATTAACATGCGTGAGCCACCAACACTCAGCAAGAGATTATTTTTAATATATATATTTTGTTGGTTGTGGGGCTTGAACTCAGGGCCTGGGAACTGTCCCTGGGGTCTTCTGTTCAAGGCTAGGGCTCTACCACTTTGAGTCTCATGAACTTAAGCCTGGGCTGACTTGGAACTAAGGTGATCCTTAGATCTCATCCTTGAGAGTAGCTAGGATTATAGGCATAAGCCACTGGCGCCCCACCCTAGAGAGTATCAAAAATAATAGACTGTTTAATCAAATTATATTTATAAATATGTGAACATGTCATAATGAAAGCCCCTAACTGATGCTAACATAAATATGTAAAAATTTGTGAACTGATAAACTTGTCTATATTAGAGTGTTTCTTGAGTCAAATTGATTGGTGTTTTTTTTTTACAGAACTTTATTATAATTGATGAATTCATGGTTATCTCATTTGTACTTTGTAACATAATTTGTAATTTCAAAGTACGAAAATGAAAGATGATTATTTCTTGGAGTTATATTCTGAAACTGATAAAAGAAATTGGGAAAGTTTGTGTACATGTTATCCTCATTCCTTCATCTCAGAAATGAGATGTTTCAGAAAAGACAGTATATTTTATGTAGGGAGTCAGTTTGAAAAGTTTTATTAACTTTTTAAAATGTTTTTCTCTGAAGTCCAGTGTATTGTTGGGAAGATGGAGGATATTTGGAAAATAAATTTTCTGTTAATTTCAATACAGAAATATGATATGATCTTTCTGCTACATACTACTATCCCAACACCAGTTCAGTGGTAATCTTTAGCGTTCTTATAAAGTTACTAATCTCCTCTAAAAGACTTAGACAACATTAGTATTAAAGTTTCATTCATAAACTACATTTATTACAGACAAATTAGGAGATTAATGATTTATTATTTTTTTTATTTTTGCCAGTACTGGGACTTGAACTCGGGGCCTGGGCACTGTCCCGAGCTTCTTTTGCTTAAGGCTAATACTCTACCACTTGAGCCACAGCACCAATTCTGTTTTTTTCTGTTTATATGGTACTGAAGATTCATTTCCCAAGCAAAGCAATCATGGTATAGTGAGAAAAATCCTGGGCTATAGGCATGCTTTTCCAGGGCTTTAGATTTTTTTTTAAAATTATGAGAGACATTGTTCCGTTTGTCAGAATAGTTGTTTATTTTTGTTTTGTTTTTTGTTTTTGGTGATACTGAAGCTTGAACTCAGGGTTTACATGCTGACCAGAGGAGATCCTCTGACAGTCCTTGTAGCATTGTTCATTTATTTGTTTATTGTAAAGGTGATGTAGAGAGTAAAGTTACATAAGTCATGTAATGAATATATTTCTTTTCAAACAGTTGTCACCTTTTCCCTCATCTTCTTCCAGGTTTTTCTTCTTGACCTCCGTACCACAAGTTCATTTTCAACATAGTATGCATTGTTCATTTTTAAGGCAGGGTTTTGCTGTATGTCTGAGCCAGCCTGGATTTTGACATCTCTCTATCCCCAGTTGCTGAATGATCCATGTATACCACTGTTCCCAGCCACTGGTCAAGATGGAGTATTTTTGTTCTGATGCTTTTACTTATTGGCTGAGCCATTCCTCCAACCCCCAAGATGGAGTATTTTGATCTCTCTCTCTCTCTCTCTCTCTCTCTCTCTCTCTCTCTCTCTCTCTCTCTCTCTCTCTCCCTCTCTCTCTCTCTCTCCCCCCCTCTCTCTCCCCCCCTCCCCCCCCAACGCTCTTTTTCAGATGATTCACTTGGTTTTGAAGTCTACTCTTTCTTTTCTTCATGGATTGTGAGAGAAATTTTTGTCTCCTCAATTTTATATTGCTTTTTTTAAAAATTGATTTTTTAAGTTATCTTTAAGTACTTGTACAAAGGGGTTTCAGTTCAACATAACAATTTATGAGTATAATGCTATAATGCATTTTGATTTACATTTTTTTAATACCCTGCCTGATTTTAGACCTCAATTTGAAGATCTATGCTTCCTCAGTACTAGAATTACAGATCAAACTACTATAATGGTAGTCTTAAAATGTTTATAACCAACAGTGCTACATTACATAGAAAGCATAAATTTCCAAGTACAATAACTAAAATTTATTTATGGCATTGTTTTACTTGATTTTTTTTTTCTTTTCCTTTTCTGGGGTATGTATATGCAGGAGTTTCAATTCAGGGCCTTGCTCTACCACGTAAGCCACACATCTAGCCCCAAATTTAACTTGATTTTTATAAAAACTCTGTAAAGATGCAACCCTAGTTTGATGCCTCTGTTTTATAGATAAGGAGATCAAGGTGTTTAGATTATTTAAGAATGTCAGGATATTTGGAAAATTGTGTAGATTGAGGTTAGTAAATGCTTCTGTGAAGATTTTGCTCTATTTTGTATAGCTTTCAGATTTCTGGCAGGAATATGCAAAGCTTTGTTACAAAGGCAAATTCTGTCTTTGGAAGCTACTTTCTGGAATGGGAATTTTTTTTTTTTTTTTTTTTTTTTTGCTAGTTTTGTTACATAACCTATACTCACCACCTTCTGCTTCTACCTCCTGAGTGCTGGGTTCATAGATGTGCCCCACCACACCTGGCCTGTGTTTCTTGTTGGAATGGGAATTTAAAAAAAATATGGTTTCCCTATATTTTTGAAGGCAGTTTATATAATTTCATTTGTTATAATTTTTCCCAAGCATATTCATGAAATTTCAGCATGGACTTACTTTTATATAGTACATTATAGTTCATTTAATCAGATATAAAGTCTCAAGTTGCTTACCTATGAATATAGAAAACTATGGACATATTATATTTGAAAATAACAGAAACAGAAAACAACTTCCTAACTTGATTTTACTGCCACTAGGGGGTGCTTAATAATTGAGTCTTTGTATTTATACTTTTTTTGGGGGGGAAAAAGTATAACAGCAGTATAATCATCATATGAGCACATATAATTGAGTTCATAATGATTTTAAATTATGCTTTTCAAGCTAAGAATTTAAGTGCAAATTATATGTAATATAATTGATAACTTGATAACAGTTGGAAAGCATTTAAGCCCTTTAAAGATAAATCAGATTTCACTAATTCAAATGGTAAAGCAGTACCTCTATGGCAAAACTTGAAATTAAATTATTATTTGTGGTAAAATTATGAAGGGAGAAAAAGTATAGATATAGGAAAGATACAGTTATGTATTATCTACTAGAAAAAGACAATGTCTGTTCTCAGGAGCTTGTAATTTATTTATTGAAGATACTTAAGCTCTTTAAGAATCCATTCTTTTACAGAAAACTTCCTTTGGTACCTGTCTTGTTACTTCTCACTTTGAAACTTGTCTCCTTTATAAACTTCTTTTCTTTATTAGCTCTTAAGTATTGGAATTCTGTTTTTAGTTGAACAGAGTACATTCTCCCTGACATGTAATCTTCCAGTTTCTAACAGATTTATAGATAAATTTCTATTTATAAACACATGATTTCTGTGAGGCTTTTCATTTGTGTGTATGGTATATAAAGTCAAATATCTAATACTGAGTTAGTTATCTTCCTGAGAAGTCAGTCCTGTTGCCTATATATTTTTTCTCTCAAATAAGTGTCAGTATAAAATGCTGAAGGATGAGCCAGGGGCCCTGTGGCTCACGTCTGTAATCGTAGCTACTCAGGAGGCTAAGATCTGAGGATCAAGGTTCAAGGCCAGCCTAGGCAGGAAAGTCTGCGAGACTCTTATCTCCAATAAACCACTAGAAGACCGGAAGTGGCGCTGTGGCTCAAGCAGTAGAGTGCTTGGCTTGAGCTGAAGAGCGCAGGGACAGTGTCCAAGCCCAGAATTCAAGTCCCACGACTGACCCCCTCCCCCCCCCAAAAAAATGCTGAGGGATAGTCTAATTGGAGTGAGGGCATTGGGTTGTGCATATGTATAATTGACTTCGTTATCTATCATTTGATAGAATATTGCTTTTTGTTTGTTTGTTTTTGTGCTGGTACTGGGACTTGAAATTGAGGCCTGGATGTTGTTTCTTAGTTTCTTTGCTCAAGGCTAGCACTGTACCACTTGAGCCACAGCTCCACCTCTGGCTTTTTATGGTTAACTAGAGATAAGAGTCTCACAGATCTTTGCTGCCTGGGCTGACTTTGAACCACAATCCTCAGATCTCAGCTTCCTGAGTAGCTAGGATTATAGGCGTGAGCCATCAGTGCCAAGCTTATTTGATAGAATATTGAAAATGAGACATAGATTTTTAAGGGATAAATGAGAAATGAAGAAATAAAGCCAGATATAGTTGCTCACACCAGTTATTCCATCTGTTTGGGAGGTGGAGATAGGAGGATTGCAACCTAGAACCCTCTTAATCACTTCCCCCAAAGAAGTAGAGAAATGCTGTCTCAAAGAACAAGCCTGGCATGATGGCCTACATCTGTGATCTCAACTACATAGAAAGTGTGGGGGTAGGAGGATAATTGTCTATGGCTCACCCAAACATAAAAAATTGTGTGACTCAATTTGAAAAATAACTAAACCAAAAAGGAAAGTATGAACGTTTGCCTAGCAAGCACAACCCCTGGATTCAAACCTCAGCACCCCTCCCCCTGAAAGGGAACTGTTATAACATTATTATCAGAAAATGTGACTACAAATGGAAGTAGGGGTAAGAGACTGGATCATTATTTGAAGTGCAAGGAGAAAGAGACGAGAAAATTGGAATAGATGAAGCTTAATAGGTAAGACATTCATCTTAGTCTGCTAGTGCTTCTACAGAGAATCATAAACAGGATGGCTTAAATAACAGACATTTATTTCTCCGAGCTTTGAAGACAATCTAGTGGAAGAAAGCTCTGACCCCCCCCCCCCCCCCCCCCCGCTTTTTTTTTTTGGGTCCGGTCATGGGGCCTGAACTCTGGGCCGGGGCGCTATCCCTCAGCTCTTCAGCTCAAGGCTAGCATGCTACCGCTTGAGCCATAGCACCACTTCCAGCTTTTTTTTTCTGTTTATGTGGTGCTGAGGAATTGAACCCAGGGCCTCATGCCTGCAAGGCAAGTTCTCTACCACTGAGCCACCTTCCCAGCACCCCCCCTTTTTTGGGGGGGGTCTGGTTGTGGGGCCTGAACTCTGGGCCTGGGCACTGTCCCTCAGCTCTTCAGCTCAAGGCTAGCACTCTACCACTTGAGCCACAGCGCCACTTCTGGCTTTTTTTTTTCTTTTTGCTTATGTGGTGCTGAGGAATCTAACCCAGGGCCTCATGCATGCAAGGCAAGTGCTCTACCACTGAGCCACCTTCCCAGCCCCCCCCTTTTTTTTTTTTTGGGTCCAGTTGTGGGTCCTGAACTCTGGGCCTGGGCGCTGTCCCTCAGCTCTTCAGCTCAAGGCTAGCACTCTACCACTTGAGCCACAGCGCCACTTCCAGCTTTTTTCATTTTGCTTATGTGGTGCTGAGGAATCGAACCCAGGGCCTCAGGCATGCAAGGCAAGACCTGAGCCATCTTCCCAGCCCCCCCCCCCTTTTTTTTTTAAAATACCCTCTTCCCACCCTTACCTCATTTAACCAGAATTATCTCCTAAAGACCCGGTTTTCAAATCTAGTCACACTGGTTTTGAGGCAGGTAGAGGAAAGGTAGAGGAATAGAAGATTGTTACAAAAGGGATAATGTTTATGAGTTTGAGATTTTATCACTTTTTTAGTGATTGATTAAAAAATTCTTTATTTGGATAGTAACCCTTTATTTGGATAGTACTGAAATAGAAAGTAGATGATAGTTATTAGAGTAAAGAATTTGAGCTGGACACTGGCGACTCATTCCTAAAATAGTTTTTTTCTCATTCCCACCTCTTTCATCATGGACCATGATAGCCACTCTTCTGTCCTCATTATTTCAGCCAATAAGAGTAACTAAGAATAATTATGGTAATTTTGTGTAGGATTATTCAGCGGATGTTCTGAGACTGCTTTCTAATAGGTCTTACCTGTTTCTCTAACACCTGTCTCTGAATAAATATTAATCCTCAGAATGTGTTTTTCACTCTTTTTTTATTGGATTCTTTAAAAAAAGAGAAGCCACACCTTTGAGTTCTAACAGAATAATAAATATTTTTTCAAATTAGAAAAAATGTTTTAAACTGTTTAATGTCTCTTAAGTAATTTGTTATAATTTCATTTACATGTTCTTTTTTATAAATTTGTTTTCTTCCTGTTTTTGTTTGTTTGTTTTCCTTGGCACAGTAGGATTTGAAGTCTTGAGCTTGCCATGCAGGTACTCTACCACCCAAGTCACACACTTTGAACTTTTTGCTTAGTTTATTCTTCAGTTAGAGGCTTATGTTTATGCTCAGGCAGGGAATCCACATACCTGAGATATGACAGGTATGGATCACCACACCCAGCTTTTTATTGGTTGAGATGAGGGGTGTTTTGAACTTTTTTGCCTGAACTAGATTTAAATCAAAATCCTCTTGATTTCCACCTCAGTATGAGTTACTGCATTTCTGCCTTGATTACTTTTTTTTTGGTTGTGGGACTTGAAATCTGGGCTTGGGTGCTGTCCCTGAGCTCTTCAGCTCAAGGCTAGCACTCTACCACTTGAGCCATAGCACCACTTCAAGTTTTCTAGTGATTAATTGGATATGAGTCTCTCGGACCTTCCTGCACAGGCTGTCTTTGAACAATGATCCTCAGATCTCAGTCTCCTGAGGAGCTAGGATTACAGGCATGAACCACTGGTGCCTGGCCCTTGATTACTTTTTTTTTTTTTTTTTTTTTACATTTTCTTTTTCTTTTCTTTTTTTTTTTTTTTTTTTTTTTTAAATTTTTTTGGGTCCGGTAATGGGGACTGAACTCTGGGCCTGGGCGCTGTCCCTCAGCTCTTCAGCTCAAGGCTAGCGCTCTACCACTTGAGCCACAGTGCCATTTCTGGTTTTTTTCTTTTTGCTTATGTGGTGCTGAGGAATTGAACCCAGGGCCTCAGGCATGCAAGGCAAGCACTCTACCACTGAGCCACCTTCCCAGCCCCCCTTGATTACTTTTTAATGAACAATATTTGTGAAATACTAGTAATGTGACAGAAAGGGAGTTCTTTAAGCAGCTTATAAAAGTACAGTTTTCTGAAAACTATATATATAAGCAAATACTTTAAATAAATTGACTATATTTTTCTTTCAAAATATTTACAACTTTTTAAATTTTCACAAAGTATATTTACCTGCAAAAATATTTTAAGTCACCAGTGTTGTAACAAGAACAACTCATGATTTGATCTGTCTTAATTTGTTATTTCTCAAGAATAAATTGATATAATGAGCATTTCAAATACATTATTGTGATTGCCATACAACTTAAATTTAATTCCAGTGAACATTATTATCAGACTTATTGAAACTGCAATTTGAAAGTATTGGATTGGTAAATGTATCTTAAAAAGGAACACCTTAAAAGTGTCTTAAGAATATGATATTTTCCTAAAGTTATTCATGAAAAAGAAACTTGCCCCTAATTAAAGCATCAATGGAGATCACAACACATCTAATTGGAGTGATGTACCAAACCCATTTATACAGTTTACTGCCTATTGATAGATCAGTGACTACTGAGATTTGCTTGTTAGCATCACACTTTGAAAAAGAGCCTGCAGGTATTCTGTGACTGAGAGAACTGATTGATTTAATGGACAGCTAGAAACTTGATCACTAGTTCATGGAACAATCTGTAAATATAATTTTATGTGTGTATTTTCTTTAGATGGATAGAATTATATTTAGACAATTTTGCTGTATACTACTTGATAAATCACAATATATCACTATCACCACTAATTACCACATTTTGATTAATCTTACGTACTTTGACTAAAACACACCACTATATTGATAAACAGTAATTATAGACATAAGGCCACCTGAACTTTGAAAACATCATGAAGAATGTTATTAGGAATTAGGTGAAATGAAATGTTTGTTTATCTAGACATATTTAATTGCCAGCTAAGAAAGCAATTAAAAGTAGCTGTAGAGTAAGAGGCCAACCTTTGTTAAACATGGTTTTAAGATTGTTACAGAACTTGCGGTGATGATAACATGGTGTCTTGGAGGATGTTAACAACTGTAGCAGAGTGTTAATTAAGAATGATGTAATCTGCAGATCAGAATTATTAGTATCGTATGTTAGTTTAGTTGGACAGGAGTAAAACTTAGTTTTGGTTATGATAACAGCTTAGAAATATTTATAGTAGAAAGATTAACATTTTATTTCTATGCTATTCCTGAGACAATTCAAAAATCCTGAATGAAATACAATCATATGTAAACATCAAGACTCATTTACATATGTGCCAGATTTTCAAACTGATTGCTATTTGAACCTAATCTGTCATTGCTGGCTGCATTAGCCCCAACAAACATTACATTTACATATTGATTTCTTATTTTGTTTTAGTGTAAATAATCCATAATTATAGTAAATTTGGTCTTTTGTTGACAAGAGCTCATGCAACTCTAAGTTTAGAATGAATATTTAAATTGCCATGAGTTATGCTTTTTAATTTAAAATCCATTGTATCTAAAAGGATATAAAGACCAATGTAGATCACAAAATATTTAAAAGGGACAAAAGGGAAAAATTTAATGTGTTTGGAAAGATAAATGATAAAGTATTTAAAAAATTCAGCAGTATACTGAAATAAGTTATTGTTCTTGCTTCAGTATTATGCCATATTAAAACAATATAGTATTCTAGTCTATAGGAACCTAACAGTTCTATTTTATGTGAACATTTTTTTGTTTAAAATTTACAGTGTATTCATTTTAATACTTTACTGCTTTTAACTGTGCGTACTACATGGGTTTAAGAAGAATTAGGGCATGGATCAAGCGGTCTAGTGCTTGCCTAGCTTGTACAAAGCTATGGGTTCAATGCTGGGTTCAGTACCAAACACACAAAAAAATACTATTTCACTGCTAACAATGCACAGATGGTATTGAGCATGTAGTATTGTTAAAAAGGAATGTCAGCAGACCCACGGCTCCCATTTACACAAATAAAAAGCATATCTTTTAATTTATTTTTGGTTGATCCTGGGGCTTGAACTCAGGGCCTGAGTTTTATTTCTGAGCTTTTTTGCTCAAGGCTAGCACTCTACCATTTGAACCACAGCTCTACTTCTGGCCTCCCTTCCCCTTGCCCCCATCCCCTTATTTTTTGGTAGTTAATTGGAGATCAGAGATTCACGGATTTTCCTACCTAGACTGGCTTTGAACTGCAATCCTCCTGAGTAGCCAGGATTATAGATAGTGCCACTAGCACCCAGCTAAAAGTGTAGTATAATTTTTCTTTTTGGTGGTTGTGGAGCTTGAACTTAGGGCCTAGGTGCTGTCTCTGAGCCTCTTTGTGCTCAAAGCTAGTGCTCTACCACTTGAGCAACAGTGCTTCTTCCAGTTTTTGAGTGGTTAATTGGAGATGAGAGTCTCATGGGGACTTTTCTCCCTGGGCTGGCTTCGAATTGCAATTCTCAGATCTCCTGACTTGCTAAATTACAGGTGTGATCACCGGTGATTTTCAAGTTAAATATATTGGACATACTTAATTGGAAAAATGGTAGTTATCAGATTATTCAAGCATATTTTTATTGTTCAATTTTTATAGTATTTACATATATTAAATGTATAATTCCTAAGTGTCACTGAGTGATACATGAACTTCCATAGCAACATTTTTTTTTATATACCATAGATTTTTAATGAGAGAGGATTCTATTTGGATGTGCACATACAGGCATCTTCAAAAACAGTCAGTTTATTTATTTTTTTTGGTCCGGTTGTGGGGCCTGAACTCTGGACCTGGGCCCTCAGGTCTTCAGCTCAAGGCTACCGTTCTACCACTTGAGCCACAGCACCACTTCCGGCTTATGTGGTGCTGAGGAATCGAACCCAGGGCCTCATGCATGCAAGGCAAGTGCTCTACCACTGAGCCACCTTCCCAGTCCCCAAAACAGTCAGTTTAGAAGCCAGATCTAAGTTTTTACTTGAGTGTTGTAAAGAGCCCTTATATAAGTTAGCTTGGGCTGTTATAACAAAGTACAACAGATTAGTAACATACTTATTTCTCACAGTGTTGGCAGTAGGAAGAAAGCCCAAAGATCATAGAGTCAGCAGATTTAGTTACTCGTGAGAGCTCTCATTTTGAATTGTCCACTTGATTGATGTGTGTACATGGCAGAGAGAAAAGGCTCTAGGCTCTCTTAATCATTTTATAAGGATATTAATCCATTTTCATCACGATTAGGATGTATTGTACTCACAAACTCAACATGTTGTACATCTACTTAAAGATAATAAATTATTAAACACACACACAAACATACACAAACACACAAGAATACTAATCATGGCCTGCTGCTGGTTCATGTCTATGATCCTAGTTACTCAAGAGGCTGAGATCTGAAGATTGTGGCTCAAAGCCAGCCCACGCTGTAAAGTCCATGAGACTTTTATCTCCAATTAATCACCAAAAAAGGCAGTGGGACTGTGGTTCAAGTGATAGAGTGCTAGCCTTGAGCACAAAAGCTTAGGGACAGTGCCTAGGCCTTGAGTACAAGTCCCAGGATCAGTGTTTGTGTGCATGCAGCTCTGTGCAGGTGTGCGCGCATACCCTAATCATTTTAGCCAGGTGCTGGTAGCTCACACCTATAATCCTAGCTATTCAGGAGACTGAGATCTAAGGATTGTGATTTGAAGTCAGCCTAGGCAAACAAATCTGAGAGATGCTTATCTCCAATTAACCACAAAAAGCTGCAAGTGGAGACCTGGATCAAGTGGTAGAACACCAGTCATGAGTGAAATAGCAGAGTGAGAACATTAGGCCCTGATTTTAAGCCCCAGTACTAGCATATCATGGCACTATTAGGCTATGAGAATAGGTTGAGATACCTACTCTTACAGTCACATCCAAAACTATTTTCTTAGGACCCATATCCATAGTATGTTAGGAGTTAGGGTTTAACATGAATTCCAGGGAAGACACAACACTTAGTCAATGTCTTTCCTAGCCAATTTGCATATATATATATATATATATATGTATATAGAATATATATAAATGAGTGCCTTCCACTTGGACTGTTAATGTTTTTATTTATTTATTTATTTATTTTTTGGGTCCAGTAGTGGGGCCTGAACTCTGGGCCTGGGCGCTGTCTTTCAGCTCTTTAGCTCAAGGCTAGCGCTCTACCACTTGAGCTACAGTGCCACTTCTGGCTTTTTTTTCTTTTTGCATATGTGTTGCTGAGGAATCGAACCCAGGGCCTCATGCATGCAAGGCAAGCGCTCTACCACTGAGCCACCTTCCCAGCCCCTGTTAATGTTTTTAATAGATAAGTTATGGTTTATGCTATCCAGATCTTCTGTCACTGAAGACTTTCAGGGGGAATTTTGAATTTAAGGAATTTTTGCAGAGTGTTTCATTCAATTATTGTTGCTATTCTTAGTTCAAGATACACTACCTACTAATGTGATACATTATAAAATGGGCCTTTTGCTCGTTGGCATGAGAGAAGCCCTTCCTCTTCTTTATTCTTTAGGAATTAATGATGGATTTCTAACTATGTAATGATCAAATGATTGCCTTAATACCATAATGCAGCCCCAAGTTAACATTGAAAAAATCACTGTACTTTATATATTAAAACATCCCTGACCTTTTTCCTGACACACTAAAGTGTTCTCTGAATATAAAACAAACTTGTCAAACAGTAAAGACTGTTAGATATTTTCTTACTAGTGGTGTTGATTTTATCAGTGCTTGACATATGAAGGCTAATAATAAATGACTTTGTATGTTCACATGTATAAAAATACCTGCATTAGAGTTTCAGATTTATTCTTTGTTGTTGTTGGTCATGGGGTTTGAACCCAGGGTCTGGGAGCTCAAAGCTGGTGTTCTACCACTTTGGGCCACAGCTCCACTTCCCAGTTTTCTGGTGGCTAATTGGAGATAACAGGCTTACTGACTTTCCTGCCCTCGATGTCTTTGAACTGTAATCCTCAAATCTCAGCCTCCTGAGTACCTAGGATTACAGGTGTGAACCACTAGCACCTGGCTCATATTTATTTATTGAGGGTCCTTGTGTTAACATTTTCAGCGTATGATTTTCTTCTTACCAAATGTTGGGATATAAACTATATAAACGAATCCACTCAATTGAAATTATCTTGATGTTCATTAGAAGACAGGTATATTACTAATTCCCTTTTCCAGATAAATGTTTATGGTTAAATTGGGATGTAATTTCTCGAGGCATAGATACATACTCTTTATGAAAGAGCCCTGGAAACCCAAAACTCTGGGACAAAGAGAAGAAAGGTACTTCACTGATACTATTTCTAGAGGTGTGTTTCCTTTTTTTTTTTTTTTTTTTTAATGTTTTGCTTCTTCATTCCCTATCCCAATTTCAAAATTAAAAAACTGTTTGTGAATTACAGCAGCAGGCAGCTGTAATTCCATCTACTCTAGAGGCAGAGGCAGGAAAACATTTGACCTCAGCTTTTAGGGGCTAGGTTGGACGACTGTGAAACATTACATTTCTAAAATGTTTTTTTTTTAAAGAAATTTGTTAGAGGAATTATGATATGAACTATGTGAAAATGTCCTGCCCAGCGCCTGAGGATCACAGTTCAAAACTAGCCTGGGCAGGAAAGTCCATGACACTTTTATCTCCAATAAACCACCAGAAAACTGGAAGTGATAGAGAGCTGGCCTTGAGCTGAAGTGCTGAAGGACAGCGCCCAGGCCCAGAGTTCAAGACACACAATTGACCAAAAACAAAAAAATGTCCAACACCTTCCCTCCCAAATGCTTAGGGTTGTTAGGTATATTGTCTCATTTTCTTTTGTGTTTTTTTTTTGTTTTGTGCCATTCCTGAGGCTTGAACTCAGGGTATGGGTACTGTTTCTGAGCTTTTGTGCTTCAGACCAAGCGCTCTACCCCTTGAGCTATGATTCCATGTCTTTTTTTGGTGGTTAATTGGAGAGTCTCATAGGCTTTAAAACACAATCCTCAGATCTCAGCCTCCTGAGTAGCTGGGATTACCGGTTTGAGTCACTGGAGCCCAGATATTTTGTTTCCTTTTGTTGCAAAAACTAATAGCTCGGAGCCTGGGGATAAATGCTTATGATTCTGCTTACATCTTCAACGTTAATTTCACAGATTACATTATCAGAATTAGTTTCAGTTTGTATCTGAAGGTGGAGAAAGGACAAGTAGTTTTGATGACTTGCCTGTTTGTGGAAACAATGCTATGTCATGGCTGATAAATGCAAATATTTTAAATGAAAGAAAAGTTATAATGGATAAAAATCATAAAAACTCAATAGAGTCCAGCATGGGCGTGCCAGTGGGCTTTAACGGCCCCCTCTGGCCGTCTGCCATCGCCTCTGTACCTCCAGCTCTCCGCCTCTCCTTCCCGTGAGCACTAGAGACCATGTCGGACCCTTGTGTGAGGCAGGTCAAGATCAAAACTGGTCTCCTTGGCACAGGCTGAAATTTTCTTAATAGAGACCCAGAAACTCAACAAATCAAAGGTTGGACAAATGGGATTACAGGAAACTGCAGAGCCTGCATGGCAAAGGACATAGCTAGCAAGATCAATAGAAAGCCCATGGATTAGGAGAAGATCTTCACTTAGCCATACAACGGACAAGGGTCTCATATTGAAAATATACCTGGAATTCAAACAATTAAATCCCCCAGCAACAAATTCTCAAAGAAACAACTACCCAATAAATAAGTGGGCTAAAGACTTACAGAGAAACTTCTCTGAAGAGGAAAGAAGGATGGCCAATAGACACATGAAGAAATGCTCAACCTCTCTAGCCATAAAAGAAATGCAAATCAAAACAACATTGAGATCCTACCTCATCCCAGTTAGAATGGCTATAATCAAGAACTCTAAGAACAACAGATATTGGAGGGGATGTGGACAGAAGGGAACTCTACTGCATTGTTGGTGGGCGTGTAAACTTGTTCAACCACTTTGGAAACTAGTATGGAGGTTCCTCAAAAGACTCCACATAGAGCTCCCCTATAACTCAGGAATCCATTTTGGGCATTTACCTGAATGATCACAAACAAGACCATACTAAAGCTACCATCACAGCTATGTTTATTGCAGCCTTATTTACCATAGCTAAGATATGGAGCCAACCCAGATGCCCCTCAGTAGATGAATGGATCAAGAAAATGTGGTGTGTGTGTGATACACAATGGAATTCTACGCCTCCATCAGAAAGAACAACATTGCCCCATTTGTAGGAAATGGAAAGTCTTGGAAAAAATGATATTAAGTGAAGTAAGCCAGGCCCAAAGAAACATAGGTCCCATGGTTTCCCTTATTTGCAATAATTAGTATATGTCTGGGACAAGTAGAAAAGGTCAAAAGCTATATACATATGACCAAATAAGATGAAGTTAAGCGAAATGAACCCCAAGGTAGGACACAGTTGTATTTTTCTTGCTTGCTATTGTTTCTGATGTATTTATAAGGTACCATGTGATTTTTTTTTTTTTGCTTTGTATGTCCCTCCCCCACGGTATAACCCCTGTTTTCACTGTACTTGATGTTGGTATAATTTGGGAAGGGGAAGGGAAAAAACAAAATGTTTAAATAGGGATACAGGTTGACCCATTGCAACAACGAGATGTAGAAGACACTACGTTGAAAAACAAACTACAATTTAGGGGGGAGGGGGGAATGGGGGGGGGAGTGTAGTTGTGGAGGTTGGAGGGAAGGGATGGTAGGCGAAAAGCAGCAATGCTCGATAAGAAATGTACTCATTACCTTGCTCATGTAACTGTAACCTCTCTGTACAGTATTTTCACAATAAAAAAACATAAAAAAAAGATCAAGACTGGTGTGGTGAAGCAATTGGTCAAAGAAAAAGTAATGTATGAAAAAGAAGCAAAACAGCAAGAAGAGAAGATTGAAAAAATGAAAACCAAAGATGATGAAAATTATGCCATTAAAGAAGCAGGCAGAAGTCCTTCAAGAGTCTTGGATGATGATCCCAGATTTCCAATGCAGGTTAGAAGCTGCATATACTGATCTTGAGCAGATACTAGAAAGTGAGAAAGACTTGGAAGAAGCTGAGGAATATAAAGAAGCACATTCTGAGCCGGGAACTGTTGGTTGGCTCATGCCTGTAATCCTAGCTACTCAGGAGGCTGAGAGCTGAGGATCATAATTCAAAGCCATCCCAGGCAGGAAAGTCCCTGAGACTCTTATCTCCAATAAACCCTAGAAGACCGGAAGTGGCACTGTGGCTCAAGTAATAGAACGCTCGCCTTGAGCTGAAGAGCTGAGAGACAGTGCCCAGGCCCAGAGTTAAAGCCCCACAATCGAACAGCAACAACTACAAAAAAGTCCCTTCCATAATGGATTCAGTGAAGTTAGAAGTCTGAAACTCATGTGTACAGTGCTTTTGCATTAAATCTTGGAGTCCATTCTATAGCTCATTATTCTTAACCATTGCTTTGTGTTTTAGTTGCAAGGAGATTGATTTTATGACTCTGTTGTAGCTTTTTTGCATATTTTAATGTTAGTACATGATTTCAACTAATAAAACTGATTATTTCATATTTTGCAAAATTGTAATTAACCTTCTACCACTAACTCAGACATTTTTGGCATAATAAAATAAAATAAGATAAAATAAAAAATCAATAGAGTCAAGTTGAGCTCCAATGGCTGATACATGAAATCCTAGCTATTTAGGAGGCTGAGAACTAAGGATTGCAATTTGAAGTCAGCCCTGCTCGGAAAGTCTAGGAGACAATCACCAAAAACCTGGAAGTATAGAAGTATAGCTTAAGTGATAGAGCACCAGCCTTGAGCAAAAAAGCAGGCTTATGTGCAGAAGGACCCCCCCACCCCCACGCACACACTAAATTAGAGACAATGTAAGTTCTAGTCATGTAAATGTATTTTTTGCACTGAGTTAAAAATTCACTCTCTTCCCCTTCCCCCACTCTTCCCCCCAAAATCTCCAATTATGGCCTCAGGGTCTCATATTCTTCCTTGGCTTTTTCACTTAAGACTTGCTCTACCACTTGAGCCATACCCTTACTTCCAGCTTTTTGCTGGTTAATTGGAGATGTGAATGTTAAGGACTTTTCCTACCTAGGCTGGCTTTGCATCTCAATCCTTAGAGTTCAGCCTCCTGAGTAGACAAGATTATAGGTATAAGCCACTAATGCCTGGCTCAAACTATTTTTGAAGAGTTTGTACATTTACTTTTACCTTTTCCTCTCCTCAAATTGAAGAGAAAACATACCACTTAAAACTAAAACAAAATTGTTTCATTATTTCTCACTTATCTCTTTAGGTTGACAACTTTTTTAAACTCTGAAGATCAAAAAGTTTTGTTAATGATTTCCCATCTTCAGAATAAAGAGAGACTGCTTTGAGGGTAGCTTAACTATGGTTGACTTTTCCGAGGAACCATTAGGATCAGCTATTATTGTTGATGTCTAAGTGCATGAATAAGGCTAGAGTCTGAGATGGAAGATATTGCCCTTAGTTGACACTTTCTAGGATCTGGAATATTGTAGATCTACTACCACCAAGTTGTATAAAAAACACAAACCGGGTACTGGTGGCTCATGCTTGTAATACTAGGTACTGAGGAGTCTGAGATCTAAGCCAGCCCAGATAGAAAAGTCTGTGAGACTATTATCTCCAATTACCAGCCAAAAGCTAGAAGTGGTGGTATGGCTTAAGGGGTAGAGCTCCAACCTTGGGCAGGAAAAAAAAAGTGCCCTGGCCCTGAGTTCACACCCTCAAGCTCTGTATTGACACCACCAATAAAAACCAAAATAAACCCACTAATAATCTGGATCCATAGGCATAATATACAATTGGGCTTAATACAGTTTTCACTGTGTAGCAACTTCAAAAACATGAAAAAAAACTCCCAAAAAAGTACTGTAGATCATCTTACTAATTTTTTCTTGCCATTTTAAGATTTTAAAGTGTGTGTACCTTTCACAAATGTCCTATTTTCAGTAGGTTATATTAGGTCACTTTAAAACTTAATATGCAATAAGATTCTCTCATTTGAGAATATAAGTTTTGAAGATGTTACCTTCATAGTTTGTGATGAAAGAATGATTATCCTTTTTTTTTTTTTTTTGGGTCCTGTCATGGGGCCTGAACTCTGGGCCTGGGTGCTGTCCCTCAGCTCTTCAGCTCAAGGCTAGCACTCTACCACTTGAACCATAGCGCCACTTCCAGCTTTTTTTCTTTTTGCTTATGTGGTGCTGAGGAATCGAACCCAGGGCCTCAGGCATGCAAGGCAAGCGCTCTACCACTGAGCCACCTTCCCAGCCCCTGATTATCCTTTTTTGAAAAGAAACAATTTACTGAATAGTTAAATGCCTAAAATGGGGCTGTGCTAAAAAAAAAAAAAAAAAAAAAGGCACTCAATAAATGCTGTTGGAAAAAAAGAGTGTAGGTAAACACCTAACCTCAGTGGACCATGGGTTTAATTTGGCTACGTGATGTGGTTCACATCTATATCCCAAAAGAAGGCAGAAGGATGGTGTTTGAGGTAATCTGAGGCTCAAGCTCTTTTCTCAATCCAAAATAAAACAAATATTACCTGCCATCAAAGCGCTTATAGTCTTTGATTCCAAATGGGGGTGGTGATAAAGGGGAGAGGCAAAAGACCTGCTTTCATTAGTGGTAAAGTATGTGGTATAGGAATTCAGAAGAAGGTATTGATAATAAGTGTAAGTGACTGACTTGAAGAAAAGATGGTCTGAAAGCTAATTTGGTATTTGGAGATGGAGAAAGGAAAGGATGAGCACAACATGAACAAAGTTTGAAGCAAGCATGGTGGGATCGATGTTTTTGGTGCTTTTGAAGACAGTCAAGTTCTACCTAATGTGGAGAATAGTGGTGAAATAAGTCTGTCTGTGAAGGGGCCTTGAGAATTTCAGAAGGCTTTATTTGATACTTTGAATACAAATTCATTTAACATGCACATGCATATGTTGAACCCAGCCCATTGCTTGAGCTTCTGTTTTTCTGCTATACTTCTGTCATGTGTTCTTTATTGTAGTTATACTGAGTTTTTAAAATGTTGCCCTGAACATGGTAATTTTTCCAGGCTTCTGCAATAACATCTCAAATGCATTTAGTGTAATTGATCTTGCCCTCATATTTGAAGCAGTTACTTCTTTTGGATTTTTGTTTGTTTTTTTGTGGTCATGGGCCTGGGCCCTGTCTCTAAGCTTTTTTTGCTCAAGGCTAGCACTCTACCACTTTGAGCCACAGCACCAATTCCAATTTTCTGGTGGTTAATTGGAGTCTCATGGTCTTTCCTGAACCCTGATCTTCAAAACCTGATCTTCTGATCTCAGCCTCCAGACTAGTTAGGATTACAGGAATGAGCCATTGGCACCTGGCTTTCTTTTGGATTTATCTCAGTAACAGTTTTTAAACTTATTTCTTGATTTTAAAGGACAGGAATGCCCTAGAACTCCATCTTGTTCTAGTTCTTTCTGTAGGTAACCTGTATCTGCTGTTTTTTTTTTTTGGACACAAAATCTGAATAACATTTATATACTATTGACTCTCCTGCTGGGAGCTACTCTCCTGCTGGGAGCTCTCTTAATTGACTGTTGACCTGGCATTTCTTTTTTGCATTGTAAACTTAATATATCCAAAACTCCACTTACTTTCTCTACTCAGTTTTCCTTGTTAATGAAATTCTACCTTTTATTTACTCAGGCTAGGAACCTTGGAAAGTATTTTTCTCTTACATACTAACATTAAATTGACTGTCCCTCTTTTATATTGTATTTTAAAATCCTGTTTTATTTTCTTTGTAGCACTAACTACTTTAAAATTATTCATTGACTAAGCCTTGATAATGTTAATAGAAGTTTCAGGAAAACTGGGACCATTTTCTTGTTCACCAGTGTTTCCCCAGTCTTCACTAGTGTTTTAGGTAAATGCCCAATGTGTGAATAGTGCCACCTGCTTCCCTTCCTCAAACAGTAACAACAAAATTATCTCTTATGAGTGATAAACTCTAAGATCCTATTTACCCTTTATATTTCAATATATATTCCATAAACTTTTTTATCTTTTATTTAGGGCATTGTTAAATACTAATTTGTTAATTTTCATTGCACTTCCCTCCCCCCCCCCCAACTTCTCAATAGTAGTCATTATACTTATTTATGTACTTTTCTATCTCTGAGTTACTATCTCTGAGTTACACTGAGTTTTCCACGGGAAACTTAATTTCCTCAGTAATCGTAATAATGCAAAGCATTGAGTTAATGTTGACAAATAAATGTATCAAACTCCAGTGATAGTTTTCTAGAAGGAACATTGCTGTGTGAGACAAAAGATTAGTAAGAGTCAACCTTCTGGAATTTATTATTTGATAAGTACTTGCTAAGAGTCACAGCTAAGGATACAGTGACAGATATTCTTGCATTAAGGAGCTATTTTAGTTGTTATGATTTCCCTTGCTTTTGATTAGTAATATTTTATGATATACATGTTAATGCTTTTAATGTATTTTTAAGTCTGTAATTTGTGAACACTTTGGAGACAATAGAAGAAACCGATAAACTACCTAATCTTAATCTTTTTGCTGCATCTATACTTCTCACATGGTTACATATTAGCAGAAGAGGATTGATGAAGGTCATATCCATGTAGCACACCCAATATATGTTCCTGATGCTACAGATAGGGCAAATTTATATATACTTGAGAAAGGCATTACAAAATATTTGGATATATTCATAGTTATATTTTTTTTGATAAAATGTTCCTAATTTTTAAAAGCTTTTGGTGGCCAATTGCTCATATTCTTTATTGTCTGACAAATAACTGACATTTTGATACTTTGGCATAAGATTTTTTATAAAGTTGCTATGAATCTCTGAGTTCTATAGATTCCTGAGTCCTTATTGTTACACTAAAGTTATTTTGAAGGAATTTTGGTGTAGCAAATAAGGTTTTGGGTTTTTTTTTTTTTGGGTCCGGTCATGGGGCCTGAACTCTGGGCCTGGGCGCAGTCCCTCAGCTCTTCAGGTCAAGGCTAGTGCTCTACCACTTGAGCCACAGCGCCACTTCTGGCTTTTTTCTTGCAAATAAGGTTTTATAGATTTCTTCTAAATGTTGACTGAAACTTTTTATTTTGTGCAATGTTCATAAGTATAAACAATACTTACACAGTTCTTTTAGGACAGCTGCTTCATTTAGAATAAAGTATATATTTTAGCAGGCATTATTTAAGTATGCATTGAAACAGGTATTTGAAATCTGATAAACTGACAGTTGATTCTTTTGGAGAAAATAACTATGTAGACAGTGATATATTGTAGAAAATGTGTACCTATGCAAAGAATTTACAATTGATGGTTTAAAACACCTTGGTAGAGAAGGAGTTAACAGGTTAGCTCCCCTTGGTTGTTCTCAGCATGCTCTCTTGCCTTTAGGAGCTGAAAGGATGATAACATTGGGCCCCGACATGCCTGTGTGGAGGTTAGGGTACTCCTGGGGTTTTTGCAGCTAGCTGTAAAGCAAGCTAGAACTTGTTCATCTCTGAGTTCCTTGTTTTTCTTTCAACCCTTTCAGTGCCCTGCAGGAGTCATTAAATCAAAACTTCATGCTGATCATCACCCACCGAGAAGTCCAGCGGGAGTACAACCTGAACTTCTCAGGAAGCAGTACCATTCAAGAGGTGAGTTATGCCTCACAGCTAAGGAATAAAGGTAGCTCATTATAGCTAATGTTGACCCTGTTAAAGAGGGCTTAACTGTTCTAGTTGGAAACTCTCTTTATGTTTCATTATTGGGTTTTTCATTTTAATTAACTGGAGCATCAATGATTACTGTAGATACAATAAATGACTTGACCTAGAAAGGTAGATGTTGTAAATGGGAGCTCTTGATAATTCTTAAACGAGTCTACTTAAAACCCTGCTTAAGAATATTGTATAAGGTATTTTATTGCTTTATATTGTAATTATTCAAAATATTAATTTGGAAATTATAACATTCATTTTGGATGATAGTTATGTTGTATTTGAAAGGTCACACTCAAATATGTATTTATATTATGTACTTTTTTGTTTTTAAAAGGAATTTGAGGAGGCAAGAAAAGCCTTGAATAGTGTTTACAAGGTGCTGTTGGAGATTGTCATGTAGCCTGGAATATCTGAGAAAAGTCTATTTATAGTGTCAATATTTTCTTCAGTGTGGTCAAGAAGGGCCACTGTTTCAAAAAAGAACCTCCCCCAAGACAGAGGGAGGTACCTTCTTGGTGTGTAATTGGCCCCACCCACCTTAAACAATTTCTTTCCTTGGGGAAAAAGATGTAAGGCTATCAAGACCTGTGTTTAGAATCATTGAAATAGTGCCTATGTACTGTTACTCATAGTTTGTGAAGGCAACAATTACTTAATCTACTAATTTGAAAGATAATCACAGTTAATATTATTTCATCAATTTTTTTCTTAGGCTATATTGCTTAAATGGTTTCTAATGCTATCTTGAAAGTCATTTTTTCGAGAAGTATATGAATTTTTCAGTAATAGCTTGACTATTAATAGTTTACATTTTTTCATTTTTGTGGTTTATCAGTGGATTTCACCTTTTGATTTTGCCCTAAACAATTCACTGCTTTAGGTTTATTTTCTTATAATAATCACTATAGTTTGTAACTGGTAGCTAAAGTCTTTGGCATTTGTTTCTGACTCCTAAATTGAATCCTAAGTTTGATTTTATTTTTTTTAATGTTGTGTAAACTGCCATTTCATTTTAAATCTCTAATTGAGTATTATGTGCTTTAAGTTAATTTTTTTGATTCTAAGAAAAAATAATTTTTGTTTTTATATTATAAATATGTCTATCAGAATTGGTAAAGGATCTTTATTCTACTAAAATATAAATTATATATGTGGATATATAAACAAGGAAATTTAGTTTTGAAATAGTTAATTCTTTTTGTTGCTGATGTACTGTTTTGAAGAATAGCAAAATGCTTGATTGATATAGATTGCTTTCTTTTTTTGTGTGGTTGACATTTTTAATAGCTAAAATTTTGCTTTAAAATTCATATGTATTGCTAATTCCTATAACTTGTGTGTTTCAAATTTCTCCCACAAGAGGGCAGAAAGGACTATTAAGCTGATAGCCTAAAAATGCCATTCAGTGTTTTCAAATTAGCTTCTCTTATATTAACAAAAAGGAGCATAATGGCCAAGTTATTGTTTGATTTACAGATAATTGGCATATTGCAGGGAGGAGACTTAATTTCACCCTTTTAAATTAAACAGGGAGATTTAAAAAGACATAAAATATTCATTAATGTTCGGTGATTATAAAGTAGTGGCATATATTTATTTTGCCTTTATTACTGTTTCGATGGGAAAATACTGCAAATATTTCCGAAATCGAGTTGGCCATACTGACAAGTTGAAATGTTTAAGCAGTGTTAATGCAATCTGCTCACACCTGATATCCTATGCAGAATGATTCAAAATGACTACATCAATTATTAAAAGAAATATTTAAAATTCTGTAAGTGTGCCATTGTGTGCCACAGTTGGCTGAAACTGTTCTCTGTGGCATACTATTTAGGTTATGAAATATATTTTAAACTTCAAGGACTTGAAAATAATCAGTCTTTTTCCTACCATTTTTAAGATATCTTTTAAAAAATATTCCACAAATTTTTTTGCAGACAGATAGTCTTACATATTTCTTAATAGTTCGGTTTTTTAAAAAAAATCTTTTTACCTTTCTGAAGTTAATTCAAAATAATATTTTGAAATGCTAGTTGCCACGAAAAAATTAAATGTAGTTGTTTTTGACATTAATTGCTTTTCTATGAATAGACAGTAGACATACTCTTTTTATTTTGTACAATTTAGAGAAAAGATGTGGGTCAGTTCTGAAGGATTATGATTTTTCTCCTTCAACTTGTGAGATACCTGTAGTGGGAGTGGTTTCAAGGGAAGACAAGATGCTGTCTAGCTAGCCTTAGAATTCATAGTGACATTGTACATTATGTGTGTTACATGTGAAATATGTATATTATTTCTTGTTGTGGGACTAGAAGTCAGTTTGCTTGCATCAGGATAAAAATACAATGTTAAAACAATCTTATATTTTATAATTTATAAAATTAGCATTTTTAATGTAGAAGCAAAATGATGCCAATTTCAGGCATCATTTTTTCAGTTTTAAGTTGAAGAATGAATTCTAACCAGTATAATACATTGAGAGAAAGAAGCAAAGCTTAAAAACAAATTGAAAATCCTTGATCATTTGTCCTGAGTAATATTATTTTTGTGTTGTAGGTGAAAAATTTCTTAATTTTTGAAAGCTTTGAATTTTTTCAAAAGTTACCTTTTTCACACAAATTATTATTAAATGAAATAAAATCAAAGAAGGTACTAATTTAATTGCTAATTAGGGAAAATTAAAAATATTGATTAGAAAATAAAACCAATTCAGTTTAAATTTCAAATTCTTAAATGACCATATGGTCATGTAAGTTAGTGGTGATAAACTGATACTTGTGCAAGTATTTGTTCATTCTGACTCTGGTCTGCTGCCTCACAATACATGGCATTTGTCTTTTGGGTGTTGAAGATTTTAATTTAAGCTAGCTAGTTACTGAGGGGTTTTGGTTTTGATCTTGTTTTTGTTTTAAGCCCTTTTCAAATCCTTCCACTTACATTGTCCTCCTACTTGAAGAAAAGGCAGTAAGGATATAAAAATGTCAGAATGGAGAGAGTTGCTAGTAGTTAAAAGAAAAAAACTTTTTTGTATTATGACAGAATGTCTTGTAAAAATAATCAAATAATAAGATAACTTATGACAATCTTCATTTTAGTCAATGTTTTAGGATCAGGCTAGGTCCTAAATTAGCTGTTTGTCACTTTAAAATACTGAAATTCCTTCAAAATTTGAGCAGGTTTACCTATTCTAATCAGTTTTTTACTCTGAGAATTCAGTTTTTAACAGTTGATTTTACAGATTCTAGTAAGTTTGTCAAATACTATTAAAGATCTGTGATTTTAAATGCACTTGGAATGGGCTAACATAAGGCAGGAAAATATTGATTTGCCTTCTGCAAATCCTAAACCCAGGTGTGGAAAGGATATAAAGTCCCTGAAATCAAGCCAATTTTCCTTGGAAACTGATTCTTTGTTGTCTGCTTTACTGCAAAAGCTTCTGTTAGGCAAAATATCTACTTTTCTTTGTAGCTGTCATATAAACTTAAGGAATATACACCTGACCCAGGAAAACAATGATAAGAAACCTAAGTATTTTTATTGCGGAATTGTGGAGTATTACTTATCTATGGCAGAGAGAAGCATGATGAATAGCTGTTGGAATTATTTAAATCCTTCCCAAGTTTCACTTTACCCCAGAGTTCTCACTGTTCTTATTCATGTTGATTTAGTTCTTAACCGGAATGAAAAGGGAAAATTGACAGTCTATAATGCTATATCTTGCAGGGAGTAATAGCATATTTCATTATTAGAACCATGTTGTACAAACTAGTGATTAGTTGGGAAGCCAATCAGGTTGGAATTGGTATCAAGAAGTAAACTAAATGCATAAATGATACCAATTTGTAAAAATAATTGTGAACTTATAAGGTTAATGCTAAATTGAAATTTGAACCTTGTGCAACTTTTTTCATATTGTGCCTATTTTTGTTACATATTGTTATGTATTTAATTTGTTTGACTTACTTATGCTTTGGACTATTTGTCTTTAATATTGGTGGCCAGTAACAGTTACAAAATATGTAGTCTTTTACAGATTATATTAATGAGCAGTTTTCTAATATTGAATTGACTATAACTTTTTAAAAGGCCCTTTAAATGTTTTAAGTATTAGGTGGCTTTGTTGTTGTTTGGTTTATTTTTCAGTCTGGGAAGTGAGAACTGCTGGCACTGAACTGAAGAATGGGGTACCTAGTGAGACTGCATATATAAGACAATAAATTAAGTTGTGTGCTTATTTAATTAAAAGTTTAAGTGGTTTGTTTTTGCTTCAAGATAAATGGCATGTATTAGCTCATTTAGAATGGATAATTTTAATTAGCATATATCATAGTTTGAGTTTTTTTGAACTTGAAATCACAAATGACACCTTAGCAAGAATGAAAGACATAATTCCTTAAGGGGCAGTAAATTTAACTCTTTATTTGGGGCTTTTAGAAAAGTAGATTATGAGTTTCTTTTAAATTTAGAGATTTATTGGTTTCAAGTTGCATTGTAGAGTGATCTTTGCAACCATACTACTTGGAATGAACAACTCAATAATGAGAATTTTATAAATAAATATTGAGGTTTTCTGTGGTTCTTAAACTATTATCTCCTTAGGAAGTAAATTTTAAATAATATTACAATGTAGCTGTTCAGAAATGGAAAGTCTTTTTCACCATCTGGAAACAGAATAATTTGGATTTTTTTTTCAGCCTGTATAAGTGTTTTTTCTCTTGTATTTCAAGAAGATATAAACAATGAGATTTTATGTAAGGACAATGCTTTAGCCCTTTGTTACTTGACATATGTATTCTAATCTATATAGATATTCTAAACATAATCTATTTGATTTTGTTTCATAATAGATGAGTTATGTATTAGTAGTTTTGAAATGCTTGAGTTAAGAGATTATATTCAGTTATGAGAAACTAATAAACATTAGACATTTTTTATATGCAAGAAAAGGCAGAGAGTAAATAATTGCACTGGTGACCAATACTGTAATAATCCTGTTTTACAATATGCACTTGACAGGTTGTAATAGTGCTAATTGAAGAGACTAATTCACACTTGCTTCATTCTATTCAAAGGCAAAATCAGCAGCTTGTTTTGCTTTTGACCAGATGGTCCTCATGAACACCTACTGTGCACTTTAAGTGCTTTACTAGAATTACAAAGGCTGGGGGCTGTGTTCGACTCCAAATGATTTGGGGGGGGGGTACCTCTGTGCTCAATGGATCTGGTGCAAGTAAATTAATTCTAGTGGACCCATTACACATTGAGCCCCCTTTTCAAAGCTCTGAGCCTCCTCGCTTGCTCTGTAGCAATGAGAAAGAGAAAGAGAAAGGCAGATTACTGCAAACAGAAATAAAAAAAAGGGGTATGAAAGGGAGAAAAGAGGCCTTGAAGCCTTTCATATCATTTGAGTTTTTCAAGTGCGTTATTTTTGGGGAGGGTGGATGTATGAAAAGCCAATTGGAGTTTTTTTTGTTTTAAAGTGCGCTATTTAAGCACCATGAATATAGGCTCAAGAGCAACAGTTGACTGAGTTTACTGTGGTGAAGCTTTGTGTCCGAGGATGAATCAAATTCATTATATTCAACTCTTTGTGTTCTAACATGAATGTAGGGTTAGTTTCACAAGACTGTGTCTGTTTAGGATAATTATAATTTAATATTTTCCTTTCATAAAGTTATCACTGTAGATGTCTAAAATTTTAATCAAAGCAGATTTTGTACATTGACTTTGAAGCACTCTGACAGTTTAAAATTCAAAGGAAAGCCCTTTTAGTTTTCAAAAGAAAGAAAGGCTCATTCTAATGGTATTGAAGCAGAGATTATTATAACTAATTAGAAGTCACACATCTGTTAGCTTTTGGTTTGTGACTTATTTATGTATTTTTGAGTAAAATATATACTTTAAAATATATTACTTTAATTGAGTAAATTGAAAGAATAAAATACACTTAAAAGAGAAACAGTATTTGAGCCATCTGTTTTTGTAAATTTCTACATGATCCTGTATATGTATGTAATGTAATGATGTGCTTTAAATTTGAATAGATATTGAATAGCCTTAAGTTTAGATATACTTTCCAGAAAAATATTTTCACACAGTTCTGTTAGCGTAATTTTGGTCATTGGATAGTCATAAAATATTAACAAATCCATTTCGTACAAATTTATAGCTATTCCTAACAAAGCTGTTCATGTATAATGTAACTTAGAATATTGAAACTAAGACAGTTCCTATTGTATGCTCTGTAGGTTAAGATCAAGGGATCAAATTTAGAAATAGATGTCAATTGGTTTTGTGTATTTCTGTAATTTCTAATGATTTATTTTAATGATATGGTTTACTTTTGTTTGGTGGCATGCCTGTTATAAATTCATTTTAATAATATTTACTAGTAAAGGAGACAACAACAAAATTATACAAGTAATACAGATTGTAAACATACCTTGCTGAATATCTGTAGAATTTATATTTAAAAAGATATATTTCACCAACGGCAGCTTATGTCAGTGTTTTTATTACATTCTTAGAATATAAAATACAGAAATTAAAAAGTAACCACAAAATTATTTTTCAAAGACTTAAGTCTTTAATTTAAGAAGGTAATATGCCATCTTTGATATTTGAAACAAAATTTGCCTGTAAATGTGGTTATTACTTTGGGACTTTGCATTGACATGTAAGTTGTGGGGGTTAGGGGGAAGAAATAAGCAGAATTCTCAAACCTTTAACCAACAAAATATCTAAGGAAATTTAAGAACAGTGAAGTGATAATGATTTGACATCCTTGGGGAGAAAATATTTCAAGAAAAAAATTTGAGGGATTAAGAAAAAAAATCACAGAAAAAAATTCTTGGCAATAAATAAAGGTAAAATTCATAGATTCTTTAGCTACCAAAAAAGCTATCTTTAAAGCCAGAACCTCAATTAGCAGAAGTGCATTGATTATGACCATATAGGCACTTACTTCGGTAGGGCTAATTCTCTGGCTTCACAGAGAGTGTGGTTTAGAGTGCTTTCTTCTCCTGAAATATAGTTTATTCCAGTATTAAAATATTAACCCCTAGATTTCTGAATGCAGAGATGACACTCCCTCCTGTAGTGTAAGGGATAGGAAAGGCTGCACTTTCATCATAGACTTCTCTAAGTACCATGTTACTTAAGTTGAAGAGTATTTTAACATATGTCAAAATAAGAGTAATATCCTTAATTCTTCCTAACCAACCTCTCCCAGCAAAATAAACTAATAAGCACAAAACAAGGGATTAAATCCATTGATGGATAAATGATTAAAAGGTGCTCAGGAACATAGGTAGACTAAAAATAGGTATATTAAGTAATATGTAGAAAATTATTTACATGTTCTTCCTTGTAGACGAATGTAATTTTATCATAACATCAGAACATCTGGTTATCATATTTTCTTTCATCTAGTGTGTCTAGTATATAATTGAGTTCTGTGTAGTTTGGTTTTTTTTTTTTTTAAAGCATATTTAAAATGGTGACTATACTTCGAAAAAATCTGTTACTTAATTTAGAGCTATATTGCTTTGCTAGCTTCAATCTAAACTTAATATTATTTTAAAAATATTTCTTAAAAAGACTTCAAAAGCTCATAGCAAATGCTTTGTATTAGATGGCAATGTATTCCTTGCTTTGTGGTCATTGCGTGACCAGACGATAGAGTACTGGATTGTTCTAAGGTTTTACAGCTGCAAGGCAAAAGCATCTGTTCATTGCAAAGCCATCATTGTTTAATTTTGACACTGACTTTTCAATGCATCTTGTACCAAGCACTGGATTAGATGCCACTAAGATGAAGTTTGTTTTAAGTTGCTCCCAAGTGCAGCTGTCTCCATATATGGCCTTGTAGCTTATCCAAAACAGACAGACTAAAGATCAGTCAGAATCTTTGTGTAGGGTCACCTCACTAGGTTTGAGAGGCTCAGAGGGAAAATCTTAATGATATTATTTATTGTGAATAACTGCAAAACTAGTTTCTAGGCTTAGTATGTATTAAAGTCCCCCTCCCTTGTTTTAGGGCAATAAAATAATTATTAAATATTTAGCTTTTAAAGTGGATTGTAATGATTAAGTATTAGGTGCTCCTGTATGCATTAACTACTATTCTTCGACAATCATTTGCAGGAAGAAAAGAGATGAGTGTATTGGTCACTAAAGTAGTAATTGACTGAAAGGTTCTAAAATGGCTCTGCTAAAATCTTGAAAAGTGGACATTTTTATAGAATGATAATTTTTCTTTAATGTTTCAAGTGAATGAAAAATGAAAGAGCACTTCACTTACCAGGTTTCCTGGGATTGTGTGAATTTCTACCCAGCTGGTCCAAATTGATTGATACAGGGCCAAATATTTATCTGCCTACATTTCAAAGTCTATAATTTGCTAATGAATTGTGGTAATAATCTTTCATCATACATGAAAGATTTAGCCAAACAATTTGCTAAGTATGTATTTTGATCATAAAATTTTTGGACTTATACCAAGCTTTACATCTATTTTACAGCTAATACATGCAGGTCAAGGCAGGGCAATTGGAGAAATAATATTGAACCTGGACACTTGGTAGAAAGAAATGAGGGAAACAAGGAAAGAAGGTACCTTAGAAAAGGATAATTCTGGGAAAGCCCTATTACAGAGGAAAACAAATTATATTTGCATCAATAGTACAAAATAATTTTTTTTAATACCAGCACAGTTTTAACCTGCAGTGTCCAAAGATGTGGGACCCATTTTAGATGAAGGCAAGGACAGAATCTTTTCTTATTTTGACTACAGCTATACCATACTTTGATTATGGAATATTTTCTTAGAAGCTTGATGCTACAGAAGTCAAATGTCCACAAATTTGAGTAACTGAACACATTAAAATTAAAGCAAAATGTTGATTAGGATCAAATTTAAAATAATTCAATAAAGAAATAAATGTTACTTCACCAATTCTAGAAGTAGCTCTAGCTTTTGAAATAACTACAGGCATTCAAGAGGATGCATTTTTCCTTCAGGAGGGAAAAAAGGATTGTGTAAAGGAAAATTAAGCTTCTATTTCTGGGAGGGTAATATAGCATTAAGTAACTTCTGCTTGGGAAAGAGAAAATGGTATTTATATATTTTGGGGCAGAAGCATAAACTGTATTACAGAGGAAGTCCAGGATTGTTCTGTACAGGAAAAGGGCAAGAAAATGTCTAAAATAAGTCTCTCATACATACAAAATTTTTCTTTTATTGTTAGATACTAAGGCACAGTGACTTCCTATTTGAGTGATGTAGTCTAAGATATTTTCATATTGACCATGGCAAGAGTATTAAGTAATAATTGATAAAATTTTCCCTTACCTATTTAACAGGAAGTAGTTTAAGAAAATAATAGTTTAAGAAAGTTGTTTAAGAAAACAACAGAACTTTGTCCTGTAGAAAGAAACCGTATATATCATAAAAATGTTGGACATTTGTTTTACGGATTTTAAAGTTGAGTAAATGGATCCCCCCATGTTTATATTGTCTTTTATATAGCTATTTAGTATTCTTTATTTTAGTTGCAAATAATATTTTTTCAACACTGCTCATCGCCGCTGTTAGTCCAACTACCTCTCCTTCTAGTATCCTCACCACATCTATATTTCTTTTTCTATCCCCACATCTACAACTTTTATATAATTTCTAGACCTCTTGAATATGTAATGTCACATTTGCAGAGGACTAATTTGTAGTCATTTATATAATTCTCTTGTTTTCTACTAGAAGTACTCTGCTTTAAATGTTAGTATGTTAAATCTAAGATTGTATCACTGGACAATCATAAAGTACTTAGAAAAATTAAAGAGCTCTATGTCTAAGCACAGCTTCACCTTATAAATGGAAAAAAATCTTACTTTACATGATGAATTTCTCCACTTCTATTTTGCCGAGTTAAAAATTTATCAATTTATTGTCATAATTTCTGTGGGTATATTATTATTACATTATGAAAATAACTGCAGTAAATATTTAATATGAGTTTTGATTTGGTGACTTTTTTTCCCTGTATATATTACTGTAGAAAGGTTCCAAAATCATTAGAAAAAATATAATGAAAATTACATTTAAATAAAATTAATATAAATAAATAATAAGTGAGGTAACTAGTGAGATTCCTGATTTTTTTTTTATGAAAACTCAATTTCAAAAGCAAATATTAGCGCTATAGATCATAATAAATTCAAACTATTCTGCTGGCATTTGTTTCTAGTTCTTTCATTTACATGCTTTTGCAGGGTAAAGTTGATTTGTTGAAACTGCTAAAAGTAATTTGAAATCAAGTGGTGTAAGCAGTTGATTATTCAATCTGAGTACTTAAATTAGTGATTATTCATGTTACGTGTCTCTTTCCTGAGTTGCTTTTTTTTCTTGTGAACATATATAAGGCATAGCGCCTAGTACACTTATTTACAATTATTCATTCATTTGTTTACTTTCCCCTTAGACTATTTGCACCTTAAAACAAGAAGTGTGTGTGTGTTCATATGTGTGTGTGTGTTAGTTGTGGGGCTTGAACTCAAGGCTTGCACACTGTCCCTGAACTTCTTTGTGCCCAAGGCTAGTGCTCTACCACTTGAGTCACAGTGCCACTTCCGATTTTTAAGTGGTTAATTGGAGATAAGAGTCTGCCAGGTCTGACTTTGAATGCGATCCTCAGATCTCAGCCTCCTGAGTAGCTAGGATTATAGGCATGAGCCACCAGTGCCAGGTGTGTTTTGTATTTTTTACAAAAAGTATCTCAGGCTGGCCTTGAATTTATAATCTTCTTTGCCTCATGCTCCCAAAGTACTAAAATTACAGGTGATACCACACCCTAAACTTTAAATTCATCTCTTTATTGCAGGGACTACTAATGAATTGTTCACAGAGTAGATGATCATAACAAATGACTAAATTAGAAAATCAAAGCAGTGAAGTTATTTTTAACTGAAAGCAAAAAAAGCATACAAAGTCAAAAGAAGTTATCAAATTGTTTCTGAGATTTTATATATTTCAAATATTAGTGTTGAAATAAACATGTACTTTCTAAAAGAAGTTATTAGAAGAGTGTCTGTTTCTTTCTGGTACTGGAGATTGAGCCAGGCCCTTGCACATGCTAGACAAATACAAATACTATATCTAGTCCCTTCCTCATTCCCCCTCTTTAAAGATTAGTAGCCAAGACTGTTTTAAAAAATAAAATCTTTGCAGGGCTGGTTAGGATGCACAATCTTCCTGTCTTAACCTCCTGAGTAGCTGGAATTACAGATGTGTGCCACCATACTAGCATTAGTTAGCTTGTGATAACAGAAAGATCATTGCACTATGATATATATGTATAAGGAATTTGAGTTCTAATCCACATTCCATCAACAAGCTACAAACTCATCTATCCCCATGAGTCCTGATATTTATTTTTCATGTTTGGAGTTTTCATAATGTAGGACTGCAGCAACTTGAGTTTTTTCCTAGTGAAAATATAAAATGTCTTAGACCCTTAAAATACTTCTCCTCTGGTGCATTAAACTTTGTATACACTGTTGCAGCTCCTCTGTCCTTTGTTTTCTAGTTTTCTTCTCAACAACTGTGGTTTGCCCTCAGTGGTTCACATCCTGGAAGCTGTCCTCAATGTGGCCGTAATGAGTAGTTAGGCCTTTAAAAGGGAATCTTAGTGCATGGTGATTAGTTCTTTAGGGAACCTGCACTGAGAAGGGATGACTGTAGTAGAAGGGATGACTGTAGTTCTTGCAGGACCCCAGTTACTTACAGTGGAGAAGAGGATAGGGAAGAAGGAAGAAAGTGAGAATCAAAATTAGTCACATAGGCAGTCACTGTATATGTAAATATGTCACTATAAAAGAGTGACTTGAAGGTACTATCTGTAAAGTGAACAGGTGTCAGAATGGGAAAAATATTTTTTCCCATCATCATAAATTGATGAGAATTATTCCAGAATATATGAGAAGTTCTTACTATTTAATAATAAAAAGACAATCTAACTGAAATTTTGCAAAAGGTCTAAATAGACATTTCCTAAGAGAAGATATGTAAAAAGGTAATAAATAGCACATGAAAAGTTGCTTACTATCTTTAGTCATTAGAGAAATGCAAGTTAAAAATCCAAAGAAATTAAAACCAGATTGTCAAGGAGATATCTCACTCCTAGGTTTATTGTTTGGGTTTTTTTAACTGTATTTTTTTTGTCTTTTCTTTTTTGGTACTGGGGATCGAACCCAGGACGTTGCACTTGCTAGGCAAGTGCTTTGCCACTGAGCTACATCCCAGCCCCTCCTAGGTTTATTGTAGCATGTCTGTCAGTGGATAGCTTTTTCTTAAATGTGGTCGATATCCAGAGTGGAATACTATTCAGCCTTATAAAACAGAATGTCATTTGCAAGAGGGAGGATGAGATTTGAAGGTATTCCTTTTTTATTGCTGAATATCCCATTGTACGAATATGCCACATATTTTATCCACTAGTGAATATTTGTTTTGCTTTGATCTTTTAGCCTCTATGAATAATGCTTCTATTCTGTGCATAATTCATGTCCACATTTATTTTGAGGACATTTCCAAATTGCTTGGTGTATATATAGGTGGAGTGTTGCTGGATCCACTGGTGGTCATGCCATATGCATATTTTCTTCTTGAATTGTAATAAGGAGTGAGATATACAATTTAACATCTTAATCATTTGTAAGTGTTCATTACATTTATATGGGATTACTGCCTGGGCTAGCTCTCAGCCTCCTGAGTAGCTAGAATTACAGGTGTGAGTCACTAGTGCCCACCTAATGTGTAGCTTTTCAGTCTGGTTTATTTTACTTAGCTTAATGTCTTTAAGATTATGTTGTAACATATATTAGAATTTGCCCTTTTTAGGCTGAAAATATATCACATTTTATTTATCCATTTACCCATTGATGGACTCCTGGGTTTCTTTCACTTTTTGGACAGTTATCAAGAACAACAAATGTTGCTCAGTATGTAGGGGAAACAACCTTTGTACACTATTGGTAAGAATGTAACCTACTATAGTCACTATAGTGTAAAGGTCCTTCAAAAAACTAAAAATAGAAGTGTCATATGATTCAGCCATACCAGTAATGGACATATATTAAAAGGAATGCAAGTTAGGGTACAGTAATACACATCTACAGTTATTGCAGTACTATTCATGATACAAAGCTAGGGAATCAGCCTTGATTCCCTTCACTTGATGAATTGAGACAATGTGCTATGTATACGCAATGGTATATACACAGTGGAGTTACTAATCAACCATAATGAAGAATGAAATTATGACATTGACAGGAAAATGAGATTATCAAGGACAGAGATAACATCTTTTCTCTCATCTATGGAATATGGACCTAAAATATTATGAGATATAGTCATACATTCACAAATCAAAGGATTGTATTGGGGGGACACAGTGGAAGAAGGAAAGGAAAGAGAATGGTGGGAGGTTAACAATACCAAAATAATTGTGTCTATGTATGAAGATGGTACAAAGCAATCCATTGAAAGCTATTGAAAAATGGGGGGCCAGGACACTAGAGGGCTAGGTAAAGAGCAATAGAAGGGATTAGTTTATTTAGTGTGCAATATATACATGTGTAAAATACCACAATGAAAAACTTTTATATAATTAATATACCATAATAAAAATAAATCTCAAGCCTGGTGCTAGTGGCTGATACCTGTAATCCTGGCTGAGAGGAGGCTCAGGAGTCTGAGGTCTGAGGATCATGGTTCGAAGACAGACTTGTTAGGGAAATCCAGCAGACCCTTAAAACCTGTAATAACCCTTAAAAACCTGTGGCTCAAGTGGTAAGAGTGCTAGCCTTGAGCAAGAAAAGCTCAGAGACAGTACCCTGCATTCAAACCCCAAGACTGACACCAAAAAGTTTTAAGTCTCAACTGGGCACAGGAGTTAATGCTTGTAGTCCCATCTACTCAGGAGGCTGAGATAGTTAGATTACTTTAGCCCAGAAGTTTGAGGATAGAATGGTCAAAGTGGTAAAAATAAATAAAAATCAAGAAAACATATTCTCTGTGGGAAGATTATCATATAGTATATGTCTTTGTTGTTGTTGTTGTTGTTGGTTGTGGGGTTTGAACTCTGGGCCTGGGTGCTGTCCCTGCATTCTTCAGCTCAAGGCAAGCACTCTACCACTTGAGCAACAGCACCACTTCCAGTTTTCTAGTGGTTTATTGGAGATGAGATTCTCACGGACTTTCCTGCCTGGGTTGGCTTTAAACCGTGATCCTCAGATCTCAGCCTCCTGAGTAGCTAGGATTACAGGCGTGAACCACTAGTGCCTGGCAGTATCTGTCTTTTAGTAGATACGCATTTAGAAAAGAGAATGGTTTTCACATCATAGTAATTTGAGGGTAATTCTGTGGAGAGACTCTCTTAGTTCAGGTTATTCTGGTGGTTATCGAGTTTGATTCTGGTTGTTAAAAGTTTGTATCAACTTTATTGAGGGATAAAATGAAGTTTTACTTTGAGTTAATATTTTAAACTTTTCAAACTTTTTCCTACCTTAGTTTACTTGATTCTTACATTGTATACGAGTTTCATTCCTGATGTATATGGCTGTGCATATTGAACATAGTATCTCCTAGGGGGTTGGTGTTATAGCTCAATGGTAGGGGTTTTATCGAAAGCACCAATCTGAAAGAAGGAGAGGAAAGGAGGAAAGGAGAGAGAAAATGCCATTTCCAGAAAGTGGGTAATACAGTGGTTTTATTTTTCCTTCTACCTGGTGACTGGAGATTAAACCTAGGGTCTCCATAAATGCTGTGCAAATTGAGCCATGCCCTCTGATTTTTTCCCCCATTTTTTGGTTTTGGGGTTCTTCTCAAACATTGTTGTGGCCTGACCTGGAACTTGTGCTCCTCCTGCCTTTGCCACCCAAGTAACAGGGATTACAAGATGTATATTACCATGTCTATACTTAATAGAAGGGTCTTGGTGACTATAAGAATAAGGCTATTGCTAATTCTTCCTGCCATAAAATAGAGTTAGTGATACACAATATGTGAGTGGTACTTAGAAACCACAATATAACTATTGTGTTTTCATTTTGTATGATTTGTAGTACTTGCTGTTATTTCCTAAATCTCTCTTGTCTTGATGTGAGTAGCTCCTCACATCAGTGGCCCAGTATTTCTACCTCCTATTCACTATATAGACTCTTGGTTTATATTGAACTCAGGGCCTTGGTGCTGTTTCTGAACTTTTTGTTTTGTTTTTGCCTAATGCTCGTCACTCTTAATACTTTAGCCACAGCTCCACTTTTGGTTTTCTTCTGGCTAAGTGTCGATGAGAGAATCAAGCACTTTCCCACCTGGGCTGGCATCAAACCACTACCTTACCTTCAGATCTCAGCCTTTTCAGTAGCTAAGATTATAGGCACCTGGTTCTTCATTTTTAAAATTGGTACAAGAACAGTATTTACCTGATAGATACTATTTAACTTTAAGAATGAACATTGGACAACAAAGATGAACACAATTTTATTTTCATGTGTGTGTGTGTACATGCATGCAAGTGCATGTGTTTGCATACACACTCTGGTACAGGGGCTTGAACTCAAGGACTGGGCTTTGCCCCTTAGCTTTTTTGCTCATGGCTAGTGCTCTACCACTTGAGCCATAGTTTGACTTCTGGCTTTTGATGGTTAACTGGAGATAAGAGTCTCATAGACTTTCCTGCCTGAGCTGGCTTTGAACTACAATCCTTAGATCTCAGCCTGTTGAGTAGCTAGAATTAAAGGTACTGAGGCCGGGCTCCAAAATACTTTTTATGTTAATTATTCTTCTGTGTACTTTTGATTTTACCAAATGGTAAAATTTTAGAAAAGGATGTGAATCCTTACTCATAGAGTTCCTGCTGCTTAATTCCTTCTCATATGTATGTCATGTTTTCTTCATACCACAATGTGCTATTATGTTTCACACTACAGTCACGTATGCGACAATTTTAGTCCATCTTAAAAACTACAGATAGCCAGGCATCCCTAGCTCAAGCCTGTAATCCTAGCTACTCAGGAGGTTGTGATCCGAGGGCTGTGGTTCACAAGTAGCCTGGGCAAGAAAATCTGTGAGACCATTATGTCTAATTAACCACACACACACACAAAAAACTGGAAGTAGAGCTGTGGCTTAAGTGGTAGAGCAAGTACAAAAGCTCAGAGTCAGCACCCAGGCCCTGAATTCAAACCCCAGAACTGGCACTAAACAAGCAAACCTATATATTCTTGGAGAAAAGAGAACTATATCTTACTAATGTTTATATTCTCTTTGGAACTGAACAAGATGTTTTAAGAATAATAGAAGAGCAGAATTAATTCTGTTATATCAGTTATTGGTGCTAAGTGGCAAACATTCAATTGATGTTATTAGTTGTATAGTGTTAGAGATTAAGCACCTAGGAATCTGATTTTTAAATATTCAGAAAAATTGTGAATCTCATAAACTGTTGGTAAACTCTACTGAGAGTATCTACCCAATGAAAATTGGTAGCTTCAAATTACGGCATTTTGTTCAGACCAGGCAGTGTCTTGGTACAACACTGGTTGTTTCCATACTGCAATGTCTTAAAGGCCTGGACTATCATAGGAACACTAAGAGCTGAATTACCAAACAAGTATGTAATTGAGTAATTCAATTTTTTTGTTACTTTACTGCTTGATTCCAGCTGGCAATGACTGAATTTCTAAATCTAACACATTTTGAGATTGAGTTTTGAAATTGTTAGAGACTATAATTTCATTCTCCTTTACAGTTTGATTTAAATATATCTGTTATAAATCAAGGTTAATCAACACGTGTTTCAATAGCACAGTAATGATGGCCTTTCTGTTTATTATCATCTTGTTAAAGTATTTCTGTTATGATTTTGCTGCCAGCCAAGTTTTAGCATTTATTGCTTAGCTGACCAACTCACTTTTCTTTTTATAACCTGAGAGTTAGTAGTGTAGATCATCTTAAATTATCTGAAAGATTTTGTTTCATATTGTAAGAGATAACTAACTGATTAATTCTTTCTAATAAGTTGTATAAATAGCAACAAAAGAAAGTATAATGTCTTGGGACCTTACAATATTACTTTAATATAAATTACTGTAATACATAGAACAACTTACATTTTTTTCCTATCAAGGTGTCTTATCAATTTTATGAAAATAACCAAATTTAAATATAATTTTTAATTTTTATTTTTAAAATATCCTCCATAATAGGAGAGCATAGTTTAAAAACCACAGTGTTTCTGATAATTCTGTGATATGTATTGGAGCCATTTATAATTTCTTGTAAATTTTGAACATAGTAAACCTGTTCAGATCTTAACATGAAATATAAAAAACCACTTTTATAATGAAGGAGTTAATAGTCTAATCAATTACTAACTTAAAAAAATTTTGGAGGTCTCTTCTCACTTTAGATAATAGGTTAAATATTTTGTTGGTATGGTTGAGACAAACAGAAAATGCTATTAGACAGAATGAATATTTGTTGATCTTATTGGAAGTGTGAAAACATTCAAACAGTTCTAATTAGGTGCACGTGCACTCTTTCCCTAGATGTGTATCTTTTGACATTACCTGCTCAGTTCCACATTGAAATACAGTGCTTCATGGAATTGAAATAACACAGATACTAAAAGTATTTTATTCAAAATAATGTAGTTAGGTAATTTTAATAAAACCTTGCCTATTTTTTGTAAAAGTTAGGTAGTCAGAGCTGAATAGAAAAGCAGAAGATGCTTGGTTGTTCAAAAAATAAATGGAAAGTATTTGACTTTAAATGTGGATGTATATTATTGAATCATTTAGAAAGATACTAATACTGTATTTGAAACTTATTACTCAAAACAGAAAGTTAACTGCTCTATTTTGTTGACAGTCGAGGTCCTTAGAAAACTTGGTAGAAAATAAGCATGCAATTAATAAAAAATTTTCTTATTCATTTTATTAAAAATAATTCAGATTCTGAATACATTGTGATGTATATTGATCAGTTTCTATCTGTGGAAGCAAATGTTCATGTTATCATATAGAATAGCTTTCTTTTGACTGCAAATTATTGATTTCATTCAAACTGAGTTCTTATATGGTCCAACTGTAAGAAAATGATCATCATTTATAATCATTCAATTATAATGTTGTCTTTTCATGTTGAATGTAGTTTGAATGTCATTGGGGAAATAAAATAAAACATTCACATTTTGTAGTTAAAAAAAGAAAGAAAATGATCATCAGAGGTATTTTTCAGTTCATCTGAGTATCTGAGAGATAGATAGAAACTCTTAAAATGGTTATCATTTTTCAGTTTTTTTGTTACTGCATTGAGTAGTTATAGGAACTGGATGATTTTGTAGGTCACTTCTAACTTTTAAAGTTCTTAGAATTTGTGATGCCTTTTCGGTGTTTTAATAATGTGATTAAACCAGTATAACTTTTTTTTTTTTTTTGGGTCCGGTCGTGGGGCCTGAACTCTGGGCCTGGGCGCTGTCCCTCAGCTCTTCAGCTCAAGGCTAGCGCTCTACCACTTGAGCCACAGCGCCACTTCCAGCTTTTTTCTTTTTGCTTATGTGGTGCTGAGGAATCAAACCCAGGGCCTCATGCATGCAAGGCAAGCGCTCTATCAATGAGTCACCTTCCCAGCCCCCCATTATAACTTTTGTTAGTAGGTATTTGTTCTATAACATGTACCTTAAATGGATGCAGAGCAGAGAATAAACTAAAAATGTTAGGATGAATACTTTGTGAAAAACTAATTGTCAGTAACATTTTAACATTAGTTTTTGTTTTTTTGTTTTTTTGTTTTTTTGTTTTGGCAATCCTCGAACTTGACTCAGGGCCTAGGTTTAACCTTGTGCTTTTTTGCTCAAGGCTAGCTCTTTAGCCCTAGAGCCACAGCTTTTTGGTGATTAATTGGAGATAAGAATCATGGACTTTTGTGAACAAGTGCTCAGCTATATACATTTATTCTTAAGATTTCCTTGACCCTCATACTCAATCTCTCCCCTAACCTGTCCTTTAAAAGCCTAGCTTCCCCAGTCAAGTATAGATTAGAAGTCTGGGTTTCATATTTGATTCCTTTCTTTATTTTTCACATCTGCTTTTTGCTATCATCTCTTAGCTGAACTCCATAGTAGCCCATTATTTGGATCCTCCCTGATTTGATTCTTACAACTTTAGCTCTAATCTAGTCTTTCTATACCAACCAAAGTAATCTTTTAAAAAAAGTGTTTACCCCATTGTTTAAAACCCTCTGTAATACCCTGTAACAGAAAAAAAGGTAAGTCAAACTCTTTAACATCACTGATGGTCAACCTTTCCAGTTTCATTTTTTTCTGACTTTTGATCAGTATATGGTTATCACATTTACTGCTTTTCTTAAATGCATGAATCTCTGTGTGGCTCATCTTTATTCTGGCTGTTCTTTCTACCTGGAACATCTTTTACATGACTGGCATCTTCTTCAGTCTTAGAAGCAACACCATCACCATCTCCTCCATTCTAACTAGCTGTATAGTCCTTTGTTAGTTTCTACCATTAAACCCAGTTTATTTTCCTCATAGGGAAATGGTTATGTTACACTTGTCTTTTCCAGTAGGCTTTATGTCAGCAAGGCCATGCCTATCTTATTCTCTGACATAACCCTGTCACACAGTTAACAGCTGCAACAAAATTTTACTGCCTCTAAAAACTCTGTTCCTCTCCTATATAATGTTGCACTTTATACTAAATCTACCACTTACCAAGTTCTATTTAGCCTCTCCATGCCTCTATTATCTCAGAAATTATGATGCATCTCAGGATTTGTTACAAAGATTTGTTACAAAGAATTAATGCTCTTTACACAGAGCCTCAAATAAAAAGTACTTGATAAATGTTTTTTTTTTTTTTTGTCTGGGCCTGGGCGCTGTCCCTCAGCTCTTCAGCTCAAGGCTAGCGCTTTACCATTTGAGCTACAGCGCCACTCCTGGTTTTCTGTGGTTTTATTGGAGATAAGAGTTTCACCTACTTTCCTGCTCGGGGGGCTTTGAATGGTGATCCTCAGATCTCAGCCTCCTGAGTAGCTAGGATTACAGGTGTGAGCCACTGGTGCCCGACTTGATACATGTTTTAACAGCATCATTATTTTAATAGATATCATTACTTGGATTGTATTGATAATATTAATATGTCCTTTACTTCCTTATTGTAAGCTTAAGGAGGTTTGTAGCTGAGTTTTTTTCTATTTCTTGCAACATCTATTATAGTAAGTTAAGATATACTTAAATAGTAAGTTAAGATACACTTAAATACTTCTTGATCCTTGATTCTGTTCACCAGATAACTACAAAGTAATGATGTGTTCTTTATATATGTTAGAGGTCATGTAAGTTAAAAGCAAACAATTTCATCTTTTTCAGCCCTTGTTCACCAAAAGGTCCAACCACTATGTACTGAGCTGTATTCTTTAAACACATAGTACTGAAATGTCTGTACCTTTGTTTTGTCTATGCACTCTTCTAAATTGCTTTTTAATTTTTATGTCTATATTTACAAAGTTCTTAAGATCTATACTCAAAGATTCCTATCTCCATAAAGCTTCCTTCCATCCTTCCCATAGAAATAGACTGACTTTTTTTTCTTGGCTTTTGTTTTATTAATCACTATCTTTTGATACTTAATAATGTAATATATTACCACTGAGCCACCTTCCCAGCCCCAAAATAATGTAATATATTAATATTGAGATATTGGCATAAGGTTTGACCATATTAAAAAGCATAGACACCCATTTCCTTAAATATGGAGCTCCTACCATATGTGATATACCACTTATAGCACATGAATGATTTGCACGCAGAATTTTTTTCTGAGATAAACTCATACATTAAAGATGATTTCAAGTGCTTGCATTAGACTATATTGTTATGACAAATACCTGAGGAAACAACTTAAAAGCAGGAAGTATAATTTGGATTGAAGTTTCAGAGGTTTCAGTCCATGATGACTTGGCTTCATTGTTTCTGGGTCTGTGAGGATACAAAACATCATGACTGAGCATGTGCCATAGCAAAACTTCTCACTGTGGTGAATGGGAAGCAGGGAAAAGGACTTATAGGAAGGGCTGGAGTGAGACAACATTCAAGAAATATGTCTTGTGACTTACTTCCTCTATCCATGCCAGGATTTCCACAGTTCCCCCACTTCCCAGTAGTCTGCACAAAGTTTGAATCCATCAAGCATTCATCAGTTCATGAAGGCAGAGAGCCCTTATCTAATCATTTTCCCCAAATCCCACATCTGACTACTGCTTGCATCAGGGACCAAACCTTTAATGTATGAGCCTTTGTGGGCGACACTTTATATCCATAACAGTTTTTTATTTTTTATTTTTTGGCTGGTCCTGGGGCTTGAACTAAGGCCTTGGGCTCTGTACCTGAGTCTCTCTATGCTCAAGTCTAGTGCTCTACTGCTTGAGCCACAGCACCATTTCTGGCCTTTTCTGTTTATGTGCTACTGAGGAATTGAACCCAGGGCTTCATGCATTCTAGGCAAGCACTCTATCACTAAGCTACATTTTTAGCCCTCCATGACAGTTCTGTAGTAACTGGAATTAGAATTGCCTTTTAGTGTTGAGGAAGGCTTTCTTAGCAATATTTGGGTTCAGTCTTTAAAAAGATGTATTTTCCAAATGGGAGAGGAGTGAAAGCATGGAAGCATGAAGGTAATGCATTTTAGGGAAATATTTTTCTTAAATGCCTAGAAATATTTCCTATTTATTTATTTATCTATTGGTTGCGGGGCTTGAACTCTGGGCCTGGATGCTGTCCCCGTGCTCTTCAGCTCAAGGCAAGTGCTCTACCACTTGAGCCACAGTGCCACTTCCAGTTTTCTGGTGGTTAATTGGAGATAAGAGTCTCATGGAGTTTTCTGCCTGGGTGGGATTTGAATGGCAATCCTTAGATCTCAGCCTCCTGAGTAGCTAGGATTACAGGCATGAGCCACTGGTGCCTGGCTTTCTTTTATATCTAAATCACATTAGGGGCTACCTAGTAGAAACCTTTTTTTTTTTTTTTTTGTCAAAACCTGGTAGTGCTTGAATAATTGATAAATGCAAGTGAATTAAGCCTAACATAAACCAACATAAATTGTTCTATCCGTCCATCTTTTGTGTCTGCTTTCTTTTGAATTCTCTTTAGTCTCAGCCAGTATTTTCTCAAGTGTTGACACAGTGGCTACCATTAAGCTCTATGGTGTTTCTATCCTGCCAGTTTTGTAACTTCATTGAAATTTGTCTTTTCCATAGCTAAAGGAAAACCCTGCTGCTGATCTGATTCAGCTTGAGTAATATACTTACCTTTAAATAAATAACTGCAGTAGGCAAGAAGAAAAAGATGTTATTGATTTTAAGAGAGTGGGGAGGACCAGATCATTCTAAGTTAAACGGTATGCTTTTAGAGGTTTTAAGTGAAGAAATAACAAATTGCTAGTGTGTGTCTTTATTCTACTGATTTTGTTGCTGTATGAAGAGTAATTTGATTATAGAAGGTAAAAGTGAGAGCACAGGGAGGTAATTGATACGACAGTGGTCTTGTTTTAATTATGAAGGGAAAGAAGTATAGGAATGAAAGACATTTCTTAAATAATTAAATGAGTGAATGGTGGTAATGCCACTTATTGAAATGAAGAGGACTAGATATGATAATTTAATTTGGGCTACATAGCCCTTTTATTAGAGGGGATAGGGTACAAGTACTTGGACTCTGTCCTTGAGCTTTTTTGCTTAAGGCTGGAGCTCTAGCACTTGAGCTCCACTTCTGTCTTTTTCTTTTTTCCTCCTCCTCCCTCCCAATTGAAGATAAGAGTCTCATGGACTTTCCTACCTGGGTTGGCTTCAAACCTCTATCCCCAGATCTTAGCTCTCTGAGTAGCTAGTATTACAGGCATGTGCCACTGGAACCTGGCTCTACATTGCCTTTTCATTGTCTGTTAAATATCTGAGTGGAAAGGCATGCTAATTAGTTGGGCAGATCTTTAGGTGCCATTTTTCTTTTCAATAAAATAGAAACAAAGCCACATTTTTCTGTAGGATTACTGAAGTGTTACCCTTCAATTTTCTGACCATGAGTTAATAAAAATGACATTGTGGTTTCATAGATTATTTATCCGGTTATTGAGTCCTTGTATACTGGTTTATGAGGCTAATGATGTTTGGACTTAAAAACGGGGGTAATTCCTGACTTAGTCTTTGATTTTGTGTTGTGGATAGTTTGGAGATGTGTTGTGGATAGTTTGGAGATGGGTGGGGAGAAGAAAAAGGGATAGTATAGTTGAAGCTGAATGGAACAGACAAAGAGCTTGAAGTCAAATACTGTTTTTGTTTTGTTTTGTTTAGTGCCTGTACTGGGGATTAAATTTGAGGTCTGGATACTGTTCCTGAGCTTTTTTGCCCAAGGCTAATGCTCTACCACTTGAGCCACTGCTTCACTTTGGCTTTTGGTGGTTAATTGAAGATCAGAGTAAAATGCTAGTTATTGATTCAAAAGTAGCTATTATAATCTTAAATTATATTAAAAAAATTAGCACGTTCCTTTTGTAGTTTACATACTTGGCAAAATATGTTTCACAATTCATACTGTTCTAAACCTAGTAAGACAAATCAAAATAAATCATCCCATACATTCAGACTAATGTGGGAAGGTGTAAGAACAATTTTTTAAATTACAGTGTTAGTTTTCAAAATTACTCCAGAAATAAATGAATGTTTTCATTGTTAATGACATAGGAGCACAGAAATCTAAAAACTTAAACATGAATGTTCCTCTTTGTAAGTTGCATGCATTTTTCTAGGATAAGTCCTTAGAAATGGAATATCTGAAATATAGTATCTGGAGATACACACACACATATGTATACACACATATGTGTATCTTGCTAATCCTAAAAATACTCACTTTTTCATTTACCAACAGTGAATATGCAATGTAAAATGTGTACTAGTATATTGTTATAAACAATAGATTGTATAAACATTTTTAGTTATTGTGCAGTTGGAAGATGAGAATGTTTTGTTTTAATTTTCTTTTCTTTTTTTTTTGGTCCGTCATGGGGCTTGAACTTTGGGCTTGGGTGCTATCCCTGTGCCATTCAGCTCGAGGTGAGCGCTCTACTGCTTGAGCCATAGTGCTACTTCAGGTTTTTTAGTGGTTTTATTGGAGATAAGAGTCTTATGGATTTTCCTGCCCAGGCTGGCTTTGAACTGTGATCCTCAGATCTCAACCTCTTGAATAGCTAGGATTACAGGTGTGAGCCACTGGCACCTGGCTGATTTTCATTTCTTAATGATGAGTAAATAAATACTTTATCCAGTTTTGGAACCAGGTAATTTTGTACTTACTTCAACTAAAAGTGATTAATTCGCATGTAGTTATGGTTAGATTATAACTACTTTGAAGTACCTGATTCACATAACTAGTTTGAAGTATATGTTGCGGTGTATATTTTATTGCTCTTCTCGTGTAAATCACAATGAAAATAAAACAGAGAGGTAACATAGTATGGTAGTTAAAAGCATGTATTTTTTGTCCAGAATGCCTGGGGTAGAATCCCTCTTTTCAGTGCTTGCTATTATGTGATCTTGGATAAAGTAACAACTACCTTTTCTGTGAGTCAGATACCTCATCTGTAAAATGCCATGGAAATTTTATGAAACTTTATATCTGTCAAATGCTTAGAAGTGCACATGAGCATAGAGAGAATTAGTTAAATTGGGCTGGGAAGGTGGCTCAGTGGTAGAGCGCTTGCCTTGCATGCCTGAGGCCCTGGGTTCGATTCCTCAGCACCACATAAGCAAAAAGAAAAAAGCCGGAAGTGGCGCTGTGGCTCAAGTGGTAGAGTGCTATCCTTGAGCTGAAGAGTTGAGGGACAGCGCCCAGGCCGAGTTCAGGCCCCACGACTGGACCCTAAATAAATAAATAAATAAATAAATAAATAAATAAATAAATTAAATTAATGCATCTTTTTCATGATTTTGGATTTAAATTTATTCTAATCTTGGTTTTCTCTTAAATATGTAAGTTTTCCTTTTTTTTTTTTTTTTTTTGGTGGGTCGTGAGGCTTGAACTCTGGGCTTGGGCATTGTCTCTCTTCAGCTCGAGGCTAGCGCTCTACTGCTTGAGCCACAGCGCCACTTTTCTAGTGGTTTATTGGAGATAAGAGTCTCACATACTTTCCTGCCCAGACTGGCTTTGAACCGCAATCCTCAGATCTCAGCCTCCTGAGTAGCTAGGATTACAGGTGTGAGCCACCAGCGCCCAGCTAGTTTTATTATTCTTTTAAAAATACTTTTAGTATCTTTAAATAGTTATATAAGGGAATTGGCACTCACTGAAACAGTTTATAACTACAGTGTATCTTGATAAATGTCACCCACCATTCTCACCCACCCTTCCCAACCTACCCATTCTTTTACTTACCTTAATTTTAAGTTATATATGAGGGTTTTTTTTTTTTTTTGCCATTTAACAAAACAGTTCATGTGTGCAGTGCATCTTGATTTGTTTCACTGCTTCAACGTTTTCACCTTCCTTTTACCCACCCATTCCCTAATTCCTAATTCTGTGGTATATACAGTGACTTCTTGCCTGCATTCTCCCTCCTCTTCCCACTTCATTCTTCTACCTCCTCTTGGCCCCACCCTCTACTCTTGCAAGTACCCATTTCCTGGTACTTATTTGTTGGGCTTTGACCTAGCCTTTTTGAAGAATATACTATTTGCACTTTCTGTAGAGTCTATTACACTTCAGTTAATTCATTTGTAAACCCTTGCTTACCACTCAGGATGTTTACTTACTGCATATAGAATGTATATAACCATGCAACCTTCTTAGAATCCCAGCATTTTAATAAACTTCATGATAAAATGATATGCTATAGCTCAAGTAGTAATATCTAAAACTTATATCTTAAATATTGCGTTATAGTACCTTTCAGGATGATTATTATATATGTAATGTTTTTGAAATTGTAGAAAAACAATTAGTTTCACTTTCAAATGTTTATATGATTGCTATTCAGGAAGTAACACGGAATAATGAGTGTATAGCAAACCCATAGATTTTTGAAGGCAGAAACAATAGAGTTAAGTCAGCTCTGTCACATAGTAAAATTTTTTGTATCCACAGGATTTATGTAAGCTTGAAATGTGCCAACTATCTATTTCAATGCCCTTGTACTAGGTAAATGGTAGATAAGGATATTAAAATAGTCTTTTCTCTGTGTCTTTTAATGCTTTATCGATACCTTCATCATTATAACCATCATATTATATCCTAATATTTGCTTTTGGGTGTAACCTTCAGAGGATTGTGAGTTCCTATAAGGAGAGAATATCCTTCCTTCCTTCCTTCCTTCCTTCCTTCCTTCCTTCCTTCCTTCCTTCCTTCCTTCCTTCCTTCCTTCCTTCTTTCTTTCTTTCTTTCTTTCTTTCTTTTCTTTCTTTCTTTCTTTCTTTCTTTCGTCAGTTGTGGGGCTTGAACTCTGGGTCTGAGCGCTGTCCCTCAGCTCTTCAGCTCAAGGCTAGCACTCTACCACTTGAGCTACAGCACCACTTCCGGTTTTTCTGGTGGTTTATTGGAGATAAGAGTTTCATGGACTTTCCTGCCTGGGCTGGCTTTGAAAGGTGACCATTAGATCTCAGCCTGCTGAGTAGCTAGGATTACAGAAGTGAGCCACTGGCGCCCCCCAGAATATTGTTTCTTTAGCTTTGCATCTCTCCTACAATCTGGCAACTCCCATGATTGTTTTGTTTACTACCAGTTTGAGAGAGTGCTTTAAAATTTAATATGTTGCCAAAAATTTTATGGTGACCAGGTTCCACTTTTAAGACAAGACAGTACAACAAAACCAAACTGGATTCCTAACTCTGGCTTCTCTCAAAGAATCAGAAATGTGTAGAACTAAATTTTAGATTTTCTATAGCAACTCTCAACTGCTCCAGTTTAGCATCTGCCGTATCGCATAGAGCATGTTCTTCAATTTGCCTAACATCCCAATATCTTTACTCCAAAGTAAGACTGGATGCTATTTATGTGCCTGTTTTATTTCACTCATTTATGTTACTTGGCTGATAGTTCTGGACATTTAGATTGAGATTATTGCTAAGGAACTCTTAAGAGTCTGAAACTTAGTAAGTGCTCAATAGTTGGAACTCAGGGTTTCATACTTGAGAGAGGTAGGTGCTCTACCACTTGAGCCACACCTCTAGCCCTTTCATGTTTATTGTCTCAGGCCAGCCTGAGCTGTGATTTTCGTATTTGTGTTTTCCACCATAGCTGGGATGAAAGATGCATGTCACCATGCGCAGCTTTTTCTGTTGAGTTGGAGGAGGGTCTGTCCATGAACTTTTTTGTACAGGCTGGCCTGTAATCATATTTCTCCTAATCTCACCTTTCTCAATAGCTAGGATTACAGGAATGAGCCACCAGCATCCGGCCAGTAAATACTTTTTGAATAGATGAATTTAGCCATTTCCAGATGTTGTTGTTGTTGTTGTTTTGTATGTATGTATGTGCCAGTCCTTGGGCTTAAACTCAGCTTGGGCCCAGCCCCTGAGCTTGGTTGCTTAAGGCTAGTTCTCTACCATTTGAGCCACAGCTCCACTTTCAGCTTTTTAGTGGTTAATAAGAAATAAAAGTCTCATGGACTTTCCTGCCCAGGCTGGCTTTGAACCATGATTCCTAGATCTTAGCCTAGCACTCAGCTAGAATTACCACGGGCATCTGGTTTTACAGCAATTTTTCCTTAAAATATGCAAGGTGATAGAGGTCAATTTCTGTATAGCTTTACATTAGCAACATCTATTTCTATCATCTTTATTTTTTCCAATATATATCATAAAGAATGAGTAGTAAATGTTGAGATGTTGGAGAATGATGCTATGAATAAC
>NW_027204937.1:10553712-10801212 GCF_024711535.1 Dipodomys merriami
TCAAGGCAGTAATTCCCTCTTAGCCATTTGTTCTGTTCAGGCCTTCAACTAATTGAATAAAACCCACTCATATTATGGAAACCCTAAGTTTATCAATTTATATGATAAACTCAATCATAGCACTCTCATAAAACACGCAGAATAATATTTGGCCAATTGGGGGACACACTGTTGCCTGGTCAATTTGTCCCATAGACATAACCATCACAAGGAATGATGGTTTCTGTTCCAATTATTAGTCTATGGAGAACCTAATGTTCAACTCAAATGCCCAAACTTTAAATTGGAGTGTTTCTAAGGAAACCATTGGAGCACAGAAGGCACTCAGAACTACAGAATACTAAAGTCAGATAACTCTGGGGGTGAAAAAAGGAAATCTGCATAGCTTCTCATTACATTTTTTTTCTTTCATCTATAGTGGGGAAATAATAATTGTGTTGACTTCAAAGGGTTGCTAGGAAGACTAACAGAGAAAGTCAATTTAAGAGCACACAGCACAGTGGAGGGGTAGAAGTGTTCTGTGTGCTTCATAAGTAAGAAGTCCATGGGAGTAGACACATTTAAGCTCAACAGAAAAATCTTGATTAAGTTACCATCAGCTTTCTTAGGTGATAATAGGGCTAGCATTTAATGTGTTCAAGCAGCCATAAGACAACTTATTGGTGAGAATATTAGAAGGAAGACAAAAATACCAATGATGGTGGGCTAAAGTCGGAGTCTTGCAAGGAGGGCAGAATTCCTTGAGATTCTATAAATTAATGTGCTTCCCATTTGGAAGCTTGTGCCCTTAATTCAGGCATTTCCAGGGGCTCTTGTAAGTCTAGCATTTCATAGTTCCCAATCTATACCTTTCACCAAACTACTTTTGTAGTCTCCAAGTCACTCTATAGACAACCAGTCTCCTCTTTTTAATTTTTTTAATTTTGTTTAAGGTAATATATAGAGGGGTTACAGTTATATAAGTCAGGTAATGAGTACATTTCTTGTCGAACATTGTTGCCCTCTCCCTTGTTTTCTTTCACTTTCCCTCCCTCCTGACTCCACTCCCACCAAGCTGTAAAGTTCATTTCCAACATAGTGTCTTATAAATATCGCTGTTGCATTGGTTCACCATTTGTCCTTTGTCTCACCATTTTCTTACTCCCCTTTCCTTCCCCAGATTCACTATGGCAATCTCCACTTTTATCACCCACATTTGTTATTCTTTTTATCAATTAACCATAGAAATAATTATCTATGCTGATATGTAGTTTTTAATAACCATTATTTTTGATGGCTGGATACTACTCCATCAAGTAAATAGCTCCTTCTTATTTAACATTTTAAGTGAATGTCATTTTACCATTATAAGAGGTTCTGGCAAGCAGCTTTGTACATAAAGCATTTCTCCCATTTCTCAGTGGTTAAGTTTGTGTCCTAGGATTAGTGGCTGCATTTGTTTTTAGCTTGTGAAAATCAGGGCCTTGATCTATCATCTGCCTGTGTTTTCTTCCTCAAATCTTCCAGACTAAAAAACAGAAAAAAACCACACAACAAAACAAAACAAAAAACCCTGGCATCAATGCCTTCAGAATCACTTAGCTCAGTGTTCCATGTATGGCTTCTAATTAAGACCATGTGCCCCTTTTCAAATGTGGACGTAAATATTTGCCTTCGGTGCAGTAGATGCCAAGGAGATAATATTGATTGCAAATTACAGCCATGGTAATTAACCAATTTGCACAGCTGGAGGATGGAGCTGGTGAAATCATTTACTTCTGAAGGAGAATGGTGGCCTTTCCAAATTTGGCTCTCAGATAGGAATTTGGCCTAATCCTAGGAATATTCCTAGTGTGACTGCAGACTCAAGTGCATAGTAATGCACCAAGGCCCTGAACAGACAGGGATATTTCAGGCTTTTGCCTGCTGAACATGCAGCCTCTTCTTCTACCAACCCCAAATGAATCTGCATCTCCCAGGTACTTCTACAACTGCTCATAAACACACACTGACTAGGGTTATGGACTGTTATTGGCCCTGGCCATTGTGTTCTTTGTTTCTGCTGTATCAGAAATGTAAGGAGGGAGATCCAAGAAGCACCAAGCTGGGCTTCTGGTTTATCTACTGTGGTAGATGGCTCTTGACAGGTAGGGAGAGCAGAGAATCAACCCCCAATGGTTAGCTAGAATTTAGCTGACCAAAGCTATTGAGAAAAACCCAAGATCAGCAGTGTGGGAAGGGGGACAACTTGATCCAGACTGCATAAAATGTAATAGGTGTCCAGCTTTTCACAGGTTTAATACTAATGCACCTTTTGCCAAGACAGCATGCCTTAGTTTATAAATAGAACACTGGGAAATTATTTGGATCATCTCCATAATAATACCCATTTGAGATATGAAGAACCTAAAGTTCAGTGTAGTTGAATAATTTTTCTGAGTTCACACTGAGATTCTAAAAGGCAAAACTAGGTGATAAACAAGGTCATCTGACTCCATGGAGTGACTTAAGGGCATCAAGTGCTTTCTATTCTCTATTTCATTTAATGCTAGAGGTTGGTTGAGTCAAACAAGGGCCTTTCAAGTGGACAAGTGAAACACATACTTAATAGAACACTTCTCTGGTGATTGAGGATGCCTGTGGTTAGGAATTAGTATATTCAAAACTGTCATATGTGACCGAACACCTGTGGCTCATGCCTCTAATCCTATTTATTAGGCTGAGACCTGGAAATTATTGGTTCAAAACTAGCCCAGGCAGAAAAAGCTGCAAGATTCCATCTCCTATTAACCAATAAGATGCCAGAATGGAAGTAAATTTCAAGTTGTACAGTATAAGTCATGAGTAACAGACTGGAAAATTCTATAAATCAGTAAAACTTGGTATTTCTCTCTCTGTATCTATCTCTCTTCCTCTCTCTTCCCCTGTACACACACACACACACACACACACACACACACACACACACACACACACACACACACACACACACACACACGAAACAGCAGCAGCAGCAGCAGCAACAGCAACAGCAGTTTCTCAGTGAATGGCTAAAATCTGCCCATGTTTTATTTAGCTTGTGGAGTTAATGCCAGAACAAAAATAATAGAATATATTAATTACATTAAAGATGTTTTAGAGAAACAGGAATTGCTTTCAGGAAGAGAGCATATCTGAGTCTAAGCTGAGAGGATAGCAATAGGCAAATAACATTAGTGTTGTCATTAGAACTGCTTTGAACTCTTAACCCATTCAGCCTGTCTGATTTCTAGATCCATATAGAGAAGATCTTCTTTTTCTTTGTCTCTCTGGATCTGGCTGGAAATTCACAATGTATTATTTCTCAAATGAATGTTACTAGCTATTCTCCTTTGCTGTCTACCAACTGTGTGCCAGATGCTCTGTAGGTACCCATGGCACAGAAGGAATATACCATGGGGCTCAACTCCTGAATAATTAAATAAAATTTACTTGTCCCAGAGGTCCTTTCTGGAAGTAATTATTTTCCCTATTTTTGTAGAGGAGGAAACTAAGAGTGAAGTGACTTATCAAAAGCCAGTGAACTAGTCAGCTAAGCGCAGATTCAAAATTAGTTCCATCTGACTCTTGTCAATGTCCTTTCCAATATACCATTGTGCTCTATTAATGGCTATTACTGCATTTATTCTTGGTAATTTGCCCACTCTAGTTGACTCTGAGATTCATCTCAGTTCTGCTCAACAGAGTTAAAAGGGAAAGAAAAGGATGTGATTGAAAAAGAATCAAGTACTCTCTTCTGGGCTGTTTGAAAAATTACTATTATCATTAAAATAGCACCTTGAGTAACAACAAAAGTAGCTAATGGGCATACATAGCTCAGTGAAACAGAAATCAAGTACCTTTTTAATGTCCCTGTCAGCAAGCAAATGGCATCTAGTTGGTCTAGACCAAAAATACAAAAATCAAGCCTAACCTCAGCCAACTTTTGCTTGTAATTCCCCGAGACAAATGCATGCACAATGTAAGGTATCTTTATCACCTAGGCACCATACCACAGTGCAAAATGCACTGCAGAACTGAGCTAAGCTAAAATGAGAGCTCTTTTTATGCTAAATTGGTAAGATTCAAATGATTAGAAACAATGCAATCCCAAATTGCCCAAATCATCCCCAGTGCCCTCATCCGAAGCAGAGAACAGGATCAAAAGAATCCACACAAACTAGGGGTGGTAAAATTTAGTGCTGGGATCTACCTCCAACCCCTTTCATCCCAGGACCACTTATTCCTTCCTACCAAGGATCCAAACCAAGATACTCAATGCCTGACCTATGAGAAACAAGTAAAACTTTATTCGTAGATGGAACTTTGAATTGAAAACCTAATGCAGAGAGACCTGGTAGCCAGGTGGTGGAAAATGGTAAAGATTATTCCTGAAGTTTCTGTCATCAAGCTGAGGCTCTCTAGATGGGGTCATTCTCTCTCCTTGGAGCCTAGAACCCTTTCTCTCCTCTTGAACCTCAGCCTAGAGTCCAGAGCTCCCCGATGTCATGTGCCTGCTAATCTGGATATCCACAGAGAATTACTTGGCTCGTCCATTGCTAAGATCCACTTCTGAACTGAATATATTTTATTTGGAGGCCAGTTCATCCCCTAAGCTTGACTCTGTCTCTGTGAAAATAACCAGACAATATTTTTCTTTACATGTTATATTATTTTCCTCTTAACCACCTTAGAAACTTTCCCTAATCCATTGTTTTTCCTCTCCCTCCCAACTCTGCCTCTGATCTGGGTTAGTTATTTCTTCAGGGCTCTCAGGACACTTTCTGAGTTTTCGTGAATGTTTCTCTCCTAGAAGTGAAATCCTTAAATTCCAAGAATGTATCTGATATATTTTTATTTCCCCATTGTTTATCATAGGATCTGACAGAGCAGGCTCACAAGAGCTTGATGAATAATAAAATAAGAAAGTGCTGAATTTGTTCAGCTCAGTATAGTATAATCCAGAAACAGGAAAAAAAAATAGGAACGGCTATCTGAAGTTCTTGTAAATTAACATGAAGTTCCCAATCTACTTCCTTTTTCTGTTCTCCATGTCCCATAACCACCCAAATTTCTCTTCATTCAAAAAAGCGTACTTAACCTCTCCCCCATCGCATAATCTATAATTCTGTTCCTAAGAGCACAGCTGTTTTTCTGACTTCAGGTTGTAGCTTCTACTGGACAGCCCTTGGACTTGGAAAATTTCCCTCCTGGCCTGATGTATCCTCTGGGAGCTTCTGTCCATTTCAATGCTTCTAAAGGCCATTCCCAGACCTGTAAGAGGACTCACCTAGTATTGTCTGTGCCAGCTTTATTTAGGTGGCAATCTCCTATCGCTTTCCTTGGCCATGCTTCCCTACATTCCAAACAGATATTCCTGAGTTTGTCTTCTGTCTTGACCTTCCAAGTTATCTCCCACAGTTTTCCATTTCTCCGTGAGACCTTGCTATAGAGCTCCTTATCTTTCATCTCACACCCCCTTGAGGCCTGTTGGGCTGTGACATTGGTGCATTCACCCCTTTAGAAGGAGGCTATAATCAGACCCCATATGTCCCACATGATACAGCCCTGTCTAGATAAGCCCCAAAGGCATTCTAAAGTGATGAACTTTAGTCAGAAAGTTCCAGATAGGGCAGAGTCAAGAAGATGAACTTAATGAGGAAGCAGGGATACTACAACAGTGTGAAAGCAAAAAAAAAAAACCAAAAATCCTAGAGGAAAATTTAGATCAATTTTTCAAGAGTAGAACTAGTCTAAGCCAATTGTTGAGTCTGAAATAAGTCTAGAAAGGTAGAATGAATACCAAATCTCTTAGTTATTATGGGCTAGACTAGAACACATAAATTTGAGACCCTTGAAAAATAGGAAGCCACCATGGATACTTGAAACAAATTGCCTGGGAGCAGAGCAAAGCCACCAAAGTTGGATTCAGGAGGAATGAATCTAAGGTCATGGCTCTATCTCTTGAGGTCAGTGTGACTGTGGGCAACTCTCTTTTCAAATCTTCCCTAAGAAAAATTGTGATTGGGGTTGGGGATAGATTTGAATGATTGATTAGGTAATTGCCTGGTAGGTTTGAAGCAATGCTTCCAATCCCAGCAAAAAAAGGAAAGGAAAAGAAAGGAAAGGGAAGGGGAAGAGGAAGGGGAAGGGGAAGGAGGAGGGGAAAGGGAAGGAAAGGGAAGAGAGAGGAAGACAGGGAGAGAATAGAGGAGGAGAGAGGATAAAAGGAGGAGAGGGAAAGGGAGTGGGGAGTAAAAGGGTGGGAAGGGGGGAAGGGGGAGAGGAGAGGAGAGATAAAAATGAGGAAAGGAAAGAGGAAAAAAGAGGGAGAGGGAGAAGGGAAGGGAGAGGGAAATGAGGAAAATTGTGTACCACTGCCAAGTAGTCACAGAAGTGAGTCCCAAGCCTTTGAACACACATGAGTTTGATCTGAAGAACTGGAGTTTCTCTTCATCTAGCAACTACCAAATCAATTCTCTACCCCAATCTGCTCAGGATGGGTGCCCAGGAGGATCACCTATTGTGACCCATCTGTTGGCAACACAACCGCAGAGAGGAATGCTCCTGCTACATGTGCTCTTGTTTATTTTTGATACTTTCCAGAGAACGGGTTGGGAAGGAGGGAGCGGCCTCCACAGAGGCTCACTTACGAGTATTGTTGTCCTGTTCCATATGTAGGGACTGGACCCAAGCACAGCAGACAATCAGCATGTGGGAATGCCTGGGCCTTTTACCAACTAGCATCTTCCAAAGGTCAAACCCAAAATTTGGAATTTAAAAGAGAAACAAAGAGCAGGCAGTTCTGAACTGGTTACGTCAGATGAGTGACCGTGGGAAGGCAGCAGCCCCACTCTCTGTGCCAGTTGGTAGAGGCTGGCCTAGGATGTGGGGACAGATAAACTCTAAGTTTTCATTAGCTCATCATATGCTCATTTATTTGTTGAACACCAATAAATGCTTCCAGAGTTGAAACTCTAGAGAAAATACTTTCTGAAATTTACTGGATATCTTGTACATGTCTAGAAGTATTCTATACACTATGCACAAATGACCCCTTTGTACACATAAAGAAATGCAGGCTCAAATATGTGAAGTGACATGGCTAAAGTCACACAACTCACAAATGGTAGAACTGGGATTGTAAACCAAGGATATCTAAAAACCAGGCTTCTGGGAGTGATTTGGAATATAAACATGAACTACGTAACCAATATTTTTCCAAATAATTCTAGCCTGAGGGCATACTTGGGATCTTGCTTACAATAATCACTAGTAATTTACTACTTTGCACCCCTACCCTGCAGAACTGGCCTCCCACAAGTCTATAAATATCTCCAAGTGACCTCACAAAGGATGCGATCCATTTCTACATGGTGTCTACCATGTTGTATCTTGTTTAGCCCATTCTGTGTGGGTCCCTGCTTGTTACATTTGAGAGTATGCTACCCTACTCAGGATTCTCAGTATCCACCAGGAAAAATCTTGTGTTCCAACCAAGGCTCCATCTGCTTATGATGTCAAGCTATGAGAACAAGCTATGAGATAACAATCAAATCCACACTCTTCAGTCTAAACATAAGATAAACCTTACTCACTCTAAACTTACAGCTTTGTGGCCCTTAGGAAGTAGCATCTACTAGGAGCCAATCTTTCCTTGAGGCTCAAATACAGGTCCACAGAGCTGACCTAAGAAGCTATATCATAGTCAGACCCCCACTGTAACACCCCTCTTTCCCTAAAGTAAGGTTATTGCATTTCCTTTTGGCTTCCAAGGATCCTGTGGACAAAACTCGTCTAAGGAGTCTACTCCAACAATCTTTCAAAGTTTAGACTAAATCTACAACCCAAATCAAAAGGTTAAACATGATAGCCTATGTTTCACTTCCTTGAATCATTTCTTCCAAAACGTGAGTTTAAATATTTTCCTCTAGATGTATATATTGAGCAGCTATACTATAAATATTGTAAATCTTTCTGTGTAGCCCAGTTATTTAGTCTTTACTATATGGTCTAGGTGTTACTGTCCCCTTCCACAGGTCCAGGAAAGGAAAGAACCTGATCATGGCCAGGTAGCTCTACCCCGTGCCTCATGGCTCATTCTTCATGGTGACTTGCTATAGCCATAGCCACTTCCTGGGATTCTGTGCTACTTTTCTTTTCCTGTATTTTAATTCAGTTTAATTTTTTCCCCTACCCCCTCTGAATTTTCCTTTAAATGCTTTATATATCCAATCTGAAGATACTCAGCACATTTTTTCATCTGTGATGTCAGCCTCTCTGAACAAGATACAGTATTCTCTTCTTTCTTGAACTATTCATATAGACATAGGCCTTCTTTTCCTTGGGACTCTCCAATTCTAGCCTTGCCTTGTTAATGACATTTCCATTTGACATACTATGGTCTAACTTAAAGTTCTAGCTGTTCCTATATATACCATGTGGCCTTGGGGAGTATGTTACTATGTCAATTTAGTACATTGATTGAATTTAGTTAAAAAAGAAAAGAAGTGTAGTAATACCTATCTTAGAGCTTTATTGTGGGAAATAAATAGTACAAAATGCTTAAGATGTTCATAATGAAACCGGCCACATAATAAATAGATAATAAACAAAGTGTTCAAAAAGAGTTACCATTTGCTAAACACATCACTCATTCTGTAAGTGCTTTATGGGGATTATCTCGTTTAATCCTCTCCTTAGTCCTATGCACTAGGAGCTAATATCATTCTATTTAAAGACATGGACACCTCTATACAAATTAGAGTGTACCTATCCAAGATCTCAGATTTTTTAAAAGGCAGATCTTGGATATGAAGTAGGTCACTCACTTAATACAAATCAGACCTTTTACAAGGCTACTCTAAGATAAAAAGGTAAATGAATGCATTTTCTCTTTCTTCTCTTTGTATCGTTACTTCAGACAACAGTTATTGGTCCTAAAATATGCTCACTGACTTTCTCAGTCCCCAAAAGAAAGTAAGTAGATGTACCCATTTCCTCAACACGCGCACCCTACCCCCCCCACCTCCAGCAGTCCTGTGCAGCTTCTTCTCTGTCTGAGTTCCTTGGCCAAGAACAGTACAGGGAGATATCCTTTCACAACTCATGTTTTGCCAATGAAGCACTCCTGCTGAGCCAGGGCCTCTTGCCAAGCAACTTCCCCTACCCCCTCTGATATGCAGATGTGTGCAAGAATCCTGCACATCTGCACAGGGAACATCTAAAAGCTGTGATTTGGCTGGAAAAAAGGAAAATGTGAGTGTTAGCTCCAGAGGAATAGTGTTCCTTAGGGACCAGACAGGGGAGAATAGAGATCTTAGCTGGGAATGGTCAGCCCACAAAAGCTTTCTTCCTCAGAGACAGCTACTTTGCCTCTGGTACTTTAAAAGCTTCTTTTTTTTATACTGAAGGACAAGAGGCCAGAGAAAAAGAAATTCACCAGGGTATCATGAGATAGCTTTTGCCATTGATGTCTCCCAGGATGAAAAAGGAAAAATAAACCTATAATTGGATGGCATATGGGTTTTCCTTGGAATGGCTAACGTGGTAGGAGGGTAGGGGTCATTGCCATCAATCCCTGCAGGATTGATATATTTTTGGAGGGGAAAAGGGAATCATTTTGCTGTGTATCCCAGGCTACCCTCCAACTCATGCTTTTCTCACCTTATCCTGAGATTATAGGTGTGGGCTATCACACCTAAGTCCTACAGAAGAAACAGAATCTAGAACAAGGATCAATGTAAGAATACTAGATTTAAGGATATTAATCAATGTGAGTGGATATTTTCCCAAGTCAAAACTATCCACCAATGTGCTTAGCTGCTTTAAGAAATAAGGAGTTTCCTGTCGCTGCTGGAATTGTAAGAGAGCCAGAGCACTGCTTATTATGAGAGGAGGATGTTGTAGCAGGGCCTCAAAAGCCAGATGAGAGAACATATCTTTCTGCCCTGCTCTACTGTCTTCATGTGGAAATTGATTCAACACAGGGGGTATACTCAGGCCTCTAGGAGTCTAAGGATTTGCATATACAAGGCTATGAAGAAATGCATATAACAACTATGTGTATAGGCATCCAAGATGTGAAAGATGTGATTATTTACAGAACCTAATCTCATACCCCCCATCCTCCCTGAACTGAATATTGCAAAAAAAAAAAAAAAACATTCTCATTTGTATTTGGAATGGTATGTTTCTAAGCAATCATCATGCTGAATACTCATTCCAACCAGAAGACGACCTGAATATTGAATAGAATCAAAATGTATATATTAGATTACTTATTCAAATGCCTATCTGGCAGTTTGGATAGAATTAAGCAATAGTCCAATATGGCTGTTGTTTTATGCATGGGATGTCAAAGCTAAACAGCCCTTAGAGAACATTCTCTCATTCTTTCTCTACACAGAGCCTTGCTGTCCTGTCCTGCTCATAGATGGGGCAAGAGACTGAGGAAGGGGCCAACCGAACATTATGGGGATGGAAAACAGGAACCAGTAGCTACTATTTAGTGGCTAGGCAAGGTTATACTGCCTTGTTGGACAAAGGAAGCAACTGAAGCTCATTGGTATATAACTTTGGCAGAGTCTTATACCTTGTAAATGGCAGAATTGTTTTTATTCTAACCTACCATCCTTTTACACTACTACAATGGACCCATAATATAGCCAGAGAGTATATTTCCCCTTTGATGCCACTTGCAAACTTTGCCATACTCTTGAAATCTTTGCTATCATTCCTGGTTTAGAACTGAGGAAATTCCACAAGGATATGGAACTATATAAAAGATTCCCGATCCAGGGATTCTACTGCACAGCTATTCTACCCTGCGTATTCTGAATGTTCCACGATGCCAAGTAAGAGCATATTGTTCTGCAATTGCAATAACAACAACAACAATAACAACAATGTCTCACATTTGTCTTTAAAATAAACTGAAGCATCCCTTCAATGTGAAATGCTCACTTAGAAATTTACTTAGGTACCATTTCTAAGAACACTTCCCTGAGCATTCCCTACCCCTCCCACAGTGTTGTTGTTGTATATGGGATATTCTCTCCACCAAATCATGAGTGTTTTGAGTCTAGGATCCATCTTAGATTGTTTTCTTCATCTCTGTTATAGAGTCTGATGCCCAGAAAGTTCTAGGGATGTTTGAGATCAAATGGTGAATATTTCACTGGCATCACTGCAGGGTTGTCTCATAATAAGAACTCAAGGAGGGGGTCTTATCCCCTTCTTAACCAACCAAGGTTTGTTTGTCTGTGACTATCAGAGAGCTATCTGGGAAGGTCTGAGACTTAACCTGTTCCTTCTACCTCCACTATGAAGTAACTGAAAACTAGAACAAAACCCCTGAGCTTTGTGGTTTTGCCAGTACTGGGAAAGAAAACATTATCTGTGGTACACATATCCAAAGTTGAACCTTGCTTCATCTCACCAAAGAATTCAGAAGCCACTTCCACGTTTTCTCCAGTATCATTCTATTTACCCTCACTCTCCCTCCGGGTTTCTAATGCTCTAAACCCTCCAATAGGCTTTCCTCAGGCAAGAAGCTTGCCCTGGTATATCCCTCCCAGCTACTCTTTCTCACCTAATACAGCATTCCCTTACTTCATATCAGATGTCTCTTCTTATTAGTTATGGATAGGGTATGAGAGGGGCAAATGAATAGAGTACAAGCTCTGAGCTCAGAGAGATTTGAGTATAAATCCCACCTTGACCAATGACCTTGGAACATTTACTTAAACACTCTGAGGCAATAACATGGCAGGAGACAGGGTTTCTCTCAGAATCATTGGGAAGTATGAAAGAAGACCAATAACTGAGGATCTTTTCCAAAAAGCTTTATCCGTGTGCAATTGCATAATGGGACATCATGGCACAATTTCTCATCTGGAAATCACATGATCCAAAGTGCATTTTAGAAAGGAAGCTTTGGCTATGGTATAGAGAATGGACTGGAAGGGAGTCTGTGAAGGAGATAAACCAGTCAGGATAATCATGGGTTGGCGGGGAGGAGGAGTATGAATGGCAGTGTAAAGCTGAGATCATTATGGACTGAACAAAAAGATAATGAGGGCCAGTATAATTTTATATGCTCTTACACTAAGCCAGGAATTATACTAGCCCTTTATAGGGATTATTTCATTGAATCTTAACAACCCAAGATCTTTAATCCCCATTTTGTAGATGAGGAAACTGAGATGTTGAAAGATTAATTACTCCATATAACTGTTAATGGGTGGATAATGAATGTCCCCCACAGGGTCATTGGGTGGAATAGTTGCTCCTTAGCTGGTGGTATTATTTGGGGAGATTCTAAAAACTTTGAGAGATAGAACCTAACTGGAGAAAGCAGGTCACTGTATGTGGGGGGTGGCAAGTTCTTGGGGGGTATCTTGTTCCTGGCCCCTTCCGGTCTTCCTCTCTCTGCTTCCTGGCTGTCATGGGTTGAACAGCTCTGCTCCATATGGTCCCACTACCATGATGTTCTGCCTCACCACAGGTCTCAAATCAGCAGAGCCAAGTAACCATGGGTGAACGCTGTGAAACTGTGAGCCAAAATAAATCTTACCTCCATTCAATTGGTTATTTTGGCCACAAAGATGCAGAGGTAACTGATATGACAATATAGTCAGAAAATAAGATCTGACCCCAGACAGTCTCACTCCAAAGCCTCTACACTTAACTATTGAAACAGAAGAACCACTTAGATGGTGAAATTGGCAGGATTGGTTGAAAGATTGTCTAGAGTGAAAAAATAAAGAAGAAGATAGAAAATAGGATAATTCTCAAGTACCTTTTCCAAGGTCCACAGCTCCAAAAGAGCCAGGATTTTAACCCAATTTTGTCTAATAGCAAAGCACTTTCTCTTTTCATAACCTCAGAAATTTCACCTCAGAGCCTAGTGTTCCAGGGACATGGAAGAGATCTATATTTCCCAAATTTTCACAATTCCTTTAAGTTGTGTGTCATGACTGAAAATGCTGAGGGTATATAGGTTTTTTCACAGAGGGATTTAGTATCAAGTACCAAGAAAAACTGTCAAGAAGATGAATTTGACAGCTTTTCTTCTTTAGTGCCAAAGCAAATTCAAAAGAGGATTCCAAGTGCCTTTGGAAAAAGTAGCAGAGACAGTACAGGACATTCACTACCCAGAGGCATACTGGTTTGAGCATGACCCTTGCACTGTGTCTTTTGCCAAAGCTCTTCTCTCTTTTGGGCTTAAGCTGGACATTGAGAGGGGGTGCTGGGTAAAACTCCTAACAGAGTGTGAAATTGACAAATGGGTGGACCTGCAAGGAATGGTTGGAAGAACTGTGTTACTTTCACAGAAGAAGAAATACCATGTCTGGAGCTTGGCTTTGAGCAAGAGCCAAGTCCTATGACCTTGGACATCTTGAGTGAATTTCCTGCCTTCACTGGAATGGTGACATAATCAAGCCTACTTCTTCTCTTTCTTTCTCATATACTCAAGGATCTGAAATATTGAGGGTATGAGCTTGGGCTGTCCTCTGAGGTGGAACATAACCAGGTAGAACTTGATGTTGGGAGTGGGAGGTAGTGGTCCCGGGTGGGGATGCGGGGATGAGAGAAAGGGTAGGGAGAGAGGGGGTCAGAGAGGGAAGTGAAACTGAAACAGTCAGAGCTGGAGTTCTGAATGAGCTAGAAAAACAGACAAGTCTAAATATGAGATGAAAGGATAAATAGCAAAACATGAATGTATAAGCCATGGACTGTAATGGAGGGTAGGTTCAAAGGCAGAGCCTGGAGGCAGTCTCTGAGTTTTACTAGAAGCATATTTATTGAAGTCTAAATGGGTGGAGAGTCTTTCTTAAACATACTGGATGGTCCTAAGTATATGAAAAATCTAGCAGTTTCTGGTACATAGAATAATGCTCAATGAATGCTTATGTTAAAGATGTACCTGTTCCCCAAATGGATTTGTCATGAACCTTTTGAAGGATAATATCAGCCAAATGGTCCAGGCCAGCTTACCACCACCCCAACTCATGGCAACCATTCAGAGGAGGGTCTTAGGTCTTGCTATAGGCCACCATGCAGGGGAGGGTCTTGGGTCTTCCCACAACTCAGGCCAGTCCTTCTACAACTTATCATCCTGTGGCTACTGCCCAGGGGAAGGTCTAGTTTGTTTCAGACAAATCAGTCACCATCTGACAAACTAATGCTCAATGCTCCTCACAGATTTTTTTTTCACCTGAATGCATCAAGAGCTTCTAAAGCACCAGACCCAGTGCTGAAAATTGAACGGGAGAAATAATTAGGATGAAGTTCCTCATCTCTAGAAACCCTGACTGTTGGAGATGCATACACATAAATAAAATATCCTAATTGGCAATATTAAAAGGACACAATAGGAATAAACAGAAAGATAATACATAGTGAGAAGAAAGTAGCCTAACTCAAGAGTCCTAGAAGGTTCCCTGAAAGAAATAATGACTAAGATGAATCTTGAAGGTTAAGAAGTAGTTAGCTAGGCAAAGCAATGTACAAGAGTGGTACTTGTACTCTGATAGTATAGACATAAAATCAGGAATGAGGAACACAATTATAAAGATTTATTTATTTAATAAAGGCCACTTAGAAGAATAAGCAGCCAGACCTGGAAACTGGGATTGGCTGTTTTTTATTGTCCCTCTCTACCTTTTTCTCCTCCCTTTCGTCAGTTTGTCAGATGGTGATTGATTTGTTTGAAACAAACTAGACCTTCTCCTGGGCAGTAGCCACAGGATGGTGAGTTGTAGAAGGGCTGGCCTGAGTTATGGGAAGACCCAAGACCCTCCCCTGCATGGTAGCTTATGGCAAGACCCAAGACCATGAGTTGGGGTGGTGGCAAGCTGGCCTGGACCTTTTGGCTGATATTATCCTTCAAAAGGTTCATGACAAATCCATTTGGGGAACATAACATAAACATAAAATAGCTTGATATGATCAACTAGGCATGGTGGTACATACCTATAATCTCAACACTAGGGAGTCTGAGTCAGAGGGTTGTGAGTTTGAGGCCAGCTTGGGCTATGCTAGACCCTGTCTCAAGAAATGAAGAAAAGAAAGAGAAGGAAAAGGAAGGGAAAGGGAAAGGGGACAGGAAAGTGGAAGGGGAAGAGAAAAGTAAGGGGAAATGAAAAGAGAAAAGGAAAAGGAAGAAAAGATAAGGCTAGAGAGGAAACAAAAGTTCTACTGGATCTGGAAGTTTAAGGAGTCTGAACTCCATCCTAAATCTAGGCTGAAAAAAAGCCAGTGAAAGGCTTTAAGAGGAAGATTAATGTGGCCAGTTTGGGGTGTTAAATAGGTCACTGGTTGGTGGGTAAAAGCGTATTAGAGAATGCTGGTTTGAGGTTAAGGGAAAATCTTTAATTTCATGTTTCTAAGTCAAAGGTCAGTTATCCTTGGTAAAATTAATTTTGGTGAGTTCAGAAATGGGAAAGAGGCTTTCAGATCTAAACCTACATATGAAATATTAACACTTGCACTATATTCAGTGAGCTGAGTTCACATTCTCTATACTGTAGAAGGTGTGTGTGTATGTGTGTGTGTGTGTGTGTGTGTGAGAGAGAGAGAGAGAGAGAGAGAGAGAGAGAGAGAGAGAGAGAGAGAGAGAGAGAGAGAATCACATACATGTACCCATGTACATTCAAGCCACAATGGCCCTTCCAGTTTTAGCTCTTCTATTAGCTATTCTATTTTTCTCTCTAGAGTATGAGATGGATGTTTATTGATTTCCTAGGGAGACATGGGCTTTGTGTTCTGCCTTCCTTGTGTCAGAGTAGTCTATATCACAGGTTTGCCCCTACATTGTCTGTTCTTGTGGAAAATGTTCTATGTATCTCATGGTGGATAGTGACAGGAACTATGCTAGAATTAGAACAATTTTGTGGTTAGGATCAAAATTCACTGTTAAGCCAAGTGCTGGTGGCTCACACCTGTAATCCTAGCTACTGAGGAAGCTGAGATCTGAAGATCAGGGTTCAAAGCCAGCCCAGGCAGGATATCTTATCTTCAGTTAACCACCAGAAAACTGCAAGTGGTGCTGTGGCTCAAAGTGGTAGAGCGTTAGCCTTGAACAAAAGAGCTCAGGGATAGTGCTCATGCACTATAGAGTTCAAGCACCACAACTACCACCACCAACAACAACAAAAACCTGAAACTGAGAAAACTGTCCAATTGAAGTCTTTGAAATCATATTTTAAACTCATTAACATGGTGTCTGCTCCTCTTAAATGACCTACCAACTTTACTGAAAGGTTCTATGCACATGAACATAGTTAATTAAGGTTTCTTCTGGTGCAGGCTGTGCCTAATCCTGGATATCCAGAATCTGAGAGGGAAAAACAGATACTTAAGATCCCCACAATGGCCATTGCTTCCCACCAAAACAGCACTAATTTAAATCATTGCTCTAGTGTTGCCTATTTTATGATTTGATGCTTCTTAGATGAAAGCACCCCCTTGGATTCATCAACATTTATGAATCACTATTCCTACCTATGTTAATTGAGGAATTCCTAATTTTAAGTACAATTCTAGATGTTAAAATGATAGAACTGAACAAGCTATACCCAGACCTTACCTTCATACAGTTAATACCTATCCAGGGAAAGGAAAATGGTGTGATTGAAGAAGAGCATAGATTGCTAATGAAACAGAGAACAATTGCCCCAAATAAAAGTGGGATCTGAGAGATTGATGTTTAAGGCCTGAAAGATAAAAGTAATCTAACAAATAATAACTAGTATTGGGGGGAAAGTGTTATAAATAAAACAGCTTCATGAAGACCTAGAACCAAAAGGAAGTTGGCCTGTTGAAGGACCAACAAGCTCAGTTTGATGCTTGTAATAGAACAGTTAATTCATGATGTGGTGCTTATATAAATCTATACATGTGATAAAAATCCCATAGAAGTAAATATACACATAAATCCACATGAGTATGTATATTAAACTGTTGAGATGTTAATAAGGCCAGTGGATTATAACAATGCAATTTCTCTATGTATATGCAAAAATCAAGAGAAAAGATAGTGAGGAGGAGGAAAAACAAGGTAGATGGACAGTCTGACTGGTACAGCGTAGCATGTGTTAAGCCAAGAGAGTTGGTAGAGGATAGACCATCTAAGATTCAAATTACATAAGACATTAAGTGAAGATAGATCAGAAGCCTTTGAAAAATCTTATTCAAAGAGTAACATGATTTGCATTGGAGAATGCCTTGAGGAAGGGGTAAGATTAAGAGCAGGGAGATTAAAAACTGACAAGGATATAGTGGGGAACAAGAGAGAGATAAGTCTGAACTATACTTGCTGTATAGACTCCATAGAAATTTGATAATAGGAAGTGTGAGAGGAGAAGGAGTCAAGAATGTCTCATAGATTTCTAACTTGGCCATAGCAAGGTGTAAAGAGATGAGTTAGGAATATCTGAAATGTCCTTAAGACCTTAGAATCCAGTCTAGTACCAGTAAGCAGCTGTATGCATAGGGATCTGGATGTTAGGAGGGAAGTCTGCTCACCATGTATGAGTATATAGAATGAAAAGGCCAAAAGACAGATGGGGAAATTCTGAAGATTACAAATATCTAAAATGGGACTTAAGGAGGACAAGCCTACTAAGGAGATTGAAGACTATCAAATAGATAAGAAGAAAGAAGCCAACAGGTAAAAAGATTTTGGGGGAAACAAAGTCAATGGTGTGAATGATGCAGATAAACCACAACAAAGGAAAATGTCATCAAATCACTAATTCATTGGTAACTTTTGGAGCAAGTTCAGTAGAAGCAAAGGCAAGAATGCAGTAGGATTGGAGGTGAGCAAATGCTGGTATGGGTGAACAGCATTTTCTTTAGGAAGTTTTGCATGTGAAGAGGAAGAATAAAGAAAGTAATTAAAGGACAGGCAGGGCTAGAAGAAGGCTTGAGGTAGCTGTTGTTCCTTTGTTTGAGGTTGGGACAAACTTGAGTATGTATTAAGTATAGATAGGAAAAGGCCTTCCAAGAGGGAGAGGCTATAGACCCAGCTGAAGACATGGGGCTGGTATAGGGCAGGTGCACCATGAGCACTGTATTTTCTGAAACAAATGAGCAGGGAAAGTGTTCCTGTGGGTACAGTCTCAGGGTCTGTCACACCACACCAAATATTCTAAAAATGTTGCCATGCTTCCTCTTTCTGAAACAGCTGGGCCATTAAGAACTGCACCAACACCACCTTCACAAACTCCCTAGAGAGGGTTCAATTTCTGGTCCCAGACAAGGTGCTTCCTCTATGAAGAACTTGTGTGGCTGGATCAGCCCCTTCTGTACAGCACCTAGCCCTGGCTTCCAGCCCAAGGGTAGAAACCCCCGACACAGCAGCCCACAGAAAAGTTTCCACTCTGGCTCTGTGTCCCAAGCACCGTGTGACCAGCTTACTCTCAGGGAATCAACAAGGCTATCCTCTGACTGATGATTATGTCTGCTTTGGAAGAGCACCAGAGCTGATTAAATAATCTAAACATCTTGAATGAGGGCACATAGAGATAATAATATCATTATATTTAATGTCAATTATTCCTCCTTACAAGCTACTACCAGCTTGAGTAAAGTAGTTAACTTTCCTATTTTGCCACACATAGAAGTTCATGACAATGGTGACTGTGCAGACTAAAATAAAAGAACATAAATAAAAGAGCCATTCATATATTAGATTCTTAGTTCACAGTTCTTTCTGCTTCTTGCCAAGAACCCAAATTTGCTTGCTCTCAGCAAGTGCCCATGAAGCTGAGGGCCAAAGGGGCTGATCCAAGAAAGAAAAGAGAGGTATTTCAGGAAGCACTTCACATGAATAAACCTCAAAGATAATACCATCTGTCCATTGGGTAGATTTTTGTCTTTTGTTGCGAGGGGTTGGGAGGTTCTACTGTAAAATAGCTTGAGATTTAATATGTGAAATGAAAATGCAAACTAAGTGTTACATTGAGAGAGTTTTTCATGTTTACTTTATCACAAAGTTTCTTTAAATATGTGCTCCCCTGGTGCAATTAAGCATTTGTTTACAGATCATTAATTATCTGGCAGAGAGGCTTGGCTGGAAGGAATATGGCCTGGAGACACAGCTGGAGAGTTAGAAGCTTATGCCAAGTGAGAATTCAGAGATAGTAAAGCTCAGAAATGCTTGTGGAAATCAGGGAAGTCAGTTTCCAAGAGCTGAGTTATGAAGACACCCTGAGACTCCTGGCTACGCTAGACTTGGGGCACAGTGGAGATTGAGGTCACTAAGTGAGAGATGGCAATAGGAAAAATAGAGGTGTGTGGTCAGGGGTAGAGAGACAGACCTACTTCAACTTGGGACAATTTGAGTCAGAAGTGTTTCTGGGATGTCAAAGTAGAGGAGGTCTAGAAGGCAGAGGAATGTCAGCATCATAATCTAGTAATCCCTAAATAGTTGTAGTTTGCTAAAAATTTTAAAACAGGTCTACACTTTCCTGCTTCTGCACATACTAGGCTCTTTAACTCACTAGCCTTGCTCCCTACCTTACATACTTGCTAAACTTCTACTCACCTATCCTCCAAATAGCAGTTCCACTGTCCACTCTGAGAGGTCTTCCCTGCCATCCTCAGACCAATACTTGCTTTCCTTTTCTTAGACAAACTACTTCTACTTCTGCAATATTTTCATTAACCTGAAGGCTCCCAAAAAGCCTCCCTAGCTTAACTAAGATTACATAATTAAATAAATGTAAAAGGCTCAGCTCAGGGAACTCAGTAAGTGTAATTACTTCTATTGTAGTAAATGTGTTTGTCCCTTGTATATGTCCCAGTTGTTTCTGTTTCTGAAAACTGCCCCAAACAGCAATTTATCTGCACATTGTTCTAGAGGCTAGAAGTTCAAAACAAACAGAGCCATGTTTTCTTGGTAGAAACCTTGTTCATCTTAGTTTCTAGTGGTGGCCATTGACCCTGTATTGTTCTTTAGAGGGCTTGCAGATGTCGTTCTGTGTCTCTGGCCTTGACAAGGTGTTTACCAGTCATATTGGATTAGAGCCTACCCTAAGGACCACCATAACCTGATTGTATCTGCAAAGATTCTGCTTCTAAATCAGGTCACATTATCAGATACGGGTGGTATCTTCAAGATATATTTTAATGTGTGTTGGGGGAGTGGGGTACATTAAATCCATAACACACTTGAAGGTGTTTCCTGCAGGATAAGAGACACTTTCTGTTTGTCTCAACACCTAATATAAGATTTGGCACAGAGAAGGTGGTCCAGAAACTTTTTTGAGTGATTGACCATAAATATGCCAGAGCTTTATAAATCAGTATTTTGTTTTGTGGGTTTCAGGGCCCACCATGCACAAAGATCTGTATTAGATGCTTTCTGTATGCTCATCATTTAATTTTATGAAATGCCCTGGAAGTTGTCTCTCTACCCCACAGATGAAGAAATCTAATAAATCAAGTGACTTAATCTGCACAGCTAGTAGGCTAAGAGTTAAGCTCAAGTTTGTGTAATTTCTAGACTCAGATCACCTCACAACATCTACTGCCTCTTCTTTTACCTTCATTCCAGTAAACTCTCTTTGTAGATCCAGACTACCTCAACTACACTTAGACAATCCTCTAAAATGGGTTGGGTTCAGGCTTTGAGCACAGCATTAGGGAATCAGGAGAAACTCTAGTTTGGTGTGGGATGTGCAGGGTACAGAAGAGGGCAGCATGTAATGGGTACAGAATTAGAAACAGACTGGGAGGGGAAGGTGACATTTAAGGGGAGATAGAAGTTCCTTGTAACACCTCCTCTTTGGCTAAGAGAGGCTTCTTCCACTATTAAATCTTGGAAATTATGACTTACATGTTTATCTAGGACTATGTAAGCCGTGGAAGAGATGAGATCACCTTTTATTGAAGGTCTTCACTTCTAATGGAGCGAAAGTAAGGCAGTATAGGATAGAAGAAAGGCCCTCTTGGAGCTGGGCTCCAGTACTGATTTGGCCAGTGACAGACATTTTAACTTTGGGAAAGTCATTGTCTGATGGCCTTGGGTTCATTATCTCTAGAATGAGAAATGTGAACTATAAGTTCTCTGAAGTCATTTAGTCTTGGTTTCTTGCTTCTATAGAATCTGTTTCTGTTTTATAACTCTATTTTAAGGTGTTTGTTACATTGCCAAGTAAAGGGGGAAAAAAGAACCTTCGGAATGAAATTTCTATGTGCCAAGGAAGAGATTTTTTTCCCCTTTTTTGCATGCAAAGCTCTGCTTCGCTTCTTCTATGTCTGTCTTTCCATTCTGGTAACGCTCACAAGTTTTCTTAGTGGCTACAAGCACTCTCTGGCCTGATCCTACCTTTATTTGTTACCAAAGAAAAGTTTTTTTAAAATCATGTGGAAATCTTGCCTGGCTTTTATGCTACTAAATCTGTTATGTGCTCTTTCTGTGACCCATCCAGAGAGATGGAAGGGAAAGAGGGTATACAGATCCAGACTGTTTAGCTTGGGGGCAGTTTTGCAGCCCCTTTGCCAAGTGTAAACACGGTGATTTGACTTCCTACTATGCTTTCAGCTTCCTGACAATGTGCAGGTCCTAAGTGAGTATTTTTAGGAAGGTTCTTTTTGCCTATGATAGATAATAAGCATCTCAATAGGAAAAATATACCTGGTTGGTTGTGCTGTTGAGGACTGCCTTCACCTAGAGAGTGCTAAGAGTCCAAAGGATAGAGTTTTAAATATTTCACCTTTGAAGGTCACAGCATAGGAGACTGCCTTGGGACAGAAAACGTTCCTTTTTTCCAAGAGTCTACGTCCCCTGAGCTGGTAAATCCAACCTCCATTGGACCTCAAAGCCATTCCCTAGTGACTTGATGTAATTGAGCTTAATGTATTTATCCTTTCCTGTAACAAGTCTTCTTTGCCTTTTGTTTCCAAGATTTGGGTATTTCAGCACCTTTTCATTACCCTCTCTAAACTACCATTGGTGCTATCAGATGTATGATAAGCAGCAAAAAGAGGACAAGAACAAACATAACTACTAAATGGCTAGTAGTGTACAGGACCACTGGAGGCTATGTAGCAAGTTTAAGTTCTGTAGATGACTTGGACTTTCACTTTCCTTTTTTATTTTTTTAAAATGTTGATACTGGGGCTTGAACTCAGAGTTTAGTTACTATCCCTTAGCTTTTTCACTAAAAGCAGGCACTCTACCTCTTGAGCCATAGATGCACTTCTGGCTTTTTGGTAGTTAATTGGAGATAAGAGTTTCAGGGTCTTTTCTGCCTAAGCTACCTTCAAACCAGGATCCAAAGGTCTCAGTCTCCCATGTAACTAGGATTACTGGTCCCAAGCTCGCTTTCTCTCTTCAAACCTAACTTGATGCCTCTGTAAAACAGGAATAGCAATTACTTTCCAAGGTTATCATGATGATTGCACATGAAGCACCTTCATTACTGGGAACAGAGTAAAAACCTCAACGAAGTTCAGTCTTGTTTTTGCTTTTCCTCTGTTTTACACATATTATTTCATTTATTTTTCTAATAAAACTAAAAGACAAGTTCCATTTTCCCAAAATAAATAAGCAAACTTTGTGTGGTAATTTACTGATCCCAAGCATTAAACAATGATTCTGGCATAGAATATGCATCAATAAATCATTCAATTGTAAGTGAATGAATGAATGAGTGAGGTGGTATGAAATTTTCCAGATCCTCACAGCTAATGTTTTAGATGAGTTAGGACATAAGATAAGGCATCACAGAAAAATTCATGCAAAGAGATAAGAAGAGAACCCAGAAAAGGAAACAGAAAGGCACAACATATAACTCATCCTTTTTTTTTTATGATTGAGAACACTGTGTTCCATAATCCCAAAGGCATGTTTTAAATATACAAAGTCAGAACATGATTTTCAAAGCAGACAATAAAACCCAAGCTGAGCTTAAATCCCCAAACTTCATAAAAGTACAGATCTCAGTAAGATCCCAGCTTTCATTAATAGGGTGGACTGTTCCCAGTGGCCAGGAAAGGATGGGGGGGGGGGCAAATAGGCAGAGGCGCTGCCCAGCCATGAGTGTGAGAGGAAATCATACTTGATCCAAAACTAACTGGCACCTGAAGATCTAGGGTTGACATTACCCTATGACCTCCTGAAAAGAAAAAGTAATAGAAATTTCTGTAATAAAAATAAAGCAACTAACAGTATTTGGGACCTACTGTATGTGAGGCAGTGTGCTTGCCAGGGACTTTAAATGAATTGTCTTAGATAGACTTGGTACCAACCTCATAAGGCTTTATTTGAAAGTTAAAAAAAAAATGAGAGTCAGAGATTTTCCCAGGGTCTCATAATGGTACCATAGAGATGATAGAGCAGTTAACTGAGCCCAAATCTGAGCTCCAAGCTTATGACATTCTCACATGTCATATGTCACAGGCTACATTATCAAGGTAGAAAGTGAGCTCTTTTTCAATTACATGCTCTTTTCTGCTATTGAGATAAACTTCTGCCTAGATATTTTATCCAGAATCATATGTATCTATGCTCATCTTTCTTCTGTCTCTCCTACATTTTAGATACTTCATACTCAACTGATTATTACTTTTTTCTTTAATTTTTTTCATGTAGTTTTTTTGGTAATAAGATGTTTCTGATTGAAAAGAGAGAGAGAGAGAGGTAGGGATTTGGTATTTGCACTCTGATAATCCACTACCAGTAACAAAAGAATAAATGAGAGTGGGGCATGGTGGTACCTATCTATAATCCCAGCAGTCAAAAGATGGACACAGGAATATCTCTAGTTTTAGGACAGCTATATAGTGAGACTCTGTCTCCAAAGAAACAATAAGCAAATCAAATGACAACAAAGATGAATAAATGAAAAATAATTAGTAAAAGAAAATATGTTGTATGTTATATGTATGTAATTTTTCTATCATGATATGAAACCTTGGAAGTCAAGATTTATTTAATGGCTTTTTATACTACTAAATAAAGAGATCATATCTTTATACTGTTATCTACACTCCTATGCACTGTAACATAGAAAAGACATATAAGTGAACTTTAGGTGCTCATTGAGAAGTCTGCATGACCATGCCAAAGTCTCATCTGGACCCATCAAGGTAGTCTGGACATCCCTGGAGAAATAACATATGACCCTTTGAGAATGGACATTTCAGTATCTCCCCCACCTTAACCAGAGGACATGAGTCCTCTCTATAAGATAAGAGTCAGTCTCAGGGAACCTGAATTTGGATGAAAGTCTATTATTAGGGCTTTAGAGTTAAATGGCCAGGTTTGAATCCCGGCTTTACCATTTACTCTTTTAGGACCTTGGAAAAATTATGTAGCACATTTAGGCTTTTTGAGTCTGAAGATAATGTAGTACCTATTACCTAGGATTATTTGAAGGATTAAATGAAGAATATACCTAAAGCGCAGAACAACTGAAGCATTCCTGTTCTTATGCTGCTTCCTCCACTGTATAGCAGAAAACTCTTAGAAGGTATGGGAGGAGGTTGATACTTCTCACCAAGATTGCCTCACTAAGACTATGATTCTGTTTTTTGGCCTCCGCTCTAACCCTGCAGTAATAATAGAAATCTACATGAAATCTAAGTTGGTAATCTCAGGGAGCTTCAAAATCTGAGTCCCTGTCTCAAGGAAACCATGATTGAAGAAACCTCAAATAATGTCAAATCTTTAGTAGTTGAGACAATTACCAGTTACTAAGATATGAAGGTTTGAAATGATAGATACTGAACAGCCCCATATGGTTTAGTTTTTAGATTTCTAGGTACAGATTCAAGCTACTGAGAAAAAGGCAGTAGAAATTAAATTCCACAGTCAATTCAGCCCCTTGCTGCCTCAGAAGACTCCTTAGAGTCTTAGACTCTAAGGGCCTATTTCAAAACAGCTACTGAAAGCCAGGCTTTAGCTCAAAGAAGCTCGGGCTCAAGCCTTCACTATGTGACTTCAAACTTTTTTATGCCTTAGTTTGCTTGCCAGAAAAACATGGAGATGGTAATAGTCATGACCTTCTGGGGTGTTTGGAAATGATTAAAAGAACTAATATGTAAAGCAGCCCATTCCTATCATGGAAATCAATAATTGTTTCTGGGTTTTCATTCTTTTCCTCTGATTTGGTATGGAATTTAAAGTGTGGTTAAGAGACATTCTTAAGAAAATCAGAGTCCATAGTTTGCTGCATACTTAAGAAATGATTTAATGTTCAGAATGAATATACCCATTTGTGCCAAAATGGCAGCCTAGAGTTATCAAACAAAGGCCTAGACATGGATGACAATATGTTTTATACTCTTGGTCCTAAGAGGACCTGCAAGGGGCAAGTATTCTGAGTCACTGGGTGCTGGGATTAGCAGAGTGGCCAATAGGAGAATTAAGATATACTTTAAAGGAAGGCTTTCCTAATGCCACACAGATAATGTTGGAATCAGCAGAAGCCTAGAATGAGACAGGAATTGCCCTTATGTGGAGGTTATAGAGTCAATTACTTCAAGCCAACATCAGATTTTAAAAGAATTTCTAGCCTTGCGTGAGGAAGCAGAATGTCCATCTTATTTCCTAGGAGAAATGTTTTAGTAAGTTTGTGGTACTATTCTGTTATTATTGGTATTTCTGTATATCAACTATGTATGATTTCAACATTACTATTTTTCTGTTCTGTGCTTTTTTTTCTATAATTATTTCTTCCTTCACTTTCCCTTAATATTTAGAAAAGCTTTCAAAAATGTTACCCTGTTACTCCTGCCAAAGGAAAGCTAGAAAGGGGGTTCTGGTGGGTGTTTGAGCCTGCTTGTAGGAGCAGGCAAGCTGGGGATACAGAAACAGAGAGCTATTCACAAAGAAAGGGACTCAATAGAATCTATGATATTATTCCCTTTCTCTTTTCTTCTCCGGACTTTTCTTCAGGAGCCCAGTTTTAGACATGTTCATTCCACAAGTGTTCATTTAGGGTCTCCCATTTATTAGGCTAGGATATATGAGTGTAGAAAACCATAGGGTTTCTTCGGTAATGGAGCAATAGAGCTTTTGACCCACTGGCAGGGAGAGACAGTCAGAGAATAAACGTATGATTTCACACCGTGATAAACTCCTTGAAAAAAACTATGAGAAGACATAAAAATTAATAGTGATCTGAGCTGGTCTATGGAGAGTGATTGGAGGAACATGTCTGGGGGGACTCTCTGGAAGAAGTGGCATTTCATCTAAAACAATAACAACACAGAATGAGTTCATTTTACAATGAGAACCAGAGGTAGCTCCTCAGACTAGTTGGCATCTAAATGAAATTCAAAAGCCAGGTAAGGTGCATTTTCCCAATGCAGCCCCATTTTTTTCCTCTTCAAAACCAATTCAAATGTTGTTTCTCTGTGACCATCTATTCTATTTATAACTTCTTTTTGTCTTTTACCATTGGGAATTCATTTACTTTGTGTTACTCATGTTGACTATATATTGCTAGAATAACATGCCAGAATTCAGATCATCCATGTGGGACCCACATGAGCTCCTAACATTGATCAATCCCTTCAACTTGACTGTGGTCTGCTTGATCTGCACTTCAAGCTGAGATTCACTTTCACAAGGCTCTATTCAAGTTGCTGTAAATTCTTCTGTATTTTATATTATGCACAAGTATTTTATTTCTTTTAAGAAAATACTCAATGAAAGAATAAATGACCCCAAACACAATGTTTGGGGAGTGTTTGCTGCATAAAGGAGTCTCAGGTAGTAAATATCTTCAATATGATATTATCATGGTGAATGTATGTCCTTCTTATACACTTGTCCAAACTTATAGACTAGAAACTATGGATTGCTAGTAACAGTGATGTTTACATGTAAGTTTATTAGTTGTAACCAATGTACTATATTAGTGTGAAATGTTGGTACTTGAGGCATAAGGGGTATATAAGAAATTTGTACCTTCTTCGTTAATTTTATGATGAAACTAAAACCATGCTTTCAAAATATTCAAATGTAAAGGAGAGAAACTAGAAAAGTCAAATCAAACATTGCAGGAAATAAAAGGACAAAATCAGAAAAAATGTAATCAATCATTAGCAGAGAGGTTGAAAAGACACGCTCCAATTGATTTAAAATTTCATAGAACCCAGGTCTTCTTAAAATAGTTTTGCAAAGTACATTGAGAATTCCATGCAGTAATGTGAAACATAAGTCCCACTGCTGTCACTGAACATGCTTCAGCTGGCTAACCTGAAGGAGCCTGACATGAACCCAAGGTTCTGCAAAACTCAACAGGAGAGCACACCAGAGGCAAGACGCTGTTGCAAAGCTGCCCCAGATGTGTACATTTTCTGCTCCATTAAAATGACTTGGATGAGAGGCAAAGTACATTTGGCACATAGAAAGAGGGAGCAGGGGAGGGCTAAGACAGGACAGTCAGTCTCCTCACAGGCCTCTTTCTCCTTACACTTGCCTCCTCTGCAGTCTTTCCCCAAACTGCTTCTATGGCAAATCATCCAAAGTAAAAATATGTCCACAAACCTTCCAAAATCGAATTAATTTTGCTATTAATTCTCAATTTTCTTGCCTCTATCAAGGGATTAATAATACTCTCTTCAAGGTTTCAGTGTGAGGCTGAGATCATGTATACACAGTGCTTGGCATACATGATTTATAGTAACCTTTAGAGGACAAGTAGATATCCCAGTGATCACCACTGTAAACAGGATGAGGAGAAACAAAGTGAAGGAATGAACATGTCTGGGCAGCAGATAGGCAAGATCTGGGAGAGCTAGGATCTTCAATTTTCCCATGTCTGAAGTGCTGGCATGAGATTCTTAGTGTACCTACTGGTTCCTAGTAGTGCCTACAAGTTAGAATTGTATGAAAGGCATTTGAATGACCATTGGGCAGGAGTATTGAAGATGTGTGTGTATATGAATTTGGGAGTGTGTATATGAATTTGGAGTGTGTGTGAGTATGTGTGTGTGTGCGTGCGCGTACTCCAATGGAGCTTGACCTTAGAGGCCGGGCATTGTCTCTTAGTTTTTTCACTCAAGGTTAGTGTTCTTCCACTTGAGCCACAGCTCTGCTTCTGGCTTTTTGCTGGTTAACTAAAGATAAGAGACTCGTGGATTTTTCTGCCCTGACTGCAACCGTCAAATCTCAGCCTCCTGAGTAGCTAAAATTACAGGCGTGAGCCATTGGCATTCAGCTCTGGAATGTGTATTTATGACATGATTTGCTTGCCAATTGACGAATCACCAACATACAGAGTTTCTAAGATGTATTAAACCAGGGCTATGGTCTCTGGGTCAAGAAGAGATACTCTAACTCACTGAGTCAATGGGGAGGAGGAACTATGTGGCACAAATTTTTTCCATGTGACTGTGTCAGTAGACTGAATGTGTGAGTCACACAGAAAGCAGAAACTGGATGTCTTCTGTTTCTGTCTGCTGTGTCTCTGAGCATCCTGTGCCTGCCATTCCTTTTCCTGAATCCATTCTGTGGACTTACAGATATAATGGATTTTACTCTGTGATTACTCTGTTATTCACGCTCTCATCTTTTCTATAAGCATTTGCTCTCCAACACTGTGCTGTATCTATAGGATGATGAAGTTGCTGGCTTTGTCCACCATGAGGGAATTAAAGGTTCTGAGATAAGATAGTGGAAAGAGATTGGTCTATGCTTGAAGAATGTGGGCAGTTGGGAAAAGTTTCATAAAGGACACAGCATTTGAACTGGTTTTCAGGGTAAGCTGAGATCACCCTGCACTAGGGAGGAAGAACTTCCTAGGATGAGGCCAAAACAAGTACAAAGGCTAGGGACCTGCTAAAAAACGCCGTCTTGGGAAAGGTTAAATCGATTCTAGTACACTACACTCCAAAGTGCACTATGTCCATGAAGGTGGTGAAAGATGAGATTGTTAACATTTTAGGGGGTGACCCTCATTTAGAGGCAGAGGGAGATTAGCCATGGTGACACATGCAATCACTTAGCAAACATGTCTGAGTTTCATGGATTTTCATTAAGCATACCCGATTTTGCATGATCCATCTTGTGAATGATCAGAAATCTTGCTCCACACTACTTCCCCTTGACCACAATAGGAAGGTATTCCTAAAGATTCATGTAAGAGCAGTCAAAGTAAAACAAAATCAAGAAGGAGGGTCTCTGAAGGGGCTCGCTCCTCTTTTTTCTACCACTGTATGGGGCAAGATGGGCCAAACATGTACATCAGTACAACTTGCAATTATGTCTGCTTTGCACTGCATGTATATCAGCAAATTGGTTTAAGAGAACTTTATTTAAACTGTACATTTGGATCTTGGAATTACATATTGGTAGGGCTCACCTGCATAAAGTACTATCCAAATCACATGAAAGTAATTTGGGGATTTGGGATTATCCTTATCATTAGTGCAGCTGATCTAAAGTGTGAACAGAATACTTCAATTTTCTAATGTTTCAGGTTTTCTTAAATCATAATATATCATTGTAAAAATAGCAATAAGAATATAATATAGAGAATATAAGAAATTAGGAATTAGAGTGCAAGGGGAAACATAATTACCTACCCATGCAAGAAAACTCAGAACACCATTATTAACATTTTGGTGAGCTTATTTTGTTTTTGTTATAGATAAAATTCATATATATATATGTATATATATAACACTATAACATTCTCTAGGAACAATTTCACTAGATCCTTGTTATGTTCTCTCTCTTTTGTTCTGAGGAGGTGGGTGGTACATGCTGGGGTTTGAATTAAGGGCCTTGTGCACTAACTTGGTAAGACTAAGTGATAGACTGGTGGTCTACCACTTGAGCAACCCCTCCATTTAGGCATTTTTGCCTGCGGTTGGCTTTGAACCAAAATCCTCAGGTCTCAGCCTCCTGAATAGCTAGGATTGCAGGTGTCATACACCAGTACCTGGCTACTTTAGATTTTCTTAATACTCAGACTTCATCATATAGGAATATTCAAGGGAAAGGTATGTTATTAATACAGCAAAGCAACCTAACTTTGACATAGGACTCCAACTGAGACTCAAGTTCTATACACTAACACTGTCAGGCTCAGGAATCCAGGTGTATGTCCTATCTTTTAAACTCCACCATCAATGCCAATCACTGGGTAGGCAAATAGTGTGTATCCAACAAATACTGGTTGCTTAAATAAATTAATGGATGGATATGTGAAATGTGGATTTTTATTTATCTTTTCTTTATCCAAAAATGATCCTCTACTAAGTGCAAGGTCTGGCTAGGCTACAAGGATATAAGTTATAAGTAGCCATATCTAACACAAATCCCTTCCTCTCAGAAGCTACAATCAGCATCCTTCCAGCGGTGCACATGGCTGGTCTGGAGGGAGCCAAAGCACCTTAAGGCTCTCTCATGCGTCTGATGTTAGGAACCAGGCAATGATTACTATTCCAAGTACTCTTGAAGCCTAGCCTGGGACCTGAAAGCCCTCCTCTCCCCACTACATTCTAGCTCATTCCGGCTCAGAGGCAGGAGTGCTGTGGAGGGGTTCCCTCAGGGAGAAAGTCTAGAGCACAGAGAGGTGGTCCTTGACCAACCCTCCAGTACTCCAGCCAGCTGGTCTAACTGGAAAACCCAGATAAGTCCCAGTGGTGGCCAAAACGAGTTTGGCAGCTCTGGGGGAATGTTTCTGGCTGACTGACCCTCCTCACAACAGGTGCTGGCAATTCTGAAAGAAACAAAAAGAGGAAGAAGGTGGGGGAAAGGGGTGGTAGTAGAAGGGAGGTGTGAACGGGGATCATTTGAAACAATTCAAACTCCTGCTTGCTTGCAAGCCTAAGTTTACACTTTGGGATCCAAAGAAGACAGCTCGCAGCCCACCCGGCCAGCCACCGCAGTCATTCCTCAAGCACTCTCTCCGGTCCTTGGAAATGCAGTTTCCTCGCAATGCAATTGGTTTGGCAGCCTGACGGTGGAAGCTTAGTAACCCTGCCTAGAACGCGACTTTTAACATTGTTTCCTCTCCTCCCTGCAATGCTATTGTTACGACTATTACTGTTATTATTAATGCTGCCTTTGAATCTCTCCGCTCCCCCCCCCCTTCCCTAATCACATCACACTCCGGCTGTGATTGCTCGGGTCTGACTTTGCGGGTGGTGGTGCGCTTCCAAACCCCCTCATCCGCCCCTCGCCCCCCTTTCCCCCCTCCCTCTCTCTCTTTTTTTTTTTTTCCGCGCCCAGGCGAGAGCAGCCGATTGGCAGAGCGGTGCTTTCAGGAACAATAACAGTTGGGGGGTGGGGGGGGGGAGAGAAGAGCCTGAGTCCCGGGGAGCCGCCCCCGCCCCCTGGCCGGTGTGCGCGGCGGCTCGCGCCCCCCGCGGGGTCCCCACCTCCGCGCCCGCCCCGCGGGCTGACCAGCCCGGCTGGGGCCCGCCCCCCGGCGCCCACCATGTACGCCTTTGTGCGGTTCCTGGAGGACAACGTCTGCTACGCTCTGCCCGTGTCGTGCGTGCGCGACTTCAGCCCCCGCTCGCGGCTGGATTTTGACAACCAGAAGGTGTACGCCGTGTACCGGGGTCCCGAGGAGCTGGGCGCCGGGCCCGGCAGCCCCCCGCGCACCCCTCGCGATTGGGGCGCGCTGTTGCTCCACAAGGCCCAGATCCTGGCGCTGGCAGGTGAGCGAGCGGGCCGGGAGGGACGGTGGGTGGCGGGGACAGCGGGCTGGTGGGGACCTCGGGGCCGGGCGAGGTCCAGGGAAGGGGAGAGGCCGAGGCACCGGTGGTCGGGGAGCCACCGCTTGCTCCCCGCCTCTCCCTCCCAACCTCCTGGGCTTCTTTTCTTTGAGGTTCCAAGTGTTTCTAAGAGGCCACACCAGTTAAAAAGACCGTAGGGTCCTCTTTGTCTTCCCCGTTTCCTTGACACTCCTGGGCTGTCAGTCTGCCTTCATCTCCCATCTGTCCGTCCTCTTTAGGATTCTTTGTATTCTCCCTCGGCTCCTCCACTTTCCCCTTGTCTCCCTGCCCTGCCATCATTTCTCGTCTCTCACCTTCTCTTCACCGCTTCCGTTTTTCCTCCCCCCTCTGCCCCTTTCTGTCTCCCCAAGTTTCTTAAGCTTTCTGTCACTCTCCCTGTAAGACCCTTGGTGTCTTCTTGGAGTGAGGAACAAGGCAGATGCGGTTAGATCATTTTAGGTGGGAGCCCTCCCTCACAAAAGGAATCGATGACATGCTTGTCCCATCTGGGCCATCATTAGACCGGATTGAGAACGCCCTGGGCACCCTTTCTCCTGCCCTTCTGTGGTTAGATGGCAGAGGTAAGAAAGTAGAGACTCCAAGGCAGCCCTCAGCCTCCACTCCCCTTATTGACTGAATCTCCCAGAAGGATCCCTGAGTGAGAGTTGGGGCCAGGAAAGAGTTTCTAGGGCAGGTTAATGTGGAACTTTTTATTCCCATGCACTCTTGGCCAGGAGGAGGGGGTGAGGGGGGCAGAGCAGGTAGTCTCGTGCTCATTTGAGGATGAGGTTACTGAGGCTCCGTTGAAGATAATACAAGACCAGCCCTTCCATCTCTTCTATGGTGCCAGGTCTGCCTTGCAGAGGCACCTTTTCCTTTTAAAGAGAAGAGAACCGGCCCACTTTACCAGCTACTTCTCGGAGTCGGGGTTCACTCACTCAGGGAAGAGGAAGTTGTCACTTCCAAACAGGGAACAGACCACTTGCTAGTGAGAAGAACCATGCCTTGGCATGGGTAGTCACCTTCCTGCCCACCTGAAGAGAACACGAAGGGTTAGGGATTGAATGAAGACATTGTCAATGTTTTGTTTTCCAGCCTTCCCTACTTTTCCCCCATTACTTTTGCTGTGTATCATAGCAACTTGCCAGAGTCTCAGGGCACGTTGGCATTGGGTAGATTAGAGCTCAGCTTCACAACTATGATTCCCATTCACCCCCTTGTGTGGCCTCTGGAAAGTAGGTTTATGGGAATTGAGGAGTGCAAGAACTGGATAGATCAAGCACCCCACTTTGGATCTCTTTCTGATAGACTTTATCTTACCACCTCCCCCCAAAGCCCTGAGGCACAGTGCTATAGGCCCAGCTACCATCAGTTAGATACCTCTGGTTAGGAAAACTAAGTAAGGTAAAGTAGGTTTTGTGGAAAAAGACAAAAAGAACCCTTTGTAGCTAACTAGGTTTTAATTTGTTTGCTTGCCTTTAATTATGAAGGGAAAGGATTAAAAAAGTATTCCTCAAGGGGATAGGTCTGAGGAAATTATACCTACCTTGTAACCTTAGCTTCTTTTTTGTTAGAAGAAAAGATAGCATGTTTCTTGTTGATTGTGGGTTATCCTAAATCTGGAAGGGCCCAGGAGAGTGGAAGGGATGTTTGTCAGGGGAAGTCAGTGGTAAGGGATTTAGTGTATAATGGTTATTTCCTCTTATAGAGAGTGTTCATCTGTCCATCCATCCATCCATCCACCCATCCATCCATCTATCTACCTGTCCAGCCAGCTAACAAACATATATACATTGTGCTGGACTCTTCAGGAACTGCAAGGAGGCTAGTTAGGCAGAAGAAAAGATACTTTCTGATTTTAAAGACAACGCAAACCTCATATGTAAAATACATATAGCCATCTGTTTCAAAGCCATGAGTTTGAACCTATAAATTACTCATCCTCCAAGTTGAAATGTTGACAGGTCTATAAAGCTATTTTTAAAAAGAACACCTCATAAAATAAAGAAAATTGAGTGATGTCTAGCAACTACCAGAGTAGAAAGAGAGAGAGAAGTGTAGTATCATTCGAATCAAGAGACTTAAAAGGTACTTCTCTAGTTTTGTTTTGTTTTGTCTTGGGAGAAGAAAAGCTTTTTATAAAAAAAAAAAAAAAGACAATTTGAGATGGGCTAAAACCATGTTTTGACTCCCAAAACAACTGGTTATATGTTAAATGGGAGCTTCTCTCTTGAGTGCAGACCTGATTGGAAGGGCCTAGGTAAGCTTGGGAATTCATTTATCTTAGAAGAACTCTCACGTGTATCTTGAAGCATCTTGTTGACTTAAACTTGGTGGCTCTGAGAATTGCTTAAGATGACTTCATCTTAAAGAGCTCATCTGGTGTCTTCATGCTGGAAATACAGTCATTATTCAGTGGTATCAAGTGTGAGGAGGCGATTCCTCAAGAGAAAGACAGAAGTAGCTTGTGCTCATGGATAACCATTAATTAATTGATTAATTAATCTCTCTGGCACCAGCAGTATGGTTTCAAAAGAAGTATCAGGGCCATTTTATGAATCTCAGTTAGAGCTGTTACTTTCCATATTATTTGTTTAGGCCAGCCCAGAAATACCTTGTAGTATACTTCCTCTTAAACACAGAAAATGTCAAAGCCAACTGCTGTGGGACATTATTCTAACCATGGTGGCTTACACCATGGTTTCAGTGGGTATGTATAGACCCTAGTGCATGGCTCCATTCTGTTAAAGTATAATTATAGTTCAAGGAAAAAATAATATTCCACCTTTATGAACAATTTTGCTTTGTACTTGCATCTTATCTACATTAGACCTCTCAGGGACCCTAGTAAATGCCAAAGCTAGAAATGGAGCACATGTCTTCCAGGGCTAGGCCTCTGTTTGGCAATTGCCTTTGTATAGTAGTTGATGATCCATCAGCTGCACAGTATGGTTTGGAAGGAGTGACTGGAAAGGAAAAACTGTCCATAAAACTTTCATCCCAAGGCAAGTGTTCATGCCAGAGGACAGTTAGTTTCTGAGAAAGCTTTCTTGAGAAAGCTCATTCTGCTCTTCCTTTTTTCTTTGTTACCATCCTGTCTTCTACAGGGCACATCTCCTCCTTACCTAGCCTCTCAGTTGTCATCTGCTTAAGGAAATGCTCTCAAAAGAGCTCCTGTCACCCATAGAGAATCCATAGGAGTCAAGGCTTTGATATGTGCTTTTGCCTTACCACATTTCTTTACCATGCAGTTTGTGAATGTGAGAACTACCTATCTGCAGAGCTCACCATCATTTAACTACAATCCAACTTGCTAGTGGTACAGGTTTCTGTTCCTGTACATTTAGAGACTGATTATATGCCATTTTATCTGGGCACTTATGATATGTAATTATTGCTTGAGTGCACCAAATTCAATTTGGGGTCCTTTGACTCCTTACTACTCTGTGTGTGTGTGTGTGTGTGTGTTTGTGTGTGTGTGTGTGTGTGTGTGTGTGTGTGTGTTGGGGTCCTTTGACTCCTTACTACTCTGTGTGTGTGTGTGTGTGTGTGTGTGTGTGTGTGTGTGTGTGTGTGTGTGTGTGTGTGTGTGTGTGTGTGTGTGTGTGTTTGGGGCTGAACTCAGGGCCTGCGCACTGTCCTTGAGTTCTTTTGCTGAAGGCTAATGCTCCACCATTTTGACCCACAGCTTCACTTTCCAGTCTTTTGGTGGCTAAAAGGAACTGAGTGTCTCCTGGACTTTTCTGCCAGAGCTGGCTTTGAACCGCAATCCTCAGATCTCAGCCTCCCAAGTAGCTAGGATTACAAGCATGAGCCACTAATAACTGGCCCCTTACTACTCCTTATAGGCAAAACCCAATGGTATAATAACTGAATATATCAGAGCACTGAGTTCAAGACACTGTGGTGGCATGGCACAGGGGTTATAAGATGGGGTAACTTTTTTGGCCTAGCTTCATATTGCTTCAGTGGTGGCAAGCAGTTTGATGAAGAAGATATGGGTACTGTCCTCAGGGAATTTTTAGAATGGGGGCCCCCATTGGATTGTTAAACAGAGATAGGAGCTATACATGGTGGAAGCACAGAAATGTTGCCAATTCTTGGTGGGTTTGTGGTTTTATCTTTGAGGTATTTCCTTTCCATCTCCAGGAGCATTGCATGCATTCAGCTCTGCCTTGGCTCTTACTCTTGTAAAATCAGTGCAGCAGCCTTCTAATTGATCATCCAGTCTCAAATTGCTTTCAAAATAGTCTAAAACACCATCTTAGTCAATTGACTGTTCTCTTAAGACCCTTGTAGCTCCCTGTAGCATGCTTAATAAAGCTTCATCTTCTGGTCCTGACATTCACAGCCCTATAGACCTGTCCCAGCCCCTGTTTTCCTCTCCAGCTTCATCCAGCCTTCCTCCTAGCACTAGACCTGTAGTATATCTTGCTTTTCTGTGAATACCATGTACTCCTTTAAACCAGACAAGTTGAGTTAATCATTGTCTGACTTAAGGCCACACTGCCTAAGTGGAGCTCACCTTTGGTTGAGAAAGACAGACACAGGATACTTTATGGTCCAGCCTGCTGAGGGCTCTGTGAGAGGAGTGGGCAAAGTACCCCAGAACACCTGCCTCAGGGGCAATTTCCTGTTACTCCCTCTGTCCCCATGGGAGGCTTCTCGCTTCCAAACTTTGCTTTTTCTTTCTACTTCGCTTGATCCTTGCTTATGGCTCACAGAATTTCCTGACTGTTTTGGTTAGCATGTCACTCTTCCTGCCAGATAGGGCCTCCTCTCCTTGTCTCTGTGGCACAGTGCCCACGCAGCAACTGGTCCATATCACACCAAAGTTGTTGTTGAACTCCTAAACTTTGGGAAGACAAAATCTTGAGGGGAGGGGTGCCTGTACGGGGGATTGAACTCAGGAACTTAGCACACGCCTTTGTTTTTTGCTCAAGGTTGGCAATCTACCACTAGAGCCTTACCTCCACTTCTGGCCCTTTGGTGGTTGACTAGCCTTTCTGCCCAGGTTGGCTTCAAACCATAATCCTCGTATCTCAGCCTCCTGAGCAGCAAGGATTAAGATCATGAGCTACCATGCCTGGCCAGACAAGTGCATTTTTATGCTTGAGGAGAAGAGGTAGAGGGGACAGGAATTTGTTTCTCAGAAACCTGCAGCAGGATTTGGAGGTTTCATTCAACTTTGTTCGTCTGGATAAAGTCAACATTCTTTATCACTCCCTCAACAAGAAGAAACCCCACACTTGCGGGAAATAGATTCCAAAGCCACGTTCTCCTTGCTTTGGTAATTTTAGCTCACCCAGGGCTCAGGTCCCAGCTTGGCATTGTCAGTCCAAATAGATCACTTGCTCCAGAAATGCTTTGGAACATCTACAAAGTTAGCAGCGGAACAGGGGACTTGCCGATTTCATATGCAAAGATTGTTGCTTGTCATCAGTGGGAGACTGCCAACCAAAGGATTTATTTTAAAAAGAAAAAAAAGCAAGTGAAAACTTTTAATTTAGGTTTTGACATGTTCTGCTGATATACATTGGAACAAAGATTGGAACTTGCCTGCTGTCATCTGTTGCAGATCCTACTGGAATTTTAACCATTGATGGTTGAATCTGATGTAATTTTTAGGGTTCCAAAGTCACATATTTGCTCAGTATGTACTGTACAGTGCTTCAGAGTTCTGGCTTATAGGCTAAAAATTGTCCCAGGCAAGCTGAACCTTTGCTTTTCTATGTAAAGCTATTAATTTTCATACTTAAAACAAAAATAAAAACTAACACACACACATACACACATATACACACAACACACCAAAGAAATGGTTTAAGACTAGGTTACGTGATTTATATTTATTTTTATTTATTTATTTATTTTATATCTTGAAGAAATGTCTTTAAGTTTTGCAAATATTGAATTATATTAAGTGGCTAGCCTTGTATTGGAGGGAAATGTAGAAAGTAAAGGCCTAGCATTATCTTTGCCTTCTGGGTAGATAATCAGTACCCAACAGTTTCCAGGTTCAGTGCATATAAACTTCATATATTCTGTTGAGGTTGGGTTTCTTGTTTTACCCAGGAGAGAGCTATTTAGTCAAAACTTCTACTAGCCAAACGTATGATGTCCATGATGGATTTGAGATATATTAAGAAAGGAGACTAAAGCTGAGTGTGGTGGTGCATGATTGTAATCCTAGTTTGCAGACTGAGGGAAGGAGGATTTAGAGTTCCAGGTGAGCCTGGGCTTTATAAGAAAGCCCATCTCAAAAATACACAAACAGGTAAATCAATAAATAGGGGTTCCATGGGACTTTGTAGTAGTCTGGTTATGATAATATGTTTGATGATGGGGTGACAGGGTGATCTTGGCATTTCTGTCTCAAGGGCACACTAGAAAAGTCATTGGTTTGCAAGAGGCGACAATGAGCTTTGTTTGAAACATGTTGAGTATCAGAGCTGATCAATACCTCAGTGGGTATGCCAGGAGAGCAAATGAGTATATGCCCAGAGTTCAGAAGAGCACACCAAGCTCAAGATCCCATTTTGGACCCACTAGCTTTTCAGGGCAAAAAAGCCCATAAAACATGGCTAAGAAATCATGGCCAGAGCTAGGCTGAGAACCAAGGGATAACCAGGAGACTTGCTTTAAACTACATTTGCAGTGAACTACACAGCAACTACCTTTTCCCCTGAGTCCATTGGTACAGCATAGGACAAGATAGCTTAATGTATACAAGGAAAGAAATTTTGTACAGAATGGTCTTTTGGTACTTTTTGATTTCTGAGGTTTATAACACAAAAGAAGGATCAGACTTGTTCTTTGAGGTCTAGAAAGTAGAGTTAGTTACTCTCCTACCTAATAAACTAGAGTAGAATTAAAAGGGACATACTAGCAGATTGAGTAGAGAAATAATAGCAAAAGTTTCCAGCATGAGGCTGAGCACCTTGTCCCACAAGATGGTGAGCATGTCAGGGATATTTTAGAGTGATCCTTGCATAATGGGGGAATGTGGTTACATAACTTCTAGATCACTTTCTTTAGTGAAGTGGAAGAAATGGGCCATATCTCAAAACAGATGGGCTTTGAAATCAGTCTGGGTTCAAATTATAACCCTGTTCCTTATAAATTGTGTTATGATGGGTTATTACTCCACTCCTTTAAGATCCATGTAATTATTTAAAACACAGAAGATAGTAATCACTTACTTGCCCTTTGCATTTTTTTAAATCCAGGTAATATGTATGTAATATGAAAGTCACATGGTATGGCCTTTTTAAATATGGACAGCTTTTAGAAACTATGTTGAGCTAGTAGTTGAAGAAAAACTCACTTAGTTGTGGGTACCATCCTGTGGAAAGGAATCTCAAGAAGCATAAGCACATGTAATGAACTGGCAAGTTTAAAATTTAATCTGTGTGTTTAAAATCCTCCTGGGGTTTGACCTAACTATGGAAATCTTCCATTTCCTCCATGTTTTTTCTGTCTCACCTCATGCTGGGGCCTTTGATTAACAGTAGTCCTGGTGAAACACAATGAGATTAACTAGACAATTTGTACCCCAGCCCTGTGTCAGCGTCAGCAAGGTAAAGAGAGTGAGAGCAAGGAGACCTTCCAAACCTCCCTGCCTATTGAGATGGCCTCAGTAGAGCAGTTTTTTCAAATGTGTTCACCTGGATGAATTTCAGAGATCATCTGTTCTTACCTTGCACTGGGTAGATAAGAAAGAGACCTGGAAGTTCCTCTGGTTGGCTAGCAGACACAGCTGGAAGAATTTGAGAATTTCCAGTTTAGTTCCCATGTTTCACACACACACACACACACACACACACACACACACACCCAAGAGAGAGCTCACACACACACACACACACACACACACACACACCCAAGAGAGAGCTGCTTACCTAGCAAGTCAGTGAGAAAGCCACACACACACACACACACACACACACACACACACACACACACACAACCAAGAGAGAGCTGCTTACCTAGCAAGTCAGTGAGAAAGCCAGGCCTCAATCTAGTGCCTCCTGATTTCTTTCCACTAGGTCCTGCCACAACAGGGTGCCCTTCGTTTCATTGTCTTAGCTGGATAGAATCCCTGAAACTTGAGAGTTTTTTCTGCCTTGGATTTTATAAAAATAAATACCATAGGCCTGAGAATGCAGTGTGCTTGTCTTTTCTGTGGTGTATCTGTTTTTAATGCAAACATGGGACTTCACAGGATTTTTATTAAGATGAAAAGGTTTAAACTTGCATATAGATATTTGTAAAACAAAGCAAAAATCTTTGTTAAACATTTTACATTTAGCCTTTCAGAATCTAGACTTCATCCTGGCTAACAAACCCACACCAAACTAAGTTTTCTGACACTGGACTATTTTAAATATCTAGCTTGATTATATGTGACATAGAAGTCAGGATAGCCTTTCTCTTCTTTCAACTATGCTTCATTTTTGAAGATAGACCTGGATGAGATTTCCTATTTACTTGCCCATTTCTTCTAAAATACTATTTGCTTTTTACTATGCCCCTTTCCATTTCCGGTTAATAACAAATACCAGGTTTGGCTATATTTTTAAGGGGTAACTTTTCCCAAGTTTTTTACAAGATAGTTCTTTGTGGCTTTAGTACTCTACCTGAGGATTAGAGTTTAGTAGCCCTGTAGTGCATTTGTCCAGCATTGACTGGGTTATATAGAGTTTAGCCCAGCTTGAGATTTACCACAGCATTCTCCTAGGCTGCAGGCAAGGTTGTGGGAGAAAGAGACAAGCACTTTGGAAGTTATATCAATATGCTCACCATTTTACATGTGCCTTTTTAGTTCAGTTGAGAAGGTTACGCTAGATTGATAATTTTTTCTCCTGTGCCTGTTGGATCATTAGGGGAGAGGAACAGAGCTTTAGTATTAAAACAGACTTGATCTGAAATTCTGGCTCTGCTATTTATGTCTTAGCAAAACTACCTCACTCTTTTAAGTCTCAGTTCCTACTTCAGTAGATGTAATATGGTGATTAAATGTTGTGGTGTTTGTAATTTGGTATAGAGCTTGGCACATCATATGTGCTTGCCTGGGATTTGTTGAAGAGATAAATCAGTTAGCTGATGTCATAGTCATAAAAAGGAGGAGGTGGGCTGATGCTCAAGTTCTTAGTGGTTTTCCTTGTCCTGGATGCCACAGAATCATAAAATCAGGATAGTGAAGGTGCCCTTTCAGAGACTACACATTTCTTTCTGCAAATATTAAAAGCAATTAACTGGCTTTAAGGTTGGAGCAGTTGTACAGGCAGGTTGACCAGAGAGCTCTTGCTATCCTTCCTAGTCAACTGCCGGTTTACTCTGTGGTTTCCTAGAAGTCAAAGCCAGAAACGTATTCCAAAGGCACATTAAAATGCCACGAGATATATTTTCTGTCGTAGATCATCCACACCACCACTCACCTTCATTAATGTAACTGGCCAAGAGTTATAGCTGCTTGTCACCTTATGTTGAGTCTCACCCTCATACCCCATCCATCTTGCTTGTCACTGCCACATGAATCTTCCTAAAACAGCTCTTTCATCATGTCTCAATCTGTGTCAAATACCTATAAGTGGTTCGCTTAACCATGGGACAGAAACCAAACACATCACCCACAAGGGTGATACAGCCTAACCAGCTGCTACAGCATGACAAGGAAAGCCCAATGTTTGGAACATTGCATGCACTGTCTCTTTGGAAAACATTTCTTTATTCCTACTTCACTGATAATGAATCTAAGACTCAGGCAGGCTAAATAATTTGCCTAAATTCCCTCCCACAGTAATGTGCAGCAAAGCCACAATTCCAAACCAGGGCCATCTGATTCAAAAACCTGGGCTCTTTTATTAGATATTAAGCCTCCCTCTCCCAACCATTTCTTCCATTTTTTGTGAGGACATTGAGTGTTAAGTTATTTTCCATGGATTAGATATAGATGTGAGGCATCTATCTTCCACTTAGGAGCAGCGTGAAGAAGGCTTATAGACCAGATGTTTACTGTATGCGAGTCAGTATCTGTCAGGAAGTCAGATTTTGCATCCTGGTTAGGATTCTTGGCACATTCTGGATTGTTTGGATCCAAAACCCAAGGATCACTTAGCATAGCGCTCAAATCAAAATGGGCTCAGGAAATATTCACTGCCAGCAGAAAAGGATGAGTGACAGGGTTTCCAGAACCCTCATCCAGGAAACATGAGACCAGGGAGGAGACAGGAGAGCACTAGGATAGAGCCAGAAGATGGCTAGCTCTCCAAGGAGTTTTAAGATATTCTTAGTCAATTGTCAAGGCAGCCAGAACCCAGGTCAGGTAGCATATAGTTGGAAGTACTGTCTGCTTCCCTTTCTTGAACTTATTCCTGTGATATCTAAGGTTTGTGCTCAGCCTACCTTTTCAGAGAATATAAACAAGCCTTCAAGTCTTGCTGCCACCTGTTTCTGATATGCCTGGTGATGATTGCAACTTTCTTGAGACTCCTTGAAGGCAGTGTCTTGCAGGAAAGTGGGAGTTTACTGGGCCTGCGATAGAGAATGTGAATGTCTCTATCTAAAGCCTTCATTCACTCATATATTCAGCTATGAATGACTCATCCTGGCTCTACCATGTTCCACGCGTGTGTTGGGAGGAGATGTTGCTTAGCTAAGAGGCAAAGGTCTACATCAAATCCTGCCTCTGTCTCTTTCCTGTTGGGTAACTTTAGGAAGGGGATTCTATTTCTTTGAGATTCTTTTGATCTTTTTTGAAAAAAAACATTGGACTAATAATACATGCAGGATTATGAATACTAAGCCTATTATCTCAGGGTTGTTGTGAGGTGTAGTAAGATACCTGAAGAGCTTTATAGTGGTATCTTACGGGTAGCAGACATTCCATGCATAGAATCCTATATTTAAATTGAAGTATTTTTAATATAGTATATAATTCACCATTTTAATCATTTGAAAGTTTTTTACAATTCAGTACTTCTTATTATATTTATAATGTCTGCAACCATCACCACTATCTAGTTCCAAAACACATTCATAATTCAAAGAGAAATCCCTCTAACCCACTAAAAAAGCCACTTCCCCCTCCTCTGCCCTTAGCAGTATATACTCTACTTTCCATCTACATGGATTGACCTATTCTGAAGGATACAGCAAATGGAATCATAAATGTATGACTTTTGTACTTGACTTAATACAATATTTTCAAGATTCAACCATGCTGTGGCATGAATTAGTGTAATTTCTTTTTATGACTGAATGATATTATACATATATTATATATATATACATATATATATATGCATATATGCCACACTTGGTTCATTCATGTATAAGTTGATCACCATTGGTGTAATTTCTACCTTTGGCTATTTTACCAGAAACATTCATGTACAGATTTCTCTGTGGTAATGTTTTCACTTTTCTTGAGTTTTCACCTGGGAATTTTTGAGCAATTGTCAAACTATTTTCCACAGTGGCTGCCCCATTTTGCATTCCCACCAGGAGTGTATAAGGATTCTCGTTCCTCCACATTATCTCTAGTCTAGTCCTTGTTGTTTCCTCCTCTCTGTTTTTTTCTAATTGTAGACATCCTGAATATAAAATGGCATCCTATTTAGTTTGTATCCCCATTTCCCTATTAACTGATTATCTTGAGCATCTTTTTGTATGTTTATTTTGGCTAGACCCAATGACATGGCTTCATGTGAGGTAACTCATACTCCTGTGGAAGCTAGATGTCTAAGGAGATAGTTGTAGTGTAGTAAGATAATATACAATAAAGAAAATATGTACAGCGTGGACAGCAGGAAAGAGGAGAGCATTACTGGTTAATGGAAGAACATGGAAACTGTGTATGACTACCATCATCTGTCATCCAGTCAAGAATGGACTCCTTAGAGTCAAGCTACTCCAAACCAGGCAGCTAGTCAGGTTTCTACCTCCAGATGCAAGCAAGAAATACGTACTGAACTCTGTCATTCACTGTTGTTGTTGCTGCTGTTGTTTTGTCTGCCCAAGGCTCTGTTGTTTTCAAAGCACATTTCCTGAGGTGTCTTGATGCCCACCTGAGATTAGTGTTATATTTTCATTTCTACAGAAGGAGAAAAACAATATGCAAGGAGATAACAGCTTGATAGACTTCTCACAGCTAGCTACAGAGTGGTAGAACTGGATGTGGAATCCAGGTTGTCTGACTCATAGTTCTTTCTACAGTGGAACACCTAACCTCAGCTCGCCTACCTTGGCAGTCAAGGCTACTTGTTCCCTAGCCCCAACCATCTCATCTTTCTTCTTGCCTATATGTAACTCCTCATCTTTTATTAATCAGTATATTTTCCCAATTTCCCCTTATGTATTCTGTTTTCCCCCACTCTGTGTGGTCCACCTTCTCACTATATTTAAGTGGTTGTCCTCTAATGTGTACCAGCATTTCACGTATCATTCATTCTGGTCAAGTTCTTTACATACACACTGATCATCTTCACAGCATTCTGGTAATGTGAGTAGCAATACTTTAAGGAGTAAAGTATCTTACCTGAGATTGTCCAGCAAGTAGAGAGTCTCAATCAAATGCCCTCTCCTCTCTAAACCTTCCATGTTTCCACTGAAGTAAATTGTTAACTGAAAACCCTGAAGTGATCTCTTTTGCTCCTGAAATCCTCTAGTAGTTACTCCTCCAGATCCAGCTCAGTATTGAACATCTTGGGTTAGTTATCTGTTCATGGCTTTTTGTTGTTGTTGTTTTTAAAATCATGCACCCCAATCTGGGTATTCATGTGTCTGTGTCTCCAGGTCACAGAATCAACATTGAAGAGTGTAAATTCCTAGTAAATGTTAGGCTGACACATAGGAAGGAAGCTCTGGACCTGGGCTACATAATTAAGGTTCTTGTTTCCTATACTGACCTCTGAGACCCTGTGTAGTAGTGAGCTCTTCAGGATGGGAGCTCTGTCTCTTCTGATTCTCCTGTGTCTCTGTGTCTAATTGCTGCAGAGGTAAAGGTATAGAACTTCCCATATGGAACTTCATTGTGTCATCTGCCTTTTGAATGAGATCATCTGAGGATACTTTTCCATTCAAATAGTACTTACCTTCTCCCTCATTCTTTATATTTCACACCAACACAAGCCAAACTGGACAATTTCAGTCCAGAGATGCAAAGCATAACATGCCATTGCTATATTTGCCCTGAAACTTGTCAAACTGAAGAACAACTAAAGAGCTTTGATCTCAAAACACATCAGAAGTCCAAATAGCACTCTTATCATCTGTCTTGGTCTCTCTCTCTCTCTCTCTCTCTCTCTCTCTCTCTCTCTCTCTCTCTCTCTCTCTCTCTCTCTCTCTCTCTCTCTCACTCACTCTCACTCTCTCTCTGTCTCTCTCCTTCCTTTCTCTCTCTCTCTCTCTCTCTCTCTCTCTCTCTCTCTCTCTCTCTCTCTCTCTCTCTCTCTCTCTCTCTCTCCTCTCTCTCCCTCCCTCTCTCTCTCTCCATTTTTCCTTCTTCCCTTCATCCCTCTCCATCCTTCTTCTTCTCCCTCTTTCTCCACATATGTGTATATACCTTATCCTAGGATAAATTGATCTAAAGTACTTTTTTAGACCTTTACAATTTAGCAGCTTTTTAATATTAGAGTCAACAGTGGTTTGTAGGAGTGAAGCTATTACTCTTTTAGAAATACCCAAGTCTCCACTGTTGTTCGTGCCTAACTCATCAGATGTGTTTTACAGGCATAAAGAGAACAAGAACAAGTCATTTTTGTGGAAACAGAATCCAAGGAGTTTGCCTCTGGTCAATGGGAAGGGCCTTTTCATCAGTGAGGGGTTGATAATTCAGACCTCTTCTTTTTTTCTGGGCATTTCTTTTATGCTCCATACCCTGCCTAAGTTACTCCAATTTTAAATTAAATCTTTATTTAGCTAATACTTTGGGAAACAGATGGTTCAGGACTATTGACAATACCACGCATGTGCCATTCATGGAATGCCCAGTGTGCTGGGCATAGTTTGGCGAATAGTATGATTTAATGTTCCCATCCTCAGAACTTTTGCTACAGAGGAGAATCCTGGACACTGCAAGACTAGAGACTTGTTCCCTTCAGCTCTCCCTGTTATGGAAGAGCCCAGGGTCATACTCTGGCCTTTTTGATACCAGAGTCTATACCAGAGTCTCCCCCTTTGACTAGCCAGAAAGACAGCATTTAGGACATTCATTCATAAGCCTTCTTTTTTCAGCTTTACTAGCAAGTTGTGGCCTAGAAGAGATATAAGAGCAAGTTTAACATGAGTTTGCATGCATGCACATGTACCTGCACAGACATACACAAACACATACACTCATATACTCACACATAAAAAAAGATGCTTGGAAGCTGGGTGCCAGTGGCTCATGCCTGTAATCCTAACTCAGGAGGCTGAGATCTGAGGATCACGGTTCAAAGCCAGCCCAGGCAGGAAAGTCCGTGAAACTCTTTATCTCCAATAAACCACAAGGAAAACCGGAAGTGGTGCTGTAGCTCAAGTGGTAGAGCGCTCACCTTGAGCTGAAGAGCTGAGGAACAATGCCCAGGCCCAGAGTTCAAGCCCCATGACCAACAGACAAAAAAAAATGCTTAGAGACTGGGTTTAATCAGTTTGGGCTACATGCCACACCATACATTGGCCAACATGTTAGAAAATGCATGGAAAATATATGGTGGGAATCTACATATAAGACACAGCTATATAAGGAATAGGAATTCCCAAAGTCTCATTTCAATCTCAGAACACAAACTATATTACCATGAGGGGCCAGATCCAGAGTGGGTTCACATTTCTCTCTCTGGAGACTTCTCATTTGAACTTTTACTTTTGATATATCTAGTGAGACATCTGGGAAGTGCATTTTTAAGTCTTTGCAGAAGCAAAATAAAATCCTTAAATTCTCTGAGGTTGAGTTTAAACAATGAGAAAGTAAGGAGAAATAATATCCCCTTGTGTTTGTATAGCACTTCACAGTTTTAGCACACTTTAGTATATGTTGTGAGCACACAGAAGCAGTGGGCCATGTGCCAGAGGCCTGTGTTCTACTCAAATTCATGCCTTGCCCCTCTCCTCCTCTAGATTTAAATTTCCTCATCTGTGAAATGAGAGAGTTGGAGCGGTCTCTCACTGAAGTCCACCCAACTCTGTCATCAACTTCTTGATACTATCAAGAAGACAATAAACATTTCTCATTAGTCTGCCTGTAGCTGCCTTTCCTCAGTCTGTCTTTCATCCAGCTGTTAGAGAGTTCCATGCCCTTCCAGAACTCTCTCCTTGTACCTGCTGGTACCTTAAATGCCAGAAACCGACCGTGTTTCCCTGGGAAGATGGTTGGCCTAGCAAATGTCTTCGTTATTGAAGGATTCATGTGCCACTTAACCTCAGACCAGATGGTAAGTCTAGGGGCCACTGAAATTCCAAGATTCTGGAAATCCATAAGAGGCAACCCTTTAAAATAGACTTGAGATATCCCTAAGCAGATTGATTGGATGCTATCTCAACTCTTCATGTAGCCATGCTTTTGGCACATATCCTTGATCTTAGATACACACCAGGCTGTGGCTTTTGGGATCCCTGCATGTAGGACAGTACAGGCCTTGAATTTATTTGCATTTCCTTCTTAACTGGTCTGGCCTCAGTCATTTTCTAGAACTTAGGTTTGGGACTTACTGAGCATTTTGATCCATAAACAACTTTTGTTCTCTTGATATGCATTTTAGAAGACAAATCTGACCTTGAAAACAGTGTGATGCAGAAGAAAATAAAAATTCCAAAACTTTCTCTCAGTCACATAGAAGAAGATGGGGAGGTTAAAGATTACGGGGAAGAAGACTTACAGCTTAGACACATCAAGGTAACAAAAATCTTTGCTTTTCTTGGATGTATGTGAGAGATTTTTCATATTTCTCATCGCTGAATAATTCCAACCTGCCCCCCTTCCATACGTAAATGTCCGCTGGTGTCATTGGCCATGATTTTTTTTTCCAGGGTGGAGGAGGGTTGGGACAGCAAGCATGTAATTGCCTTGCTGGCACACTTTTCCAGGAAGCCCTCATTTATGTTGTGCCACCAAGCACAGTCCTGTTTGCAGTCTATGCTGGGCATTTATAATAGTGTTCATGTCACTAGCTCACAGCTCTGGAGAGGTCACTGCTGAGTTCCATGAATGATGGTTCAGCAGCTGTTGACCTTGGAAAGCTGTTTAGAGCCAGTCACCATCAGATTGTCCCAAGTTGCAAGGGTACACTCATTGGGAAGAGATATAAACAAGGTACACAGAGAGCATTTGTGGACCCCTGGGTTAGATGGAAATTTTTAAATGAGGTTGTGTTTCCTTGCTGTCTGCCCCAGTTGGTCTCTTCCACCCCTCACTTTGAGAATCTGCTGGAAATATTGTTCAGTGTGTTAGCTTGTGTGTGTGTGTGTGTGTGTGTGTGTGTGTGTGTGTGTGTGTGTGTGTGTGTGTGTGTGTGTGTGTGTGTGTGTGTGTACAATGGATATCCCAGAGGAGGGAAAAAATGAACAAAAAGATGGATGACTTCTACCTTGACTCTGATCTGATTTGAGACACAGGTCAAGGATGTTTAGAAGGCATAGGCCAGAAGACACATTTGAACTTAATACACAGCATTTGTTGCATTCCTGCCTAGGACCTGGTCCAGTACTAGCCCTTAGAGTCATGGAAACTAGCCAGATGTTGTTCTTGTGCCCAGCATTCTTGTAATATAGTGATAGAGACAGATTTCTTGGAGATTATTACAGTGGAGTTGATAAATCCAGCTACACTAGAAGACTAACCCAGCAGATAAAACAACATAGGAGTTTGTTACCTTACTTAATCTTAGAATTCTATTTCGCTTTATTTTCCTTTAAAGTCCCACAGTTTAGTTAAGCAGTCAAATTAGGCTTGACTTGACATAGTTAATGTACAGAATCTTGTGTCCACCTTTCATTAGTACCCTCAGCTGAGCTCCTATCCCTCCAGACCTGGGTGAAGAATTTAGTTTCCTGGAACTCACACTTCCTTTCATGGAAGCTTTGTCTACTTGAGATGGAATTTCCTCAGACCCTCAAAGCCCTAATCCTGTGTTAATTCTCTTCTAAATAAATTTTCTTTCTATGTATGTCTTGCTCACTGAGAGGCTGAGGTTAGGAGCCATGTGCTGGGTGTTTGCTTCCAGTTTCTGGTCTGTCTGGAACGCAACTCTCCCCATGCTCCCAAATATAGTCCTTCCCCTCCCTGGTCTCAGTTTCCTCACCTGTAAAAGAACCTTTCAAACTGAAAATACCTTCCAGTAGCATTCTTTGAAGTTTCCAATTGAATAAACATTTATCAAGCTCCTGCTAAGTGCCAGTTCTGAGTGAGAAGGGAGTGGAGAATGAGAGAAAATAAGACACATTTACTGCATTGGAGTAGAGTAGATTAGGATTTTTAACATTCCACCTAAAACATTCTTTAAAAAGTTACATGTTGGAACACCTTTTAAAAAATATATTTGAAATACTTACAGTGCGACCCACCCCCATTTCCATCCATGGTTTGGGCTGACCTAGTTTCTTCCATATTTTCAACAAATACATATTGGGACCTTCCCCCGCCCTCCCCCCCATATACATAAAAGTGGCTGTCCAGGCATTTTGGGGGTGGGGGGCTGAGGAAATTGGAAGGGTGGGTCATGGTCCAAAGGGGCTTTTGCTAAGTGTCTGTGCAGGTTTCTCCAAGCACTCATGTTCTGTGGTTCTGTGATTCTAGGATTGTCTGGGGAAGTATTGAGCTGCAGACCAAGAAAGTCCCAGCTGCCCTTGCCTGAACTGATTCTCGTTGTCCTACACAGAGACCTGAAGGGCGGAAGCCGAGCGACGTGGCGCACAAGAGCATCGAGGCAGTGGTGGCCCGGCTAGAGAAGCAGAACGGCTTGAGCCTGGGCCACAACAGTTGTCCCGAAGAGGTCTTCGTGGAGGCCTCACCAGGCACCGAGGACATGGACAGTCTGGAGGACGCTGTGGTGCCCCGGGCTCTGTATGAGGAGCTGTTACGCAACTACCAGCAGCAGCAGGAAGAGATGAGACACCTCCAGCAGGAGCTGGAGCGGACTCGGAGGCAGCTGGTGCAACAGGCCAAGAAGCTCAAGGAATACGGGGCGCTGGTGTCTGAGATGAAGGAGCTCCGCGACCTCAACCGGAGGCTCCAGGATGTGCTGCTCCTGCGTCTTGGCAGCGGTGAGTGCCCCAAGCAGGCTATCCTGCCTGTAGCGAGGCTCCATGGAGCTCCCCTTCTGAGAGGGGTGGGAAAGAGGCTGGCAAGAGGTGCCCTGGAGCCCAGGGAAAGGTGGAGATGTACCCCCACAGAAGAGCTGCTGTCCTCTTTCAGGGAATCTGACCGGAGCTCATGAATGACACACAGGGCACATTGCAGTGGGCACCTTGGGAAATAGGACCCAGAGACCAAATATTTATTTCTGTTCATCTTTGCATTCATTCAGCATGGGGCAATACCTGGGGAGTTTAGAGTTCCTCTCCAAAGAGATCTCAGGTCAGTAAAGAGAACTGGACATAATCCTGAAAATGTGAATTACTGTAAGCTAGAAAATGAGAAATACCACACCAAAGATGCCTTTAAAATGATTGATTGAGAGGACCGAGTGTAGAAAGCAAACCTTGGGAAGGATCAGGGCTGTGAGAGCTGGGCAGTTTTCCTCTTCCCAAAGCAGAGGGCAAGTGCAGCATTGAGAGTATGGAGAGACACCTGGAGCATGCCGAGGACATTGCAGATGATGGAAGGCCTTGAAAACTACCAGCCTGGGAAGCTGGGACCCGGCAGAAGGAAAGACATGGGAAGCATTCAGAAAGCTTTCAGAGAACTAGGATTGAGGCTCAAGTGGTAAAGCACTGTCATAGCAAGCATGAGACCCTTAGACCCTGAGTCCAGTCCCTAGTGCTGCCCCTCTCCCCTCCAAGAAGATTTCAGATGCAGAGGGAGGGGTGCTGTAACTCAATGGAAGAATGCTCACCTAACATATGTGAAGCAAGCTTCACTCAGGACTGCAAAGGTAAGTTAGCAAGTAGATAACGAAATAAATACAAGTAAACAAATAAGTAAATGGAAGCCTGTGAGCTAGAAGGCACATCACTCAGGAAGACTACAGTCAAGACAGATAAAAATTCCCTTACTTTGTTCATAGAAGAATTTTTAAAGCTTTTACAGCTTCTCAGCCTGATTTTTAACTAATTAGGCTTTTAGGTTTTCTCATCCAAAGTAGTTTAGAAATGGGAGTGCGAGGAAATCTGAAAGACAAAACAGCCTTGAAAACAGGATGCAAAGTCAGAAAAGCTCCTGAAGAACATAATTACCATGTCTTGTGAAAGGCAGACCCCAGCCAGAACTGAGGAAATCACGTCCCACAAGTTCACAGCCTTTGTGGCTTTCAGGACAATAATTAACCCTGCATCAGATAGTTTTACTTGAAAATTAGAATAATCTGAACTAGAACACAGGTTCTTTCTCCAATAGACTATTTCTTTTAAGAGAATGGGGGGATTGTGGTTCTAGGACTACGTGGGCAGAAAGACCCACAAGATTCTAGAGGAGGGAAGCTGGAAGCAGTGGCATGCACCTATGATCCTGGGCAACTTTAAGAACCATAAAAGTAGAACAGTCCAGGGATATACTGTGAGACCTTGTCCTAAAAATAATGAGCTGGAATCACAAATGGAATACTACCCAACAACAGAATGCCAGCCTAGCTACTACAAGTCCCTATGTGCAAATTCCAGTACCGTTAATATAGATAATATATTTAATCTGTTAATCTAGATCATGTATTTATGTGCAAAGCTCTCTTCCTCTTAGATAATAATTCTGCCTTTTACATTTGCAAGAGCGGTTTGGTTCTTTTTAAAGTGTGTTCCTTAGGTAGTGTCTTAATAGATCTCAAGGAGTGAGCAGAGAGGCCTTTTCTGGCCCATGTTGTGGAGAGGGGACACTGGAGTGAGCCTCATCAGAGTCACTGCAGAAGTGAGGCAGACATCCATGCATCTTACACATCACCTGGTTCATGGCCTGGTAATTTTCCCACTCCTCAACCTTGCCTTCCAAGTTTGTCTTGACTGTCTAGGTTCACAGGGACACTAAAGTTTACATGTGCTTTGTAACTTCAAAAGTTATTGAAGTTCTCTGTTGAGATAAAACTTGAAAGAGGAACCATGACTATAAAAAATTTTAAAGCTATGTTGGTGTTGGAGTGGGGGTGGAGAATAGGGAGAGAACAGAAATTTTCAGGGAGAGAAAAAAATGTTTTCAATCTTCAAATGACTAATTTTTATTTTCACTGTACTGAGCATGTTGTACCTTTTGAAAATCTCCTTGGCGAGGGGAGCACACACCCCGTAGAACCTCTCTACACCATCACTTCAGAGCTACTTGCTTTGCATGTTAGGAGCTGAGAGGAAACTCTAGAAACCACTCCTGTTCTTAGAACATAAGACACTGCATTTTGTATCAGTGTACCCCTCATTTCATCTTGATACACTTAAGACAAACTTGGTCCTAGCCATAGGACAAAGGCATATATCCTTGACTTTTCTAGGCTTTTCAAGCTCACATGCCTCAAAAGCCATTGTAGGGCCAGTAGCTAGCTCTTCTCTCATCTGTGTCACTGTTGTCTTCACAGTATGATGGAGCCAAGCCACAGCCACATATGGAGCTCCCACCAGGTTGCAGAGGCTTGTGCTCTCCAGGCAGTAGGCATCCTGGAAGTCATATGCTTATTGTCCCTGACCTGTGAAACCCTAAAGTCTATAAATTTAAATCATATTAATTGGGGAATGGAAATGTGTTAAGTTCTAAGACAAACCCACAAGAGTCTTGGTGATAAAAGTGTATAAGAGGAGGTTGTGTATTTTAATGGAAAGAGTCACCTTTGGAACCAAGCAGTCCTGGATTAAAATCCCAGTTCCCCTACTCTAACTCTATGACTTTGGAAGTCTTTATTTCTTCCTTCCCCTTTCCTCTGTTCTGTCACAGATACTTACTAGTCTCCTCCTGTGGACCAGGCATTTTGCCCAGTGCTGAGAGTTCAATAGATTTGGAAAATATCCTTTGCCCTTTGCCCTTGAAGAGCTCAGAGACTGTGGAAACAACCAAAGACAGCATAATGCATAAATAAATGCCACATAGGACAAAAACATAGAAAATTATAGGAAGGATAGAGGACAGAGGAAGGATACTACCATGTCTGGGCATCAGCGAGGTAAAGGTTCCTAAAGGAAAAGGCCTAAAGCCAGAAGGAGTAAGCGTGGGAGGAGGAGGAGCAGCCCAGGCAGCCAGCCTACCCTGATCCTTGGTGCTCTCATCTATACATGTCCCCTTTATAGCTTTATAGCACAGAGCTTAGTGGTGCCTAGCTCTGTTGTGCTCAATTACTGCTAGATAAGCAAAGGCAATGTCTAGTTCAGATTCCCTCAACCAATAAATGTCCCTGGGTAGTTAACTAACATCTTTGCCCCTCAGTATCTTCTTTGATTATAGAAGATTAAAGGAGGTGTGTGTGTGTGTGTGTTTATTGCTTCTCTCAACAAACATTTTTTAAATACTTTCTAAGCCCAGAAATTTAGGGCAATAGAAAATACAAAATAAAGGCATTAGAAACAGACAAAAGGTAGAAATGGGGTAAAGAAATATGTGGTTAAAATACAGGGTAGCCATGTTCCAGTGGCTTACACTTATAATCCTGTCTACTCAGGAGTCTGAGATCTGAGGATCTTGGTTTGAAGCCAGCCCAGGCAGACAAATCCAAGGGACTGTTACCTCCAATTAACCAGCAAAAAATTGAAAGTGTGAGTGTGGCTTGAGTGGTAGAGTGCCAGCCTTGAGCAAATAAGCTATAGAGAATGTGAGGCCCTGGGTTTAAAACCCCCAAGTACTGGCATAAAAATAAAACAACAACAACAAAAAAGAAGCAGGATACCAAATTATAAGAAAAGGACTAGCATTTCCAGATGGTGCTGTCTGCTAGGGATTCTGGGACAATCTACTAGGATAATAGCTTCTGATCCATAGACACCACTAAGAAAAATGTCACAAAAAAACCAGCCAAAAAGTAAGAGACCCTGTCCAACTCCTGACTCTACATGCCCTCCATGGTGCCCCATCTAGTGTGGGTTCGATTTGATGACTTGGCTTGCATCCTCTGCCGCTCCTTCTGCCTGGCTTGAACATTCTGCTAAGAGGCCTCACCTACCCTTTTACCAAGGGGCCAAACTCTAGGTCCTTTGTTCAACTTGGGTTCTAGATCATTCACAAGTAGATTCAGAAACCATATCAGGATATGCTCAGTTGTTAAAAAGAACTCTAGCATTGAAGAATCTTTGCTGACTTGAGATAGTGGACTCCTTCCTATATGTGATAGGATGGGTCTGGAAGAAAAGCCCAGAAACACAGAGAGCAGCACCCCCAGCTCCCAAGAGTTGAAATGGATACACAGAAGAAGGGGAGTATGGAAGAGTCTTCTCTGGATGGCTTATATCTTCATATGTGCATTTACTCATCCTTGTGACAAAAGTTATCTCTCTTAATGTTATAAAACATATTTATCAGGAAAGATTTCCTGATAAATTTCCTGAAGTCCCAGAGCTATGAAAGAACCTAGAGAGGACCATGTCTTTTCATTCATTCTGCTAGTGAAAAGAAAAGCCCAGAAAGTATCACCAGTTCTTTCCAGAGGCTCCTTCAACCCACTGCGCTTCTCTTAGAACCTCTACACCACCTGGTCATTTTTAAATTAACCCTTAGGCTTTTCACCAATAAAGGGGTGAATCCACAGCCCTTCAAAAACTCATATCTTTGTAAGACAGAAGCTTCCTTTGTGATGATCTCAGCTGGAAACAGCCCTTTCTGGTGGGACAGAAACTCAAGCTCAGGACTTGGGACAGTATCAAAATCCAATGGAGAAGCATAAGTAGAATTTAGCCTTATGACCAGTATAGTAGTATAAATGTTCAATAAATACTTGTCCTCTTTCTTTTTTTCCTTTTCTTGTCCACCTTTCCCAAAGAAGCAAATGCCATCTGGGTACCAGTGGCACATGCCTATCATTTTAGCTATTCAGGAGGCTGAGATCTGAGGATCACAGTTCAAAGCCAGCCAAGACAAGAAAGACTGTGAAATTGTTATCTCCAATTAATCACCAAAACTAGAAGTGGATCTGTGGCTCAATTGGTAGAGCAGTGGTTTTGAGTGGAAAAAAGTTAAGGGACCTGAGTTCAAGCCCCAGTAATGGCAAAATGGGGGAAGGGCAAATGACAGGGATGCTGAAAGCATGATCATATTCAGATTTACAATTGAAGACATTTTTATATTTGTATTTTCCTTCATTCTCTGAGATTATGTTTTGTGCCAAGATGGGGTTAGATACTAGAAATGTAGAAATAAGTAAGAAAGAATCCTCAAAAAATGAAAATACTCACAAGCTAGTGGATTAAAGTATTTTAAACTAGGAGGGTAGGGGAGGTAAGGCAACTGTGAATAATACAGGGTCTTACTGTCTCCTCAGCCACCACATTCCCTGTGCATAGCAAGCAAAGACCAAAGCTTAGGAATCATGCTCATCTTTGTTGTTGTTGTTGTTGCTGAACACCAAATACACTTTAGCTAGTGTCATTCATTTTGCTGAGAGTCAGGTAACATAACTTCAAGTAAGGCTCTAAGAAGCTCTGTGAGGATTGGAGAGGAGTAGGCATAATCCTTGCATTGAGGATGCACACAGGTCTAATGGAGGCATAAGCCTGGACACAGCTTGACACCAGGCAGAATAAAATCAGCACTGTAATTTCCGAAAGGGGGCAGGTGATTATAGATGTTGTGTGTACTTTGTCAAGGAATGTAGAAAGAAATGATGGATTCTGACCAGAAAAGGCATAGATAATAAGAATAATAATAGTAATTTGCATGTGCTTGGTATTCGATGGGATGCAAAGCACCTTGACATTTTTATCTCATTGGACTATTCCAGCAGCCTCATTGCAAGGCCAGGTAGGGATTATTATCTCCATTTGAGAGAAGACAGTGTGAAAAAAAGAGATAATGTCCCTGTTGGCTAGATCATAAGCTGTTTGAAATGTTTGAGGGAGAAAGCCGTTGTGGCCTGCATATCTGTCCTGGCTCTTCAGAGCTGAATTGTTAACACCCCTGTAACCCTTATTTATGCCTTGTGTTCTGTCCAAGGTCTGTTAAAATACCAGCTTTGATCTTTTAAAATCCTTTGTGGTCCATGCTGGCTTCTTTAAACCCAGGTCTCTGCTGGCGCCTTCGAAAAGGCAGCTAATGTCAGCCAAATGCTGCCTGTTGATTTCTCTCTGTACTGGAATCAATCTGGTCTTTGGCAATAAATATTATTTGAGTTTGAATCTCAACTCTATTCATTCATTACCTGTGTACTTTTAACCAAATGATTTATCTATTCTGAGTGTTTTCTCTTCTGTAAACTGGGTATCTTTATAGCTCACCACATTAGGCAGGAGAGTCTGCATGGACCCAGAGGTCAAAATACTGGGATTTTGAACTTTGGCTTTTCCATGTTCTAATTTAGTTACCCTAGGCAGCTGTCTTTGCTTTCAATGTCTTACTTTTCCTCTGTAAGCAGAGTCAATGATGGTACTAACTGTTATAGTTCTACCATTCTGAAGAGGATTAAATCAGCAAATGCAGTAAACATGGGTGCCTGCCTAGTGGCTGGCCCTTCTGCTCAGTAGGTCCCATAGTGCCATGTAGAGTCATTTGAGGATGTATCTGTAATGCTTGCCATATATAGGTGTGATTGGCTCATCTTAATCTTTGCTTAATCCCTAAAGACTCCTGGAAATTTCCTACTTTATCTTGTAAGTCCTCAGAAATCATATGAGAGTAGTCTAGTTTACAATTGTGTCTGCTCTGTGGTTTTTAGAGTTCTCCATCTTTCCTGTCTCAATTTTCTACCTTTGCATCTCCAGTTCTTTTTAAAGAAATATTTTTATTATCTTTAGATGTACAAAGGAGTAGCCATTTCAACAAAACAATGTATAAATACAATGTGTCTTGATGGATGTCACCCCTTTCAACACCCTTCCCAACCCTCTTCTTTCCCTCACTTTTCTTAATTCTCTAGGATATTGAATTTTCTTTTGCCAGTTAACAAAGCAGCTTTTGTATATAATGCACCTTGATCTGTGTCATCCCTTCAACATTTATATCTATGTTCTACCTCTTCCCTTATTTTTCTGAATTTTGTGGTACATGAAATTACTTCTTGACTGCATTCTCCCCCCTTTCCCTGCTTCATTCATCACACCATATCCCCTTATCACCAAACCCCTCTTGCAACTACCCATTTCGATTCCTCAGCACCACGTAAGAAAAAAGAAAAAAGCCAGAAGTGGTGCTGTGGCTCAAGTGGTAGAGCGCTATCCTTGAGCTGAAGAGCTGAGGGACAGCTCCCAGGTACCGGATTTCCCTCCCCCCCCCCCCCCCGCAAAAAAAAAAGAATTATACTATTTGAGCCACTTTCATTTATTGATAATTCCTTTAGACCCTATCTATTCTATCAGGCATCACCAGTTATAGCTCAATTTCTTCTTTGCCTCCTTCTGAAGCCTGTTTATCTTAAAGTGTTTTGCCATTTCTTTTCAGCCTTCAGTTCATTCTCATCAATGAGCAGGAACACTTAAAGAATTGGGCTCTCAGAAAGGGCTGAGGAGGATGGGCAGGAGACATCAACCAGTAAGGTGTTCATATCCCCATTGTAGAGATAAGGCCCAGAGATCTCAGTTTGCCTCTTTAATACAGTTAGAGAGAGCAATTCCAAAACCTACTGAGTCCTATATCCTCTCCACTTGATTGCCAAGAAGAGATTGAGTAGTGAGAACTAGAATACTTTATCTGAAAGATACTGATCATCTTCTGCTTTGAAGGACTGTCATGCACAGTTTGCCAAATTAGAATTAGTCACAGTTCATACCAGATTATTTTTAAAGTCACTTTCAGAGTTCCAAATATTTTAGGATCCTCCTTTGCCTTTTTCTCTAGAGTCTTATTTTCCTGGGGACATTGAAGATGCAGATGAGGCACGTCTCTGTTAAACTATTAAGATAGCTAGAACATCCAAAGGAATTTCTGGGATTTGCCATCTATATTACCTTGTTACAGGGTTGTTTTCTGCTGGATTTGACAGGAAATGCAAGTGGGAAAGGGTTCATTATAGGCAACTGGCTGGCCTGTTTAAATATCTGCCTAGGGCCAGACACTAAGAACTTTTGATACATGAAATCATCTCAGTAGTAGATAGGCTCATCAGTTGAGGAAACAGGCTCAAAGAGATTAGGTAACTTGCCTGAGGCTGCACACCCAGGAAATGGTACAAACGGGCTTCAGGCCTAGGCCTGTCTTGCTTTTCTCTGGTTCAGGGAGCATTTTGCAACATTGTCCCCTCCTCTGCCTGCCTCACCATTAGATTTCCTCCATATATCACAATGGGTTATGGGCTGTAAGACCCTTGAACTGTCAGATGGATGTTTTTTGCTTAATTGAAACATCCACTTCTTCCTTTCCAGGCTGAATGACCTCAAGATACCAACCAGAAAATTCTTTGAGTTTTCATAGAAATTATTTCTAGTGAAAACCCAATCTAACCTTTAACTCTCATTGTAGGTTGGGAAAGTGAAGCTTAGAGAGGGGAAAGTACATGTCTGTGCCTGTGCCATATATAATCTGAATATGATCATCATAAATCAGTGGCAGTTGACATTCTGTTAACATGGATGGATAGAATTTTCTAGTCACTAGGATTGAGCAAGGGCCCAGTGGCTGGCCACATCCTCCTTGCTGAATCAGGGAATTATTTGAGTTTGGGAGGAGGTCATTCTCAAGACAGAGTTTATTCACTTAGCCCTGCCTTCTGCTCAGGAAAAGAAGACCCCTATAACCTCCCTGCCAACCGATCACCTGACATCCTGTAAAATCCCTTGGAGATGAGAGCTTACTGCCTGCCTTCCTGCATTCCTATCCCCTTATAGTACAGATCTGACCATAGGGGAATGTTCTTCTGTCCCAGTCCCTTTGCTGGGCAAAAAAAGGTGACATAACTAAGAACCTGTCATAGTCTTAGAAAAAACAGAAATCTTATCAACAACTGGACTGCACTATGAGTCCTACTTTGCCCCGATCCCATCATTTTGGAAGAAAATAAAGAAGAGCAGCCCATAGCTGGAGTGAGGGTGCTGGAGATGACTGAACAAGACCACAAATTCAGGAATTGAGTTGTATTTATACTATTAAGGAGGATGTAGATGCTATCTCTGACAATAGGAGTCTGGGCACAGATTAAGCGTTTTGTAAGAGATGCTGGCTTATTCAGGGAACTGGACATAGTTTGTGGCTGAACTGCACAGTGAAGGAGTGCTGAGAGAGAGGTGAGGCTACAGAGGTGAAGAGGAGCAGGTGGTTCACAGGGCCCTGTACACAGCTCCCCGCCCCGCGCGCACACACATATACATTGGAATAACCTGGAGTATAGTCCCCAGCCCCAAATTTCTATTTCCCTATGGCCTAGTCAAATCAATCCACAACCACTTAGCCAAGATGAATTCCCTATGGTCCCTACCGGAAGGTCCATGGCCTCAAGGAAACACCAGCGAAAGGCCAAGAGCCTGAACTAATGATGGGGAGGCATCAGTCACATGGCTGAATTCTGGTGATCCTCGGATATTCTGACCTCTGGTGCTCACTGTTGCCCATACAGCCTTTTAGGAAGCTGAGGGCGGTCCTTGTACCACCAGCGCCACTTCCTCCCATTACAGACTACAACTCAGCTGTTTCTGGCCTATGAACAGAGGCAATTTCACATGCATTGAATACATTGCTTCTCCAGCAGGGCAAACCCATCCTGTCCTGTGCACACCTTGCCTTTGAATGCTGCCAGGGCATCCGCCAGTGAAGAACCAACCCAGACATGCCTGGCCAGCCACTGGCCAGGGAATGGGCTCAAAGCTCCCGAGGTGAGATGAGTTTTGATGAGATCTCCACACCCCCACCCCCTTCTCCACTGTGGAGTTCCTCACAGACCCTCTAGGAAGGTCAGGGTCCCACAGAGTAAATCTTAGGTAAAAGGCTCATGACAGCTCTGCAAAGCACAGTTAACTGAGGTAGGGCAAGATGTGGGAGGAAGAAATCTTTGCTGAGTACTCGTCACTGTGTGACTTTTGGCAAAATGCCTTCACTGAGCCTCTACATAGATAATGAGACCAATTTTGCTGGACTGCTTTGTGGATTAACTTCTCTCACTCAACACTTATTTAATGAGCGTCTAAGATGTGCTCGGACATTGTTCTAGATGCTGAGGACATAGCAGTGAACAAGAGTGGCCATCTTGTCTTCTCTTTGGTACTCATGTACTAATCAGAGACATATTAAGCGAATGTGAAAAATGGAACAGAAAGCACTAAAGAGATAAAAAAGGAAGAAACAAAGAGAGACTTTTAAGATATTTAACAAAGAAGATATTCAGCAGGTGTTAGTCACTTGACCTTTTAAATATATCTTAGAAACAGACATTTACAAATCCTCAAAGTAGGGAGAAAATTGACATCCTCCTCCCAGATGATGGATCTAGATCTGCTTCTACCATCCCTGCTGCAGCTCTCTGAAGTCCATTCCTGCTCAGCTGCTCTGGGTCAGAGCCCCTGAGGAAGTAGTCCTACTATGGAGGCTACCAAGTTAGAATAACTTCTGTTTCTGTTCAACTTTCATTCATAGAAAGCACTGGGCTGAGGACCTAAAGCTGCCACTCATAGCCCCAAGTTCACTCACTTACTAGAGCTCCATTAAGAGCTCAGCCTTCTGTGCCTTCCAGCATGGATTTCTCTCCTTCTCTTCCTCCCTTCCTTTTTCCCTTCCTTCCTCTCTCTCTGTCTCTGTCTCTGTCTGTCTGTCTGTCTCTCTGTCTCTGTCTGTCTCTGTCTCTGTCTCTCTGTCTCTCTTTGTCTCTCTCACTCTCTGTCTTCCTGTGAAGATTGTCACACTGTTCACATTGTGGCTAGTCAGGGGTCCTGTGATTCCTACCATTTGCTTCTCTGTATGAAGATAACTACCCCACCCACTCTAGGACCTCACACCCAACAGGCCCTGGCCTAGCCTCTGGCTCAAGCACAGATTTGTGACCATGCTTCTGTAGCCTTCTTGGTCTCCAGTATAGTAACGTCTTTGCTTCTGTTCCAAAGTCTTCATCCTGATCCTTGGAGTCATGACAATCTGTCAGCTGTCTCTTCCTGCTGCTGGTCTTTGAATCATTTGAGACCACCTAACCCAGGACTGGCACTTAGTAGGTAAATAGTAGATTCTCACTGAAGGAATGAGACCAGATATGACACTGCCCTCATCAGAGCTAAGTTGGATATACATAGCTGCAATAGCAGCTGGAAGTTGTCTAGGAATTCCATGAGGTATGGTAAGGTCTACGAGCTAGATCTCCCTACTTCAATCCACCTCTCCTAATCTAGGTTATTTCCTCATTTCTTTCTAGGGCCCTTGTATCACCTTCATTGTTACTTTACTGTTTCTATGTTCAGGTTCTTTTCAACAAAGCAGAATTATCTTTATTCTGCTAAATCTAAAATGCCACTGTGCCACAGTAGGTGTTCTATCTACACTTAAGGATTTTTATTTGATTCACATTGCATTTATGAAGAAACTAGAATTATATCTATCATAGAAAACCTTTAGGAACTTTACAGAGAAGGATTCGATCCTTTTTAATGACCTATCATAGCCAGGTGCCAGTGGCTCACACTTGCAATCAGGAAGCTAAGATCTGAGCCAGTCTAAACAGGAAAGTCTGTGAGGCTCTTATCTCCAAGTAGCCAGTAAAAATCCAGAAATAGAGCTGTGGTTGAAGTGGTAGAGTGCCAGTCTTGAATGGAAAAGCTAAGGGACAGTGCCCAGACCCTGAAGTCAAGCCATAGTGCTGACATACACGTGCGTGCGCGCACACACACAAACACACAGACACACAGACACACACAATCCAGTAGGCACTGATGGCTCATATCTGTCATCCTATGAGATCCTGAAGACTGAAGTTCAAAGCCAGCCTGAGCAGAAAAGTCTGAGAGATTCTGTCTTCAAAATAACCAGAAAAATGCCAGAGTGATCATGTGGTTCAAGTGGTAGAGCCCTAGCCAAGAAAGCAAAGCCAAGCAAGCAAAGTCAAGCAAGCATGAGGCCAAAGAAAAGAAAAAAGAAAAGGGAAAGGAAAGGAAAGGAAGAAAGGAGGAAGAGAGGGAGGGAGGAAGGGAGGGAGGGAGGGAGGAAGGAAGGAAGGAAGGAAGGAAGGAAGGAAGGAAGGAAGGAAGGAAGGAAGGAAGGAAGGAAGGAAGGACTTTACATACGCACACACACACACACACACACATATACTTTACTTTCAAAAGAAATCAGATGTATTAATATCCAAAAATATTTATGCTTTGAAGAGTGATTTCTAAACCTCATGAAAGTCACAGAAATAGAAACATTTTGGAAAGCCTTTCAGAAAGAACTATATTAATCAATTTAATATAAAACAAGATTGGAGAATATTATAACTTTATCTCTTTGTTTTGTCAACCAACATAAAGCATCTGACTCCATGCCATGATGCCCATTTTATAGGAGAAGTCACTAGAACTTACAGGGGTAAAAGATCTAACAGAACCAAGATTTATGTTTTTCTCCCACTGGATCCATCACCACCCATCAGATTACAGTCATTTGCATTTGTTGTAAGAATGTCCTACATGTTCAAATCTGAACTTCTCCAGAAGTAGGACATACAGGTACTCTATTTTTCCCTGAATCCCAGTGTCTCTTAGAGAGCCCAGGTCTTGGTGAACAGTCGGAATTGTACGCTGAACAGGCTCATGAATGATTGAAGGGAAAGACAAGCTCTGCCTTTCATATTCTTTAAAAGCTTCCCCTTTACTCAGCTGAAAGGTTTCTCTCCCTGGAAGGTGTATTTTCCCCAAAATAAACCTCAAGTGTGTGTCAATACCAGAATGCAAGTGGATCAAAAGGCCTTTCTTTTTTATTCCTACTTTTTCCACAAAGTGAAAAAAAATTCTTTTGTTACCTAAAATATCTCCGCCAGATCTTACAATGTTGTCTCTTAACGCAAGTGCTTATTATTGTGGCTAATTTGGTCACATGTGTTTGAGGGAGAACAATGCCTTAGAAAATTTTAAAAGCAAAACAGCAATCTGAAGCATTTGTTATAATGAGATGTAAATTGCCAACATTGGGAGTGGAGCCGACTAAAATTTGCAATGAAGTGATTCCCCCCCCCCATTCTTAAATTAAAACCACTGGAGGCCTTCCCTCTTCTCCCCAAAGAAACCATCTTTTTTTTCTCTTCTTTTCTTTTCTTTCTGATTCTACAACATTGGACACTGTGCTTTATTAACTGGTTCATTCCTTTATTCATCTGACATTTTCTGAGTCTCTGTCTTGTGCCTGCCTGTGTTCTGGGCAATTCTGGAGACAGTGGCAGTTTTTACAGTGGCTCTTGGTAGCCCTTCTTTTCAAGTAGGAAAGCTAAGGTACAGCACGGTGAAGTGACTTTGCTGGCAACCCTTTCAAAATGTGCCTTTGACTGGTTTTCTTTTCTCCCTTCCTGAAGCTCAGGTACCAGGTACCTTCTGCAGTACCCTCAGGAGAGGTGGCTGTTCCCAACAGACTCTGACTGAGGATGTTAGGAAATAAATTACCTGGAGAGCCAGAGATAGGAAATAAGTTACCTGGAGAGCCAGAGATCCTAGTGAGTAGTATTAATGTGTGAAAAGCTCCCTTGAACCAGCATGAGCACAGAGGAGATGAGGTGGGCATGTATTGCCAGGCCGTACTCTGTGGCAGGCCTTTGCTAGGTACTAGGGGTAAGAGCAGACCAGCAGGGGCCTGGCTCACAGAGACCACAGTTTTGCCTAATAGTGAAAACAGACAGATAAGTAGATGGTTGCAAACAGTTTCCTATTTACAACATAAGTACATATGTATAATATATGTAAGGGAATGGACTGTGAGTTTTTTTTCCAGACTCTCAAGAATTCCTTTCATATAGTGGTTGACACAATTTATTTGCAATTCTGCCAAGTTGCTTGTTTCTGTTCTCCATTGAGGTGAGACTAGAAGGTCAGAGAGGTTAAGTATAGATTAAGTCCATAAGATAGAAGGTACTTCATGTGCCCTAGACTCTTGGCATAAAAAGATATAGCCCTGTGTGCCTCCAGCCTCATCACCTGTGGTAGAGACAGAAAAATAAATGAAGGCACCAGATGTGTCTGCTAGAGTGGCAGAGGAGAGCAGGGAAAGTCCAAACCCCAAAGGAGGATCCAAATCCCATAGTAATTGGAAACCCAGTGTTTAAAACCCAGTGGCCCAGGCTTCAAAGCCCAAACCAACAGGTGATGAAATTACCTACTGCCTTTGAGGAGACAGGGCAGCCTAATGGAGGAGTAGGTATTTGAGTCAGGCCTTCAGTCACTGGTGGATTTTGATAGGTGAATATGGGTAGAGGTACAAACATAGCCTATAAGGCGTGTGTGTGTGTGTGTGTGTGTGTGTGTGTGTGTGTGTGTGGAGGGTAAACAGCTAGGCTGGACACTTTGAGTAAATAGGAGCCTCTGACCATGAGGAAGGAACTGTTCCTTCTCCTGTCCTTTGCATGTATTTTAGCCACAGTGTGGAAGCAGAGTCCTATGTATGTAAGTGCAGCCATTTGAACTGTCTATCTTCCTCACTAGCTGCTTCTGATTTTAATGTAGTCTTGATTTCTACTTCTCAGGCAATGAGAAAGGTCACAGACATTCCCACCCACCCACACTCAGCCATACCTCTTCCCTCAAGCATCCTTACTCAGCAGCAGGCCTTCACTTCAGAATTGTTGTCCAAGCTTATTAAAGTACTTCCAGTTCTCTCTCCCCTCTCGTCATGTAGAATAATCTATGAGTCTACCATGTGCCAAGCACTGACCACCACCCTCTGCCCCCCGCCCTCCCCTGTCCCAGGCTCTAAGACTTTACAGTCAAATAAACAAAAAAGAACATTGCAGTCTAATACTGAAAACATACAGATAAGTAGATGGTTGCAGTTTCTTATTTACAATGTAGAGACCCTTACCTGGGAGCAAAGCAGGGCACCTAGGATGTGGCCTGAATATGGGTTGGGCAGATGGAGGAGGCGGCCTTCAAGACTAAGACATCATCAGCACAGAGGCCTGGGGCAAAACAGCAATTTGTGGAACCTGGGCAAAGGTAGGAGTAAGATGTGAGCCCTAGAGTGAGAAGCAGCTGGTTGTCCTAGGCCATCAGGAGGCAGTGGTGAGGATAGTAGAGAACATAAGCAAGAAAGGACAAGTTCATGTAGAAGATCTCTTAGGCAGACATGGAAGAGGAGAGGAGAGAATCCGACTAAGGTCATAGCTAGAATGAACTCCTTATTTTGTCCAATAGCCTTCCTTCATGAAAAGAAAAGGAAATGCTAGAAGAGGGACATGATCTTGCCAACGATGACCTGGAGGCCAGTGGCTGTGTGGTCTTTCCTACCTATTCCCTTTTCCTGTTGCTGAATATGAAAGCAGGAAGTAACTACCAGTATCAGCTGAGCCGGTGCTTTAGAAGAAACAGAAGTAACTACCTTCCTCCAGGTCTGAGAAAAGATCAAGTGTTCCGCTTGTTTGTGGCTTAGAGATTCAACCAGACATCACGTAGACAGAAGAGAAACTTGGGTATCTGCTTCTGAAATCTTAGAATGATTCATTCATTGCTGCCATTTTTCTATTCACTCAACAAACATTTAGAAAGCACCTACTCAGTGACAATTTCTGTGACAAAGGGAAAAATAAGACCTAGACCCAGTCCTTGAACAGGATACCCTTTATTAGGAGAGTATGATTGTGATGTTATCAATCCTTCAACTCTGCCAGCCACACTGCATCTGCAGCTCATTTGCATGTGGTTGCACAATTAAAACATGGCCAAACCAGGAATGAGACTAGAGAGCTTTCCCTACCAAGATGAAGCAACAGCTTTCATCTGCACTGTTCTGCTCCCCAGCCATCTTGTATTTGGCTTTGTGCAGGGTTTGTGTCTAAATCTTTGGAGAATTCAGAGGTTCTTTCAGTTGGCAGCTTCCAGAAACTCAGGATTGATATTCTCATTCTGGGAAGCCCTGTCATGAAGGATTTTAGTAACAAAATCACCACTACCTTCCATACTGCAAGCCAAAGTATAGGTCTTGGCAACTGAATGTAGATTTGCCACCAAATCCCTGCACAAGGAGTTAATAATATAAAGATCTTTAGACCCAATTACCCACGTGGTTAGGATAAGAGATTGGACCTGACTTAAGTCATCTGTTACTAAGTTGAATCCTATGCCACAGACAATTCCCTGATCCATTAAACAACTTAAGTGTTTGCATAGGAAGAATTTTAACATACTAAACTCTGTAGGCATTTAGAGATGTTCTCCCACAAAATTTAATCAAGTCATTTGGCCTTATTTACCTGTTTTCATCCTGTTTTCTGCCCTTCAGTAATCAAGACACAATAGGTGATTTAAAAAATAGCCCATCATTTTTTAAAGCTAATGGAGAGAAAACATCCCCTTTAGAAACCATTGCCATCTAGCTTTCTTATCCAGCTTCTTCTCACTGCTTAAACCTCACATAATTTGTGTTGATTGCATTAAAATAAAAATCAAAGTAGCTGCTGGATAAGGCAATCAGGGGCTTAATCTGTATTGTATTTTAATTTCTTTTTTTGTGGGGGGGCGGGGTCCGGTCGTGGGGCCTGAACTCTGGGCCTGGGCGCTGTCCCTCAGCTCTTCAGCTCAAGGCTAGAGCTCTACCACTTGAGACACAGCGCCACTTCCGGCTTTTTTCTTTTTGCTTATGTGGTGCTGAGGAATCGAACCCAGGGCCTCATGCATGCAAGGCAAGCGCTCTACCACTGAGCCACCTTCCCAGCCCCTGTATTTTAATTTCTTGGTGGGAATGTCTCTATCCAGAGAAGTGAAGGGGCATGGCTTTACATTTCTCCCCATAACTGCCCTCACTTCCTTCTGCCACAGACTTTTTGGCAAGAACACAATTTCCATTTCTAGTCATTGCCACTGCTTATCCAACACAGCTTGAACTGAACCTTTTTTTCCTATTCAGGAAGTTAAGTCCCTGCCTTTCCATGTAGACAATGACACCCTATAAGTGTTCCTCATTCTTACTTAATTAAAGTCTAATCCATTCTTGTCCTCCAGTTTTTCACTGTTTCCCTTGTGACATTCATACATCGTATTCTTTTCAAGCCTGGGTTTAAGTATAGAACAATGGACAAAAATAGCTACCATATTTTTTTGTGCCACTATGTACTGGTAGATGCATAGTTCAAAGAATATTTGCCTTTTCACTCAATAAAATTTTGGGGAATTTTATTTCAGTAATAAAAATAAAATTAAAAAACATGCAAAAAAAGAATATTTGCCTTTTATTTTCCTTGGAGTTCTAGACAGATCTCTTTTCTTAACTGCCTAGGTCCTGCCATTGACTTGGAAAAAGTAAAGTCAGAATGTCTCGAGCCCGAGCCGGAGTTACGGAGCACTTTCAGTGAGGAAGCAAATACGTCGTCCTATTTCCCTGCTCCTGCACCTGTCATGGACAAGTATATCCTAGACAATGGAAAGGTAGTGTTTAAAGCTCAATATCCATTCCCTGCAAGTGTCTGCTAGTCAGAGTAAAGTGGAGAGTATGGTGGGAGCTTTCCAAAATGGCTAGGCTGATTGGCCTTCTGGCCCAGCCCTGAATGACTATTTGCATAATTGATTTGCAATAACTAGTGTAGGTCTGCTGGGACTTTTCCTCTTCCTTATTTTTTTTAAATATGGGGCCAGAGTAACTATAAAACTAAAACAACATTTTAAAATAACTTATGAGTGAGATTTAAAAAAAAACAAATTACCTTAATAGTTGGATGAAGTTGTCCTACCTTCCTATAAAACCAGATGCTTAACATTGACATGGTAAACTAGAACTGAAATACCTGGTTTACAGATAGCAACTCCATGTACATTCACTCACTATTTATGAAGTTCATTCCCAGTCTCCATCCTACACCAGGGATGCAGAGGTAAATGAAACACTTTTTGTCCCTAAGCCACCTCCCGCTGTGCATTCAGTGGTAGCTACCCCACAATCCTAAGGCCACATACCACTGTTCAGATTTTCTCCTGAAAGACAAATGCCTGAAAAGTAAAGCTATCACCATTGGAAGTCTTAAAATCGCGTAATATAACACAGGGCAGGGGAGGAAATGGTTCTGATATCCTTGTGAGACCCTGGTAAATTCATCTTTGAGGAGGTCCAACAGAGCCTTTTGTGTAGGCCGGGGTAAAATCCAGATTTAGTGTTATATCCTCTGCCTCCACAGCACACATTATAGACCTTACCTTGGCTTTTCCCCAGAGTCATCTGTATCAGTACATTTTTTTTCTTGCCTCATACTACAAAAGGTCTCTGTTTATCTGGTATTGTTCCCTAGTGGGTGGATAAAAAAGAAAGATTGTTTGATTTGGGTTTGTCCAGATAAAACCCCACAACTGGCCAACCTGAGCCAAAGCAAATATTGTCAAGCTGAGGAAATGAAACTTGTTAGTCTTCAGGGCTCTCTTGGATATGCTGTTCTTCCCTGCATCTCCCACTGAGTGCTCCTCCCCTGAAGGAGCAGGGCTGACTAATGCAGGCCCAGGCTTTGTCTTTTCCTCACTTAACAGACTTCACCAGTCAGCCTTGCAGAGGACAGGCATGGTGACCCAGTGGGAAGTAGGAACCCTGAGTTTGTAGCAGAGCAGAGCTCTAACTCTGTCCTACCTGTGTGACCTTGGGCAGGTCCTTCGCCTCTCTGGGCCTCAGCATCCTTACCATGAAAGACAGATTGGACTAATTCTCTCCATAGGTCTTTTGGACTCAAACTGTGTACCTAAGTTTGGTGAATCTTCCCTAGTTGAAGATAAAAGAATAGAAGAATATTCTGGGTTTGTTGATTTTCTTTTAGTCATGTCCACATAGTGGAGTGACTACAGTTTTTCTTAACATAGCTTCCAAGAGAAATCTATTTCTCTCTTGCTTTGAAGGCTGATGGACAGTTCTGAGCATCGCAAGGAGGCCTCTTTTGCAAAGGTAACATTCTCCCCAAGGAAACAGCTATGGAAGCTCCATTTAATTCTTTGCCCATCAATTGATCAATAGACCTTGGGAATGTGTCTTTTGTTTTTCTTTTCTTTTTTTACCCAACATGTTGCTATAAAACTCACCTAGTTTTTGTTGGCAGCTCATTTGTAGTCAGGCAGAGAGATTTATTAAAGGGGAGGAAAGCAGATACCCTGGAGATGGATGGCAGCCTCCCACCGCGGCATTTCTCTCATCCCATGAGCACCCTCACTGCTCCTGGCTCCACTCTCTTCTCCGACCCTTCCTTCTCTTTGTGCAAGTAATATCTGAAGGGCCTGGAGCCCTGAAATGGGATTAATTTAGAATAGGTAATCTGTTTTGTCCTTTTAAGTGTTCACAAGGAAATACTTTGTTGCCATATTTTTAATCACTTTCCCTGATAAATAATACTAACATTCTGTTCATGTTTGCATGAATAGGTCATACCACACAAGTTACTTTTCGATCCTCATGAAGCACATTACTTTTCTTTGTTGAAGATGCTTTATTTCAAAAATTCACTGGAGCCAGGCACCGGTGGCTCACACCTATAATTTTAACTACTCAGGAGGCTGAAATTTGAGGATAGCAGTTCAAAGCCAGCCCAGGCAGGAAAGTTTTGAGACTCTTATCTCCAATTAACCACCAGAAAACTGGAAGTGGCCCTGTGATTCAAGTGGTAGAGTGCTCGCCTTGAGCTGAAGAGCTGAGGGACAGAGCCCAGGCCCAAGCCCCACGACCAACAACAACAACAACAAACTCACTGGATCATAAGCCTGCAAAGAACATTAAATAATCTTAATTTACACATGGCATGAATGAGGAAACACATCTAGAGAAAGGACTCATCTATTATTGAACAGGTTAGAGGCAGTCAGAAACAAAAAGCCACATCTCCTGTCTCCTGGGCAAGTGCTCTTTCCAGTCAATTTTGTTGTACCCCTGAGAGATGCACACTGCTCAGGTGGCCTCAAGTATGGTGACCTCCTGAGGCCTTGTCTCAAGTGTCCAGGATCAGCCCACAAATGTTTTTACCTGGGGCCATTCTATTCTGTGTTATAACATTGATCAGCCTTCTACTCAAGAAAATGTCAGAAAGTGTTCTTTTCTCCAAGGAACAGTAACTCTTCAGAACTGAAAACCAGTGCCATTAAGATGTGTTAGTATGTCCAGTTGTTTCTTACATCCATGTTCAGATTGGTCCTGATCACTTTATAAGGACAGGAGAGGCAAAGCCTTGACCTCCCCTAACTGAAATATGCCATGAGGCACAGACTAGAGTCAGGATAAAGGCTCCACATAGGATGGAGATTTCAGAACTTAGCCCTGGTGCAGTTAAACAGTGTTTCCTGGATTTTAGGCTGGGGCTGGAAAAATTAGCAAGCTTTTGGTGACTGAAGGGAAGTCATTAATTAATTCCTGGACATGGGAAATGGCATGAGCAGAGATACACAAATAGGCAAAGAAGGACCAGGGTATAGCAGTTAGTGGATTTGAGTGGGGTGGGGGGGCTTGAACTGAGGGCCTGGGCAATGGCCCTTAGCCATTTTACACTCCAAGCTAGCACTCTACCACTTGAGCCACAGCTTCATTTGTGGCTTTATGGTAGTTTGTTGGAGATAAGAATTTAATGAGCTTTCCTTCCTGGGATGGCTTTGAACTACTATCCTCAGATCTCAACCTCCTGAGTAACTAGGATTACAAGCGTGAACCACTGGTGCCCAGCTTAGCTCATCTCATTTAATCAAAGCAACTCTATGAATTAGCAGATATTATGCCCATGGAATCTTGAAAAAGTGACAGTTGGTAAAGTGACCAGTTGCCATTAACCCTCTAGTAAGAAGAGACAGAATTTGCACCTAGGAAGACAGGTCAGAGCCCCTCCCCACCCACTTCCCCCCGCTCCTCTTTCTCTCATAGCACACTACAAGTAAAAGCAAGTAGAGGAGTTCAGGAGATTCATAGAGGGATGGACCTATGCTTTAAGTTCATAGATAGACTAGACCTGGGATCTTCATGAATCTTTAAAGACACTCTGAAGAGATCAGATCTAATGTGATAAGAAACAGGGAGCTGTTCAGAATTCCAAGGGATTGACATATAAAAACAGAGTTGGAAGACTGCTGAGGTCATCTAGTCAAAGAAGGAAAGCAGTGTTTTAAGACTATTAATGTCAGTGATTATAGGATGGCTTAGTACAGTGACTGGAGACAAGTCCAGCCCATGGCTTCTTTCCTAATTTCCCTGTCTGCAGGAGTGAATGCACTGAGGGCTGGCACAGGGCATGGCTAGCAGATGCAGAAGAAATCTCAAGAACTGAGCATTAAAGTGTTAGGTTTGCTCTTTTTGGCTGCATTAGTACCACCTTCACACTTGGAGACAGCAGGGAAAGCTGAGATGAGCTGGGTTACATAGATCTGAGTTGAAATCTTGATTTCAAGGTTTACTGTGTGTTTTGGTAAAAGTAATTTAGACCCTCTGAATCTCTGTTCATAGCTGAAAAACAGGAATAATAGTTTCAACCTATTTCTATCTCTTAAGGTTGTACTGAGGATTGAATAAATTGTGTTCAGTGTAGGCACTCCAAAAGTACCAATGACTGCATTGTCTTCAAAAAGCATTGGGTTAAAGTGTCATTGTACATTTAAGAATAAAAAATTAAAAGATGAGAGGAAAACAAGATCAGGATAGAAAAGGGTAGGCTGAATTCATCCTCCACGCTAAGGTTTTCTGATTCAGAACTTATCCAATTCAGAACTTTATCCAATTCAAAGTTCCCTGTTTTCCCTTATCATCTCAGGAAGCTTGTGTGGGTGACTCAAGTGTCATCAAGGGAAGTTGACTAAGAGGGCATCAGGCCACCCACCAGGTACCCACTACCCATCTGCAGTTCCACCTGCAGGAAAAGGCCCAATTTGATCTTGACTAGACAACACGTCTCACCCCAGGGTTGCTTATCTTTCTGAGCAGAACAAACTGATTTTCGATACTGATGTTGACAACAGAGTGAGGCCAGGTGAACCTGGGTCTCCAGTCACTGTTGTGGTCTGAGCGATCTTTTAAACAAAAGGAAGTGAAGTCAGCTGTAGCAGGTGGGCTGTTTACTTCCTAATAATAGAGAGTAAGCTATGCTACTAGTTTCTTTTCTTTATGATAGTTAGAAAACCTCAGTAATTGGTAAAGAAGTGCTGCTGGCTGACCTGTCCATCTCTGAGCCCACTTTCTTTCCCAAGCCATACTTTACCAGAAAGAGCATTAATCACTTTTGAGCAATTGGTCTTGTGGTTTGCCATCAGTTTGGGTGGATGCACAGTCTCTCAGAGCAGGACCTCTCTTGAGACATCTTCTGACCTTGTGATAATGGTGACTTGCAGGTCTTTCTGAAAACAAGGACCTTCAGCTGAGCCTCCTCATGCCCCTTGGAAAGTTCAGCTCATTAGCAGCTGCCTCCCCTCCATCCCACAGAGGCCATTTCCTCCTTTCATAGTTTCAGCAGAAGCTCAACATAAATGGCAACGTCAAAGTCAAAACTATTTTTAATGATTAATCTTAGCAAATGGTTTACAAGTTGTTAAGAGGCAGAAAGGAGCACAGATTTAAAAGCTTGTGGCTTATTGCAAGATCATTCTGGAGTAAAGAGAGTATAGTAATTTATTGACTCTGCATGCCAACTTTCTGGTTGCTTCCCTTATAAAGGAGTATAAGATTGTGTTCATTTTTATGTGCTATCAGAATTAACCTAGGTACATGGTGGCTGCATTTAATTTGACAAAGATCATAGGTGTTTTGAGCCAGCAGGATGAACTTTGAGATGAGATACACACCTCCTACTTGATAGACAGAGAAACTGCAGCTCAGAGCAGGGGAACGGTTCACACAAGCATATCCCCTTTTAGTGGCAGAGCCTGGGCAGCTACTCACCTCGTGCACTTCAAACTGAGCTGTCAGTTGTAATCATCTAGGGAGCCTTCAACCATCCTGACATTTACTTCACACCTAGATATGTGTCCCAGAATATTCACATTAAAAGGAAGCTGGTTGATGTTTCTTCTTCCTCTTCCTCCCCCTCTTCCTCCTCCTCCTCCTCTTCTTCTATTTTCTTTTTTCTTTCTTTTCTTTATTCTTCTCATCTTCATATTATTATTGTTGTTGTTATTACTAGTCTTCTTCCTCTTCTTCCTTCTTTTTTTTTTTTAATTTGTGTGTGTACTGATACTGGGGCTTGAACTTAGGGCATGGTTGTATCTCAGCTTTTTCGTGCAGGGCTAGCACTCTGTCACTTGAGTCATAGCTCCACTTCTGACTTTTTTTGAGGTGCTTAACTAAAGATAAAAGAGTCAGGCTGGGAAGGTGGCTCAGTGGTAGAGCACTTGCCTTGCATGCCTGAGGCCCTGGGTTCGATTCCTCAGCACCACATAAGCAAAAAAAAAGCCAGAAGTGGCGTTGTGACTCAAGTGGTAGAGTGCTATCCTTGAGCTGAAGAGCTGAGGGACACTGCTCAGGCCCAGAGTTCAGGCCCCACGACCGGACCCCCCCCAAAAAAAGATAAAGAGTTTCACATATTTTCTTGCACCAGCTGGCTTAGACCATGATCATCAGATCTCAGCCTTTTGAGTAGCTAGCATTACAGGCTATGAGCCACAGCCCAGCTGAGACCGGTCTCTCTAACATATAACACAGAAAGGCGTTAAACATTCATGTCCTGAGATTTGGCAGGCTCTGATTAGCTTTGCAATTACATGAATATAGTTTAGAACTTATAGCTCTGCCACTTACTAGTTGGGTAACATCTGGAAAAATCATTTCCACCTTGATTAATCTGGGTTTTTCATCTGAAGTTTAGTTAGTGTCATAATACCATCTAGGATTGCCAAAATTTGAATTAGTGAGTATAAAATCTTAAATAAAGCCTGGCACACTATAGATGTTCAATAAATAATAGCTGTTATTACCCTTAAAGAGTGTTTAATTTACTGTGTGTGGCATGCATTCCTGATAGTTGTATAGCAGTGCTTTTTTAAGGACAGAAGCAGTTTCCAGCTGCCCACCTGTCAGACTAAACAGGTGTGATGTTCTTATCTCTTTCAGGTCCATCTGGGAAGCGGGATTTGGGTTGATGAGGAGAAATGGCACCAGCTACAAGTAACCCAAGGAGATTCCAAGTACACAAAGAACTTGGCAGTCATGATTTGGGGAACAGATGTTCTGAAAAACAGAAGTGTCACAGGAGTTGCCACGAAAAAAAAAAAGGATGCTGTCCCGAAGCCACCCCTCTCACCTCACAAGCTAAGCATCGTCAGAGGTGAGTCACAGGGCAGAGCCACAGTGGCTGACATTCCACTCAATCTACCAGGAATGTATAAGGCACAAACACTGAAGCCCCTGTGTGTTGGGCCCTTGATCAGGAGACAGTCACACCAGAGCCAGTATTCCAGACGTCATTGACAAGCTCACCTAGGACAGGGTGAATAGCTAGGACACAAATACAGCTCCAGGAACTATCATGAGAGAGGGACAGACAGCATGCTGGGAGTCCTCAGGAGAGGAGGATGCCAAAAAACCAGGGAAGAGTTCCTAGAGAAAGATGTCACTGAATGGGGCCTTGAACATCAGACATGGAGATGCAGGTGTGTGGAAAGGTACTTCGGGAGGCAGATGACTGGAACAGAAGTGTGGAGATGGGAAAGGAGTGCTGTGTGTGTAGGGAGCAGTATAGGTTCTGGCTGGGCCATAGTTCTTATGGTGCTAGCTCTGTGCCTGGAACAATAAATGAGAGAAAGACTGGCTGAGGGGCACTAGATGTCATTTCTTTGTACTGTTTGAAAGGGTAGACAGAGAAACAAAGACATTTGTCTCCCGAAGAGACACATATTCTGGACTCCTGGATTTTTTTTCCTTCTTCCCTTTTCTCCCTCCCTCACTCCCTCCTTTCTTCTCTTCTTCTTTTCGTCCTCTCTTCCAGGACCATATATCTCTCATTTCCTTATCTTCTCATTTCTTTTTGTCCCTTTCTCTTTCCCACCTTCTCTCCCTCCACTCACCAAGCTCTCACCCTCTGCTGGATTCCAAGGACACATAGAAGAACAAGACTTAGTACTCATCTATGAGGAGCTCATAAGAGAACATAAGAACTCATAGGAGAACATAAGAACGTCTCATTATTGTACAGATAACACAAAACAAAGGGACAGACAGTGGAGCAGAGGGAGAAGAGAGAATATAGTAATTGCTAATTATTTTGAGCACTTATTATGTCTCAGGTTCTGGTTTTTTTTTTTAATGAGTCTGTCTTGACACACTTTTACATATATTAACTCATTATCTCACTAACAACCCAACTGTTGGCTGCTATTATTATCCTTTTGCATAGATAAGGAAACTGAGATGCAGGGATATTAGGGAACTTGCTCTGGTCATAAAGCTGGCAGGATGAGAACCAGGAGTCCCATCAGCAGAGCTGGCTTCAAAACCTGACTCATAGCCATTACCCTCCAAGGGCCAGTCTGCCATATTCTGATGGAGAAAGTAAGACTCCGTGAGTTGGCATGTGTATTTTAAGCAGACTTTGTGGTCTGAACAGGTGCTGTGGGAAGGCAACAAATATGTCCATGATCAAGTCAGTTTCTGGTACTCTGAGCATCATAGCAGGCTGCCTTAGTTAGGGTATGTGAGGAGGCCTGCTTGACCCAGGGTCCTCTAGCTGGATGTGGAAGACATGCAGCCCTGGGAAGGACTGTAGAATGGCAAGTCTGGCAGAGTAAGCTATAGTGCAAAATCCAGCATGCTCAAGGGGTGAAGAAACTCAAGGGTGAAAAGTGAGGTTAGGGAGGTGGACGTGAGACAGTTTTTCCAGGGATGTGAAGCCTTGATGAGTATCTTGTGTTTACTAACCATAGAGGAAATGGAAGCCTTCACTGGGTGAAGGAGTGATTAATGGGAGGTCAGTAAGAAGACTGAGGCAGTGATCTGGAGGGGAATTGATGCTCACAGACAAAGGGTAGAGCAGGGGAAGCAGAGATAAATGGACAGAGATTAAAGGACCATCCTTAAACTCAGGATACAGCTACAGGTTTCAGAGCCTGAGTTGAAACCCACACAGTCCCAGCTCGGCTCAAAGGCTTTCTATTGTGAAAGTATGGCTGGCCTGTGATTAACTGATTCAGGCAGCCGCTTTTAGGTACTCAGAAATAACTTTCAGTCTGGCTGCTGCCTGAAATGAATAGGCTGATTTTGGAGGCTGCCCTATGAAAGAAGTCTTCCTGGGGGGAGGGATCCCTGCTTTGCCAAACTCTGCCTCTGGGACACTTGTTATGATGTGATTCAGCAAGTCCCAGGGGCCTTCAGAAAACTGGCCATCCCTACCATTGTCACACGTTGGTATCAAATCATCCACTGTGTATCTGCCTCAGGGTGGAGGCCTGTAATGATCTCCCACATTTTCATTGTCTGGTGCCATGCCTGGTACCCATTAAATGAGACTTGAGTAAATGAAACAGATTATGAGGTAATCCCTGATCAGCCTTTAGGGTGATTTTTTTTTTCCAAATCGCTTTCTTCCATGTTTCGTTTCCCCAACTGCAAACTTTCCTCTTAAGGTAGTAGTCAGGGCTGCTTAGAATTGTAGCAGTAAAACTGTCTAGTAGACACCTCAGCTCTTTGATTTAGGGCCACTGCAGACTGGAGCAAGTCTTCCCAGGGTCCCTCTCTCATCCCCTTCCCCACTTTCCAAGCCCTTTGTAAACTTTCTCTACTTTCAAAACATAACAAGGGCTGGGAAGGTGGCTCAGTGGTAGAGTGCTTGCCTTGCATGCCTGAGGCCCTGGGTTTGATTCCTTAGCACCACATAAGCAAAAAGAAAACAGCTGAAAGTGGCGCTGTGGCTCAAGTGGTAGAGCGCTAGCCTTGAGCTGAAGAGCTGAGGGACAGCGCCCAGGCCCAGAGTTCAGGCCCACGACCGGACCCCAAAAAAAAAAATTAACAAAATCTCACTCCGAAGAAGGCCTTGTCTCTTCCTTCACAGAGAAAAGCAAGCGAATTTTCACAGCCTCAACTATCATACCTACTGTAATCCCCCATTCTTCTGCATCTCGTTCCAGAAAAGGTTTCCTTCTGGATGAGGCTGTTGGTTATCTCTCTCTAGGCTCTGCATTGAGGTCCACTGGCCTTCCTAATACCTGTTCCAGTTGTGTTCCCCTCTCCTGGTCCCTTCCCAGAATGATTGCATATACTTTGACTACTCATTTCTACCAAAAGCAAACCCAGCACTCACAGGCCACTCTTGTCACCTCGCTGCGGCCATGTCTATCTTCCTTTGCAGGTCCAGGCTTCTTGAAGCATGTGTCTACACTGTTTCTGTTCTGGTGATGTCCCTGCTATTTGCCTCCACTCCCCCCATCTACCCGAAGTATTTTCAGCCGTCACTGGGAAGTGCCATGTGATTTCTCATCGCTAAATCCAAGGTCTAATTCCAAGGCTCCCTTCTCAGTAGCATCATTGGACGTGACCATCCCTTCCTTTCTAAGCCTCTTGTCCTACAGTGTGCACTGGACCCCTTCCCTTCTGCCTCCTCGGTGTCTTGGGCGGGCCTCTTTCCCCCTTCCACACTGTCCTCACTGACCTCCCTTCCTGCCCTCCCCTTGCTCTCAGTGTGCCCGCTGCCATCAGTTAAAACCCGCTCCTCCCCGCTGGCTTAAGGTTGATCTGGCCTTAGGTGACTCCACTAATCTCATCTCACATAATTCCCAAATACTTCCTACTGCCCGTGCTGTAGCCACCAAAGCTTTCTTCCAGCTTCCTCCTGTCCTCACTGCCCACGGTGTTATTCCTTCTGAGCCACACATCCTGCCTGCTTGTCATCCAGAGGGGCCTCCATGGCCTCCCCCTCCCAAGCAGTGCCTCCATTGCTTTGTCGCATGACCCTATGTAAAGACTCTGCACAGCATTTCAGATTTACTTCATAATTGTCTTTCTCCTTTGCCTCCATGGTAAGCTAAGTTTTATGAGCCTCTTGTTCGGGGCTAGGATGGATAAAGCACTTAATAAATATTTGCCTTCCCCTCAAAGCCTTCTGCAACTTCTACATTCCCTGACTGGGTGAATGGCACCTCTCTCTCGGGCCTCCCTTGCTATCTGTCTGACCCTCAGTACCTTTCAAGCTCTTCACTTCTCCTCATGCCCATTGTCTCTATGAAAGGGAAGGGCACATCTTTATTCTCCTGAATTACTTCTAGTAGCTTCCATATTCCTCTCCCCATCGTGTAACCAGACTGAGTTTTCAGATATGATCCCTTTACCACCACCCATCACAGCCAGAATTCTCCTTATTGAAGGGTAAGTTACTACATCATATAAACACCTGCACAATCTAGCCCTTGTCTATATTCCCAGTTTCATTTTATTTCAGCAATGTTACCCTTGGACCCTTAAGTTATTACCAGCATGAAAGACTTTTATTTCCTGCCCAAGCCTCAACCCCTCTCACCCTGGGCATTTGCACATGCTATTCCCAGTGCCTGGAACAGAGTTACACTACTCCCTACCCCACCCTGCTTTGCTGAGCTAACAGTTGCTCACCACCCAGATCTGCTTAAGGGAATCATCCTACAGGAGGCTGTTTCTGACCTCACAGGACAGTGGGTGCTTCTGTCCTGTGTCCCACAGTGCTTAGGACTAACCTCAGTCCTCTTTTGATCACAGATTCCTAAGAACCTTGTGTGAATACTGGTCTTGTGAGTAGATGAGAAGGAAATTAACTTGTCCAAGGCCATACCAATTATTAGAAAGCAAGCCCAGCTAAACTGGGTTTTCAGGCATTGCATTTGTTACCCGAGGTTTCCTATCTTACTGAAACACAATATTGATGTTTTATTTTCTTATTTTTACTACAGCCAGACAGGTGTGAAGTCTATGTCCCATCCTACCACACAGTCACCAGTTTTAGCCTAATTATTTGAGTTATTCCAGATTGTATTTGGCTGGTTTTTCCCAGGCAAGCTGTCTAGCTGGATTGAGATTGTTTGTATTTATTTTGTATGATTTAAAAAAATCACATGTAGTCACATTTGCTATATGAAAATGGCAAAAGCTTCTACGTTCACAAGACTGGTAAGGCTTTTTTTCTTTGATGTTAAAATCTATTCCTTAGTGGATGGCAGAAAAATGGGATGTGTATTGAACCCTCTTTAGAAAGATGAAAGTAGGAGGAATTAGCTGAGTCTTACCCTAATGACAAGCTCCAGAATGATAGTTAAACCTTATTAAGGTCAAATGACCTTTTGCAGTGTGTCTGAGTTTTCTAAATGAGCTACAGCATGGCGTTCTGGCTAATTTTTATAACTTTTTTAAAAATAGGACACATTAGTGCTGTTATAAACCTTGTTAATTAAGCAATAATCTCAAATGTTCCCTCGCAGAGGGAGACATTCCCACCAACTGCAGGTGATTAATAACTGGAGACTAACAAAGCCTTTTCATCAAGCTGAGGGGCCATTCAGTGCCATTACCCAGGAAATGAAAGCGATCGGGATTCTGCAGGGACCTTTCTGCAAAGCTTCCTTGTGCCCTTCTCTTCCTACCTCTTGACAGATGCTGGTGGCTCTGAGGGTCATCAGACCCACTCTCTTGTCCTGTGATCTCTCTCCTGCTCTTATCTCTTGCTAGAAAGTTAGATTTATCTAGTTTTGACATCCCTCTTCATGGATAGTGGCATTGTGACCCAGAGAGGTTCCCCCTAAAAGTTGCATGGCATCTAGGCCCAGGGCCATTTTGAGTACCTAGACATGTCACAGACAGCTTTACCTTTCTGTCTCTCAGTTCTTAAGGAAAGGTGGATTGAGAGAGGTCAGGAAATGGTGGAAATCAATTAAAAGCTTTTAAAGGGTGGAAATCAGTAACACCTTTCTCAGTAGCAAGGAAAGGGTTGGCCCAAAGAAAGAAGGCTGGTTGAACCCATACCTGAGAAAGGATGGCAAGAGAAGTTAAGCTGATTCCAGTCCTAAAAATGCAGGTGTTCTGCCCTGCATCGACTCTTTCTCCCTAGGCTTCCTCTTCTCCCGTGTGAGTGGAGAGAGAAGCACAAGTTAGTATTACGATGCCATCCTAGGGTTAACATTCTGCATCTCAACATTCAGCATCTTGAAGATTATTTGCTCTAAGCTGGCTTGGTAAAAGTAAAATCTTACTTATTTTCCGTAGCAATTTCTTAGTACTAGATATTTGTTTTATTGGGGAGGGAACCCAAGCTCAAAGAATTCAAGTTTTCTGTGATTTTGCACACCTTACATTGTGCCGTATCTTGTCTTCTTATGTCCACAGTTTTTATTTCTTCTCACAGTTCCCTGGAAAATCATTTATTCATTCACTTAACATATGTTTACTTAATCTTATTTCCTCTCCAAGCAGGCTAGAGATTAGAGAAGGGGGAGAGAATCTAAAATTGAAACCTTATATTTTTTAAAAAATGCCTATTAATTTCCACATACTCATGGCATCCTTCAGAATGATGCTCTAGGGTTTGTTGTCCTTTTTAATCAAGTAAATGGTCCAAAGCAATGTTTTACAGGTCCCCAGGCTATGAGATTAGCTTAAAATCAGGCTCTAGTGAGGCTTGCTTTGGGCTGGCTCTTTGCCTCCCCATAGCAAATGGTAGGCTCAGTATGAGAGTAGCTGTCAGTTTCTTCACCACAATGAGATACCACTTTTCTCCACCAAGAGTTGTCAAACCCTTAATAATATGGCAGTGTCAAGTGTTGTTGAAGATACAGGGCAACTAGTACTTGTATACATTGCTTTTAAGAGTTGCAGTCAATGCAGTGTTTTAGAAAACAGTTTACTAGGCATCACTTTGTGAAGTTGAGTGTGCACTCATGCTAACATTTGGTAATCCATGCCTCAACTGATAACTAGACAAGTTTCTGTATATGTACCCCTAAGATATGAGTGAAGATACTTGCAAAACAAGGATCCATGGACAGCTTTGTATAACAAACTACAGTCTGACAAAAGGATACTATTCACCAGTGAAAATGAAGACATACAGCTATACACTTCCAATGGATAAATCTCATACTATAACATTTAGTAAAAACAGCAAGTCATAAGGATACATAGAGATAGACATATTCATAAACAGCTGAACACAGGAAAAATAAAATATATATTTAAGGATATATACATATATGTTACCACTAAGGAAAGAAAAGCCAAAATTTCAGGAGAGTGATTATCTCTGATGACAGAGGGGGGAGGGGAGGAGAGGAGAGGAAAAAGGGAAGGGGGAGAGAGAAAAGGGAAGGGGAGAATATTAAATACACCAAAATGAGATACCAATAACAAGTGCTGGAAAGGATTCAAAGAGAAGAGAGGGTTGGGGAGATGCACCCAGGAGTTTTACAGGGCTCAGTAAAGTCCTGGTAAGCTAGGTATTGGGCACATGGGTGTTTCATTCGTATTTAGGTATAAATTTACAGTATATATCTACTATTTTCTAAGTACATTTATAATGCATATTTTAAAATATAGTTATACAAGATAAATGAATTGGTCTTTGGGAAGTATGTCAGGAGGTATGTCCCCGCCCTCACCCTTAAAAGATTTGCTTGCCAACTCACCATTAATCCTTGGCCTTCTTGTTTCTTCTGCCTGTCTAGAGTGTTTGTATGACAGAATAGCACAAGAAACTGTGGATGAAACTGAAATTGCACAGAGACTCTCCAAAGTCAACAAATACATCTGTGAAAAGATCATGGATATCAATAAATCTTGTAAAAACGAAGAACGAAGGGAAGCAAAATACAATTTGCAATAAACTTTGGATTTTTCATAAAGCCTTTGTGTTTTCCTTGCGAGGTGTGTGATTTTTTTCGAGCAATGGCGCCATCCAAAGTCAGACCCCCTCCACATGGGGGTGGGGTGTGGGCAGGGAGCCAGTAGGAAATTAGGGCCAGCAACTTGATCTGAACTTGGACTTCATACTTCAAAAAAGGCAGATGGATTTGCTGAGTGCCACAGGTGTCGTTATGGGGACAGGAAAAGCACTTTTCAGAAGATTGCAAAGTGTCTCTGAGCTGCTTATCACTTGACCACAATATGGACTGGTATTTTTACCATCCAAGGACTTGTATCTTGTTCCTCTATTTTGTTCTAAAATAAAGCTTCATTAATTCTTGATGTGGACAATCATTGCCCTCATTTATTTATAGTATTAAGTGTATAACGGAGGTGACTCATATGTCATTCAGCCTGGAAGGTCTTTTCTGAAGAGAAACCTTCAGTCTGAAGGAGAAAACAACCCATAGAGGAATCAGGTGCCATCCAAAGCTCTGAAGGGCTGGGTCAAAATCAGCATCAATAGATGAATTTTAGGCCAATCAGCTTATTCAAGGTATTCTGAGATTCAGCTTCCTTGATAATTGGAGTCAATCCTTGTTAAGAAAAGGGGGAGGGGAGCAGTAATGTTGAGTGGCATGAGGAAACGGCAATGTAGCCTGCGAACAGTCTGTTCACTCTATCTTCTACGAAGTGATCTTTCAAACCACACCACTTCTTTTAAATCTCATGCTTTATTCAGTTACTGAGTCTCTGAGGTGCCTGGAATGTTTTGTCAAACCACACTCAGTCTTCCTGTTCATTTGCACTCCTGTTGATTAGCCGTTGGGAAAGAACAAACTTCTCGCTTTGGGTTTAACCTAATCTCAATGTCTCCAATGTCTATTTTATAGAAAGAAGATAATACTTATCTTGCAGAGTTGTTGTTAGGATTAGAGATAAAATATATAAAGTGCTCAATAAGTGTTTGTAATTGTTATTCTCTTCATATTTTTATTGGCTCTTAAAATTGGTTGGAAATGTGGCCCTATAGTTTTGCTAGTGGTTTATTCCTTAATTGATAGTCTGTAAACAAAATCTCAGGGTTATTGGGGTGAGTAGAGTGGGTGGCTGTCACTTTGATACCAATAATCCTTTGTAGTATAAACTATGATATGCTCACTAATAGGAAACATAGTTGATCATTTTCTTTGATAGTATTTTCCTAGCTGTCTACAAACTAGAAATGTGATCTTGGGTCAATAACTTCTCAGAGTTCTTATCATTGTAATGAAGAAAATAATGTCCACCACGAAGGCTACATGGATAAATAACATTTTGTGTACTGCAGTTTGTTTAAGTGGTTAGCATAAGCTAATCCCTTTTACAAGGTAAGTAAAGTTTGTGATGTGTAGTAGGTGCTCAATAAATTTTTGTTAAGGAATGTTCAGTTTTATGGCACAAGGTAGCTTGAGCATGAGTACTATAGATTGTATGAGAGATTGGAAACCTGTGTCACTGTTGAGACCATCCCCTTTTTCTCTAAGCATGGTGAAATGTAGACACTCAGAGGCGCTGTGCATATTCTCAAAGACAAATACAATATGGAAACTGCTTTATAAGTATTTTCAGGTTAATGGGAGAAAGTGGAAAAAATAAAAATGCCTGATGAGCTGGGCACCAGTGGCTCATACCTGTAATCCTAGCTACTCAGGAGGCTGAGATCTGAGGATCATGGTTCAAGGCCAGCTCGGGCAGAAAAGTCTGTGAGACTTTTATTTCCAATTAACCACCAGAAAACCAGAAATGGCTCTGTGGTTCAAGTGGTAGAGCACTAGTCTTGAGCTGAGAAGTTGAGGGACAGCACCCAGGCCCAAAGTTCAAGCCCCACAACCAAGAACAACAAAAACCTGATGAATCTGAAAGTGCTTTGTGTAATGTATGATCCTTGCATTAAGAACAGAAGAGACATGAGAGACAGTGGGATCTGGGTCCAAGTGTTTGTTTGACCATGTCCAAACAGGTCACTTGATCCGTAACAATGACTCCTAACTGGAGGCTATTGTGGAGAATAATCTGATAGTATCTAGAAAAGAGCCCTAGGAATCACCTGTATGCAGATACCATTTATTCTTAGCATGGGATCAGAAGATTTTGCCCACTGTTTAGATGGTTTTGAGCCCCTGACATGTGCTCAGTGCCTGCAATTATGTGAACTCGGGATTTTCATCTTGAATCATTGACTCTGATGAATAAATAGGCTCAGGAATGGATAAACAATGTCTTGTTCTAAGGTCCTGGAGCTATAGCAATGGAGCAGGAACAGAATCCAAGTCTGAGAAACTTGTCCTTTTACTTCTAAGAAAGATAAGAGGGAATATAATGGTCTGGTTACCAATCTAGACATTTTACCTCTTAAGTTGAGGGGTAACCCAACCAAGTAATCAATGACAGTTCATTGAATTGGATAGCATTTCTAAGCATGTATTTTATTCAAACATGTGCAAAACTTAAAACCATTTTGAGTAGCTGATGGTACCTAGGCTTACCCAATCTTAAGAATTTACTGAAGTGCTTAAAATGCATATTCCCAGGCTTTGCTTGGAGAGCCTGATTTAGTAGGTCTGGAATAAGGCTGGGGACATGTATTTTAACACAAGTGCCACTTTTCAGGAATATCCATTTAATAGAACTTATCTCAAGATTATTTTAATGAAGGAATGAATGTTTTGTAAGTATAGAAAAGAAAATCTAAAGTGCCTGAGGATACTTTACTTGGAATTGAGAATAAACTTCTCCTTAGGTAGCTAGAAAACCTGCCTTAACATCTTGCTTAAATTTGGTCTTCATGTTCAGCAAATGCTGTGTAGCTGGTGCAGTGTAGAAGGTAACTTTCCAGATATCAGTGACCTGGCTTTCACTTTACACCTACATTCTTCTGATTCTTGTGACAGGCCAGTGTGTAATTTAGGGTGTGATGGTCCATGGAGTGGGCAAAACTTGAATCAATGAGTATTAATTAGACTTTGTCTTCAGTAATCCTGGCAAGTTCTCTGTTACTAGATGAAACCAAATGATGAAAATTGACTTTATTTCCTTGTTGGGAAATGTGTGATAGTGACTCTTGTGTCCCTATTGATTTCTCATATGAATTTCTAAATGATGAATGACTTTATACTAATTTCATAAAGATAGGAAAATCCTCCAAATTGCATTGCTGGAAGTATGGTGATGGAGCTGACTGTTATTGGGCATACTAGTGATCCTAGCACAGGATCAGGTGTGAACCACCATGAAGGTCAGAACTGCCAATTCCAACATCCAAAAACTGGATAGATATAAAACTACACTTGAGTTAAACATTTGGTCAGCTGCCAGGCCCCTTACAGTTGGATCTTACCTGCAGCTCTGCCAGTTTGTGAAGGGCCTCAACGCATACTTTCATCCAAAGCGGCAGTACAGTGTGCATTCATGTTCACTTCACAACTTAGTGCCTACTACCTCACTTGAGCCAAGTTATTTTCTTTCCTTAACATTGACCAATTCATCTGCAAAGTGGAGACAATAATATTTAGCTAACAGTCTGGTAGGAGGCATGATGATATAAAGGTACCCAAGTAAGAGGGTGAGTGACCATTAGTACTGATGCTGAGATTCCTCTGCTCTCCTGCCCTCTCCCTACACCTGTTCATTCTTCATCTGAGTGTGCTCCTGCCCTGCCTCTAACCTGTTGATCTTTGATGTAGGGGCCTTGGATAGCATACCTGCTTTTGGCTCTCTAGAACCTGCTTATTCTACAGTTTAGGATGTAGGGTCATCCCCAGTGATGCTAAATGGTCTCACTCTTTGCTTCAGTCCCCACCTGCTTACTCCTGGCCCATTTGCCCTTCTGTGGAAATTAGATAGTTTATAAGTAAAACTTACATGAGGATGTTCATGTAGAGCAATTATTTTCCTCTGTTTAGTCCAATTTTTTCCTTCCTTTAGTCCAAAGGAATTACATTTTTCTTATTCTTTACACATGTAAATGAGTATGATCACCTTTAAAAATTATTCTGCCAACTTAATTCGGTAAAAAGAAAAAATAGTACCTCATTATATTGCATTTGATTACTATCCACGTTGTATATTGCTCCAGAGGTTGGTTCCTTCTTTATAGAAAACTTCTTTAAAACCTGTTAGCATTTCCAGCAAACTCTATTTCTATATTCAGTTTTCTCATGGCCCAATTTATTTATGTTGGGAATGTGATATTTTGCTTTTATATCTACAAATATGCAATCCATTTTTAAAATATCTTCTTTTAAAGGGATTGACCAGCTTCTGCCAGGGAGTTTCCTAAACTCATGACAACTAAGGGTCAAAAGTGATCTTGGAACTATCCTCAGTTGAGATGGCCATGCTCAATTCATGACAACCAGCTTTCTACCAGAACCAGGCTTCTGTTAAGCTGAAACCCTTTTCCCTGAGACTTTTAGACTTGTAGAGTAATTCAGATTCTCACACTAAAGATACAGAGAATGCTTCTACTCATAGCCCTTTGTAGAGCTGAATATGACTATCAGAACCTAGGCAAGTTCCCTATATCTTCCACCCTGTCACTTTAACCATTATGCAGTTAGTTATGGTGATTGTATTGGCCTACCACTCTGCTAGACCTTTAGTCCCAGTGGGTTTTGTTTTTTGTTCTGTCTTATTTTTTGGCTTCCTTTTAGCTATCCTCTTTCATCTTAACTTTTCTTTAGTCAAACCTGTTCCTAAATTGTGATTTTTTTCAAATATATTTCTTAAATGAAATGCAGGACTTCCCATTCTTCCCTATTACATTTGATCTTGTTGGATGCAGCCAGATGATAAGGACCTGCTTTTCCATTTTTGTTCAAAGTTCAAAAGAAAATCTGAAGGAAACCAAAACCTCAAAAGAGAAGCCAGCCATAATCTCAAGGGCCAAGCCCAAGTACACGTCCACTCCTGAGAGTTCTTGGTTGTATCCAGGGCTGTGGTTACACTGTGCATGGCGGCCTGTGCCATCCAGTTTTCCATGCACCTCTGCTCCTTGCTCATGTAGCACCAGGTGAAAACACTTGCTCCTTCAGCCTGATTTCATAGCTATTATTTTAATAACTTTCCACCATTGAATCCAAACTAACTTCTGATCTCTTCATTGTAAACTGTATTGTCTCCAGTTTCTTGCCATTAGAGCACTGCTGCCTCTGTGATCACTTAGACTGTTTTCCTTATGTTAATTTGCTTTTTAGAGTAAAATTCCAAGAATGAGCTAACTGGGTTAAAGGGCAAGAACATTTTTATAGTCCTTTGTTTGTACTATTGTATTGCTTTCCAAAAAGTTAAGCCACATCTTAAGCAGTGTGGACAGTCATGTGCCATTTTCCCACAACTTCACTAGTGTCTGCAAGTTTTAAAGTTTGGCAGTTTAGCTTACCATTTACATGTACTTTTTCAGCTTCTTATGTGAATTCTCTATGCATATATGAGGGATTTTTTTCAGAATTTTATTCTGTATCTTTCCTCCACCTTTGATAGTAAATAAACATGATGCTTTACATCTGTTTATACATAGATATTTCTGTTTATTCATTTATAAAATCAGTGGATTGTTACAATATCCAGAGCCTTGAAAAATAACAGTATATATCAATTTGATACTATTTCTAAACATCATTCATTTTATGTTATTTGATATCCTATAGATGTTTGAAAATCATGTGCCAATATAAAAGTTGGCTACTTTATCAATTTTTAGGACTAAAGCCAAAGACCTTATATTTTTATCAAGCAATCTATAATAACATTTAGTGAAGTAAGGAGTAGTAAGGTCCTCCAGTGTAGACCCATCTTTTACTCTACTTGCTCATTAGTATTTTTTGTTGAATTATTTTTTAAGTTAAATTTTGTCAATCTTTATTTAAATTTTAATTTGTCAAGGTGATGTACAGAGGGGTTACAGTTACATAAATAAGGTAGTGAGTACATTTCTTGTTGAACTTATTACCCCCTCCCTCATTTTCTCCCACTTTCCCTGCCCTTACACCCCTCAAGTTGTACAGATCATTTTCAACGAGTTGAATTATTCTAGTAGCTAGGATTCCTCTGTCTTGTTGTGGAATGGATAGGGATCGGAGATATAACATTTGAGCTTTAACCTGAGGGACAAGAATGTCTGTGAGATCATTTGTCTTCCCATATGTCTTCTCATCCACTTATCTTAACAGGCTTCTATTTAGCCTGTGTCTAGCACTCTACCAGGCACTGCTTATCTGACTAAAGCAAGAAGCCATACCAGTGTGGCTTCAACCCCTAAGCTCTTTCTACTAAACCAGGAGGCCCTCTGTGGCCACATCTAACCTAGGATGTGGCAGTTTACTGTTGACATTTCACTGGCTGGTAGGGAAGTGAGATTCAGAAATCTTAGTCTCACCACTGAATATACTCAAAACGTATCCAGAACTTACCTCCTTATGCATTTGTCATTCATCAAATACTTATTCCATGTTGTCTAGGTGTCCCTCACTGGTCTAAAGTATGCTGCTGAAGAAAAGTAAAGATCCTCCTTTATCTTAAATGTGTATGGGAGGGCATGATACAAGATAGAATGGGGAGAAAATACGCAGTAAGCACAATACATGAGAGGACAGTGGAGGGGCTAATGTCATGAGGAAAAGGCAAAACCTCATCAGAGTAAGGCAGATTGAGGATCGGAGGCAGGGTGGAGGGCAGGTTGCATGAACTGAAATCTGAGTAAAGAAGGGAGGAGATGAAGAGCTCCTGAGACAGAAACTGGCAGTGTGTTTGTGATGTTATGTTTAGGGCCTTAAACACATCCTATCTACTGATAGTGCCTGTTCTACTCTCAGATGAGGGGGTCGAAGCCAGGCTGTCTCAGGTTTGTAGGTCTCTTCCCATTATTTGCCATTTCCGCATCAGGAAAATGATGGTTCCTAATCATCACACTGTTGGTAGGACAAAACAAAAAAAGTATGCCAGGAATCTCCTGGGCCAGAGACCAGATGTGGGAGGTGCTCAGCTGTTAGCACCCAATTTGATATCAGATTACCTCTCTTCCCCTGACCCTTCCTCTCACCAGACATGATGCTAGCTGGAGAATCCACCCTAGCTCAGCTGTCCCGAGTGAGTGCCATTATTCTCCTGATCTGTGCCTCATCTGAAGGCTTGTTCTAAGGATTCAGTCAAATCCCTAATGCACAATGTATGTACGCAGAAGCCTGGCCTGAAAAAAGGTCCTAGGCTCAGCCCTGCTTGGTAAAGTACATCAAATCTCCAGCCAGGTATGTTTGCCCTTACCATCCTTCCTAGCACTGCATATAAAAATTTAAAGAATCAGTCTTTCCCCATGAGCAATCATGTCATCTATGGAATTAAGGTGCATTCTCATGATAACTGTCCTTAGTAACTGCTGACCTGTGTCTCAATGTAGAGGTTTCTGATGATGGTGGCCCTCATCTTAATGACCATGATTTCTGCTACCTCAGATGTCCACATGGACCTTGCCCTGCCCCTTCTAATTCTCCTCCCACCATCAAGGCTTTGGAGCCGCTTCCTCTCCCCACCTCCCCACTCTGTACCATCTTCTGGTAGCCTCTGGTAGACTCCTTTCAGGCTGCCATGACATGTCCACCTCTCTCACTGGCCTGTAAACATTCTAAGTTTACACATGGACTGCCACATCCTTGTGTGAGTCCCTGAGCCCTAGCACAAGGCTTGGTATGAATCAAGTAGCACTTTCCCTGGAAACAAAAGATTGTAAGAAGCCAGAGAGTAAAGCAGCAATTTTTACCTGGAGTGTTTGTCTCTGGGGGATCAGAAAAGCCTTTCCTGAGAGGCCTTAGAAATCCTGGCCTCCTCTCACAGGGTGAAGATTGGTAGACCATCCTAGATCCAGGAAGAAGGAAAGGGTGACAGTGGCTACATTTCAGAATTCTGACCTCTCTTGTGTTTTTCCCTAGCCACTTCCTTCATGTCATAGAACGAGCCCATAGAGTAAGGAAGAATGGGTTTCACCCATTCCCTCTTCACTTCTCTGTAGCAGGACTTTGGCCATGGCAGTCAGCCTCCTATGTGCGAAGATTGATCGGCTGTATGGAGCCAATTTCTTCTCAGTGACATGAATAAGGTGTCAGTCTTTTAGGACTTTTAGTTGCATAAAATGCTGAGAATAGGAAAGGTGTGCCCACCAGCAGGCCCTTCCCTCCATTTAGAGCATGGAGCATACAGCCTTAGTCAGAAACAGCACACTCCACTTTGGCCTGGTTGCTTCCTTCCTGTGACCTTCAGTTGCCCTACATTGGCCTCGGAAAACAGTTGTGGCCCTGGTGGCATTCTGGTAGTTAGAGCAGGGTTTGGAGGCCACAAAGTATTCCAGGTAGATTCTTAGATGCCTCAGCTCCCCCACCTTCTCCTCCCACTAGGAAGCCTCTAATACACCTTTCCCCAAACTGGCAGGAAGCCCCTAGCCTGGACATGCGAAATGAGAGCCACCACAGAGAGGCCATGATAGTTGATAGAAGAAAGGAGGCTAGACTACTTTTTTTCCAACAGATCTTTAAATTATTTTCATTTTGCTGACTTACACACTTTTCTGAGTTAAGGAGCTTCGGGAGATGGTTCTAGGCCATTTAAGCAGAAAGCTTCATTGGCTCCAATGTCTTAGAAAAGAAAGGATTTAACTCTATGTAGCCCAGCCTGCAGCTGCATGCCTGAAAAGGGCTTTGCAGGGTGGGAGAGCCTTCAGGGAGGGCCTGGCCCAGGGCCAGCTAAGCCCTACTAAGACTTCCAGAGTTGGTCACTAATGGAATAAAAATCACAGCTAGATTTAGAGAAGGACTGAACATCTCTGTTTGGTTTAGGTTTGGTTTGGGTTTGGGTTTTATGCCAGTACCAGGGCTTGAACTCAGGGTCTCATGCTCTCCGTTTTTCCTCTCATGCCTTGGGTTTTAAAATATGCTTGTAAGGTATCTTGTTTTCCTTCTTTTTCTTGATTTTATCCTTTTTTTATCCTTCTGAGGCAAAACTTAAGCATCTCTAGCAATCAGCACTGAGAGTTAGCTGTGTGCCAGACCCTGTGCTTCATAACAAATCAAAAGAGTGTTCATCTTCCCCTGTCAGGATCTGGACTCTAGGCATGTTCATTCACCTTGAATCCTCCTTCCCTTGTGAAGCTATACAGGATGGTACAGAGAGTGAAAGCCAATACCCAACAGCAGGATGCTGTCTCTCTGTCTGTCTCTGTCTATATCTGTCTCTGTGTCTGTCTGTCTGCCTCTCTCTCTCTCTCTCTCTCTCTCTCTCTCTCTCTCTCTCTCTCTCTCTCTCTCTCTCTCTCTCTCTCTCACTCACTCATTCTCACACTTTCTTCATCCAGTGAAATACTCTAAAATAAAAATGAACCTGCTGGGCACCAGCAGCTAGCACCTATAATCCTACCTACTTAGAAGGCTGAGATCTGAGGATCAAGGTTCAAAGCCATATCACACTGTATAGTAAGAAGAAGAATCTGAGACTATGTATATAAAACTTTAAAGCTTGAAAAGTATACTGAGGTTGTTTGTGGACATACCCAAGATGCAGGCAGAGTGTATAATTCAGTGGGAAGAACATATGATAACTTTGGGACAGTTCTTATCAGGCAGCATGGGGAAGAATGCAAACACTCCTGTAGTGACTCAGACATTTAAAGCAAATAGACACAAAAGAGATCTGGAAGAACAACAGCAGAAAGTGTAGATCCTGATCACTGTGCAGTGTGAGTGACAGTATGGGGTTGCTGTGGGACACACACTGCGCTGAACATACCAACTCTTCTTTGCACCTGAGAGAAGTTCAGGCCTAGAGCTCCGGTCAAGTGTGGGTCACTGTTATCTGCTCGCTCTCACTCACAGGCCATAGAAAGGATTAAATCAGAAATTAATCAAAGGCATTTCTTGAAACTATAAAATATCACAGCATTGTAAATAGTTGCTGCCCCCTACTGTGTTCTTTTCTCTTCCCAACTAGACCGTGACTTGAAGGGAGGCAGAAGCAGCTGCTAGCTCATCTTTTGATAAACTCATAATGACTCATGAGCTATTGTTGGTTCTGATTCAGAATTCCCACCAGCACCTTCTCTGTCACTCTGTTATCATGGCCTGACTTCTCTCTGCCTTTAAGAACTATTTGAGTTGAGGAAAAACTGATTTTCTCAGGCACCCACACTAAGGACAGTGAATGTGTTACTCAGTACAGAGCCAGGTATTTAAATAAGAAAGGTCAGAAGTCTCTTGTTCCTCTGGGCTCAGAAAGAAAGTGAATGATACAGTAAATGGAGTCCTGACCTCCCAGTCTCTTTCCTCGTGTCCAGGCCAGCTGGGTTCTCTCACCTTTATGGACAGGGCTAAAGCACCTGCAATGGAAGTGACCTACTTTGATCAAGGAGGTCTTTGAATTGAGTGAGCCCTTACTTGATCTTTCTATGTCCCTATAAATGGTTGCCATCACTTCCAGTAGGGAGATGGGGTGCTGTGGCTGGTGGCAGGATAATAAGCAAAACTGAATCAAATCCAAGTCTGCTTGGGTTCCGGACCCAGTGTGCTGAGCTGACTCTATGGGCTGAATGAATTTCCTACCTTGCCATCCAGCTGGGAGTGGTCAAGGCAGGGCCTGGAGAGGGATAATCACATCTCAGAGCCAACCAGAGTAGCTGCCACTTGGAGCTTCCTTTTGTATTTTGAATATGTAGTCTCTAATTAGACTTTGCCTTAATTGCAAGATTTCCATACGCCCCATGACTGCCGTGGCGCTGTCTGGGGATAAACACGTCCATCAAGTGAGAAGTAAATTGTGGCTGTGGCCTTGGCCTTGTCATTCCGTTGGCTTGCTCCACTGAGGTTTCTCTGGGGACAGAGCTCAGCCCTCCCCTGCGAAAGTGCTCTGGGGCCCGCATTTTAATCAAAAGCATACCTGCCTCTAGGAAAAAGAGAATAGGGGCACAGCTCAAAAGTGATTAAATTTAATAACTGAAAGACCAGAAAAAGTCTGCTTTGCAATGCATAATTTCAGCAGATATTTATTTCATCATGTGGCCACATTCTATAATGCTGTATGGGGACACTTTATTAAAAATGCCATTTATTTTAACAGCAGCAGTAAGGCAAACATACACCTTTTTTTTTTACCTTGAGCCCCTTCTTCTCACTGTGTTAAAGGCATTTGTGGTTATTAAATTACTCTTGAGCAGAGGAATGCCTGTCTCCAAATTTACTCTGAAGTATTTCAATAAAATGATCTCAAATGTTTATTCACTCAGCAAATACTCACCCAAAGTCTTTCTGGGCCATGTGCCCAGCTAGCACAAGGATAATGAAATGGAGCAGACAGAGTCCCTCCCGGCCTCCCAAGAGCAACTAGGGCATGGGGCAGGGCAGGTGGCAGAGGCATCCCAGTCACAGCACAGAGACCAGCCCTAGGTCTAGTCAAGGAAGAGAAAAGTGAATGGCTAGATAATGAGTGAAACTAGAAGAATTAGAGCATATCAATCAATGGTCAGGAGCGGGGCTAAAGCAGAACAGGGACCACAGAGACATAAAAGAAGGAATGGTGGATCTCCTGAGTGTAGTAGAGGAGGGGGCTCCTAAGTTGATTCCCAGGTGAGCTCTAAGCCCCAGGAAGGGTACAGGGTGTTGCAAGCAAAGGGGACAGGAAATGTGCTCTATGGTCCTGAAATTCTCTCCATGAGCCATCCACACACTAGATACCTCTAGGCCCCTTTCTCTGCTTTGCTCCCCCTTCTCCATTTGGATATTTGTTTTTGAATATTGTTTTACCTTCAACTCCTAGCAAAAATGCAAGAAAAACATACTTCCCTAGAGCAAAGCCTGGGACAGCATCCCTTATGGCACAGAGGCAAGAGGAAGAAACGGGTGACCAGGTATCTTAGGGCTCCTAAAGCTCAATGCGTTCTGAGATTCTCTTTGGGGTGGGCACCTGGCTGAGAGGCAAGGCTGCTGGGATGGACAAGTCTAGGGCCTTGGGAAAAGAAGGCCACCCAGGCTATTAGGGAACTGGACCTTGTCTTGAGGTAGCAACAGGGAGATGCTGAGGGTGCTGAGCCAGGGAGTGAGGTGGCTAGAATGGTGTTTCAGGGCACAGTCACAGCCTTATAGTTGATGAAGGGAGAGGGAGGGAAATCTGGAGGGTGGTGCAAGGGTCTCTCCAAGAATGTGGAAGCATGGTGTAAAGGCAGGGATATTCATTTTGAGCTACCCTGGCACAGTTTGCTGACTAGAGTCAGAGAGGAAGAGGAGGAATAGGTGCTGACTCCCTGTTTTCTTGGTGAATGGAATGGGCACTAGCCAGGGGGGACGGGACAGGTAGGATCTGTTCTCTCTGCGGCACTGTGGACAGATCAAGGAGTAGATTCATTCTGCTAGGGATCCTCAGCTGAACATGAAGTCTATTGTTTGAAACAATATGTAATGTGGGAGTCGCATTTGGGGTCCTCCCATTGAACTCTCCTGAGAAGCAATTTGAAGGGTGGTCTTTCAAAACCATAAGATAATGATGGTCTGTCAAGCAAGGAACCCAGAATCAGCCATCTTGCTCCCTGCAGCTTATTTCAAGACACCTGGCCCCAGCCTCTACCACCTCACCCCAGTTAGAATGGCTATAATCAAGAACTCTAATAACAACAGATGCTGGAGGGGATGTGGACAGAAGGCAACCTTATTGCATTGTTGGTGGGAGTGTAAACTTGTTCAACCACTTTGGAAAGCAGTATGAAGGTTCCTCAAAAGACTCTACATTGAGCTCCCCTATGACCCAGCAATCCCACTTTTGGGCATTTACCCAAATGATCACAAACAAGACCATACTAAAGCTACCAGCACGACTATGTTTATTGCAGCATTATTGACCATAGCTAAGATATGGAACCAACCCAGATGCCCCTCAGTAGATGAATGGATCAAGAAAATGTGGTATATATACACAACGGAATTCTATGCCTCCATCAGAAAGAATGACATTGCCCCATTTGTTAGGAAATGGAAAGACTTGGAAAAAATTATATTAAGTGAAGTAAGCCACGCCCAAAGAAACTTAGGTCCCATGGTTTCCCTTATTTGCAATAACTAGTATATGTCTGAGTCCAGCAGAAAAGGTCAGATAAGTGAATGTTAGGGAAATGAACCCTAAAATATGTATTCAAATGTTTTTTCTTTCAGGTGATCGTTTCTAACACATTTATAGTATTATTTCTTTGTTGCTTTGTATGTCCCTCCCCCATGGTATAACCCCTGCTTTCACTGTATTTGAGGTTGGTATAATTTGTAGAGGGGAAGGGAAAAAACAAATCATTTAAATAGGGATATAGGTGGATCCATTGCAACAATGAGATGTACAAGTCATTATGTGAAAGAACTTTACAACTTTGGTGGGGGGGGAGAACTGGGTGGGGGGTAGGGGGAGGATGGGAAGGGATGGGAAAGGGAAACAAAGGAGGAGGCTACAATGCCTGATAAGAAATGTACTCATTATCTTGCCCACGTAATTGTAACCCCTCTGCACAGTATTTTCACAATTTTTTTAAAAAAGGAGAAAAAAAAAGATTGTCTTATGGTGACAGGATGAACCTCAGACTTTCAATCTAGATAGATGGGCCAGGTCCCCGATACCACCCAGGGCCCGTGTTCTCCTCATGCTTGTTTGCCCAGCCAGAAATGGGCATAACTAGCTATGGCATCTATTAATTCATAGTGTTCTGTGAGGATCATGTTTGGGTGGGGACGGGGGAGAGACTGGCAGCTTAGTGCACTAAAAAGGCCACTCAAATCCCAAGAAAGACTGTCACCCGCATAAGTGGCTTATACAGGCAAGCTAGCACCAGGACCAGGCACCACTGCTGTCCAGCCCAGCCAGCAACAGCTCTGAGTGGCTTCTATTCCTCAGAACTTTGACCTTATTCAGGCTGCCCCATACCCTGAAAACCTCCCTTGTCTGCTTGATCCAGGCTCTTTGACCCTTCCAGGGAGCTGTGAGCTCCTCTACCAGAAACCCTGACCTCCCAGAACTCCAGTGTTTCTCTTTCTAGGACCCTGGCGCCCCAGTCTCTCCTCTGCAGTCCTTGGCACTGTTCTGTTAGCACCCGCTGACCCCAGAATGTTCTCCTCCTTGACCTTACTCTCCCATAGGCCCTACAGCTGTCCAGAACCTTCCTCCATGGCTCTCCTGTCTGAACCCTGGCTGGTTCTGGAAATGACTCTCTTTCCTCCTCTCCTCCCCATACCTGTATATTCTGTTGTCAGCTCCTGACAGAAAATGCCCTCTCCACAAAATTGTGCGTTTCAGGTTGGTACAACTGCACCTTCTCTGGGCTGTTGTAATCCAGGGCAATGCTCACTGGGGGAATTCTCTTTGTTCTTGCATCTGTCTTTTCCACCAGACCAAGGACTCCTCAAGGATAGGGACTGTGCCTTGATCACCATGAGTCCCAGCCCCAGCACAAAGCTTGCATGAAGCATCGGGGGGTGTGGGGAGGGAGCGCCCCTCTCTGGGTGAGATGGGTGTCAGCTCTAGTTTCTCAGATCCCCCCCCATGCAGTGAGCAGACCTTGAATGGGGCCCAGGAGATGGAACAGGACTGACTTCCTTCAGGGCTTGGGGGCAGCTGCTGTCTCCCCAGAACTGCTGTCATGGTGTCTCTCACGCACACTCCTGTTTTAACCCCATTCATGGGGGCCACAGCCACGTAATTGGATTGAGCAGACACTGACAAGGTCAATTTGACAATTTCATTAATCTTTTATTAAACATGAGCCCTGAGCTCCAGCCAGGCTCGTCTGTGTGCTGTCCCAGGAACGTGCCTGGCATATTCCTGGGCAGGCCAGACGTGACCACCTCTGTGATGCCAGCAGCGATGGAACACTTCCTGCCTGGGTGCCAGGCCCAGTGCTAAGTGAGGCCCTCAATCTCTCAGACCACACGAAGGGGGTAAAGAGGCCGATGTGAGCAGAGTGCTTAGGACCCTCTGACCTCTGCTCAGGTTCTGGGATTAATATCACTATTATTAATAGTATCAACTTACAGCAACCTTGAGAGTTAAAGAATCTTTTTTTTTTTCCCTAAGGAAGAAATTAGGCCCCAGAGAGGGAAGATGACAGAGTTCTACCCAGGATGACAGGTGTTGCTGGCAGGTTCGCTTGAGACAGATCCTGAAGAGTGCTATGGAGAGCTAGCGGGAGCTATGGACGTGAATGTGGCCAGCATGTGCCTCACACACAGCGCAGGGGCAAGGCAGGATTGATAGGATGACGGGAAAGGAGGAAAGGAGAAGGGCAGGGAGGGAAGGAACATTATTATACAAGCTGGAGCTTGCCTGAGAATCTCAGAGAAGGGAGCAAAGCCCTTCCTGGGTGAGAAGGCCTTGCCTTATCTAGATTCAGAGGGAAGTAAGAGACGGAGGAGCACTGAGGAGGGGGGGTGCACAGTGAAGGCAACAGATAGGGAGAAGATGGCCCCACTGCCCAAGAACCTTAGGAGCCTAGAGAGGTAGCCGGGAGGAACAGGCAACCAACTCGCATGTTAGCAAGTTCTTTCTGAATGAGGACAGGAGACGTGAAAGGAGGATGCAAGGGACAGATGGGTCCTACAGTTCTGGGCCAAGGCCTGGCTAGATTGGGGTGGGAGAAACTGGGGGCTGAGTGAGCACCAGCCCCAGAGTGTTAGCAGCTGCGGGGGTCAGTCCAGCCCAGGGCTGTGTGGGTCGCTTAATTATTGGGGACAGACAGGCTGTCAAATGAATCTCTAGCTGACATGGCTATGCCTGGTGCGCCCCCCAAGACAGTAAGCAGACTAGATGCCTCTCACACCAAAGGTTAATGGTTTCCCTGATAAGGCAGAAGGCACTGCCCCCCCATACACACACACACACACACACACACACACACACACACACACACACACACACACACACACACACACACACACACACACACACACACACACACACACACACACACACACACACACACACACACACCAACTCTCCCCAAAGGCACTCAGGGCTGTCAAAGGAACTTGGCGAGCTGGCTCTGGCATCACTGGGAGCATGGCCCCTTGAGGACAGTTCCTGTTGTGTTTTTCTCATAGCTGCCATAAGAAGCTGTATCTAAATGATTGATAGCTCTGAATTCAGGACTGGCAAGACCTGGAGACTGTTACTTTGTTTATTAATACACTCTTCCATTTATTCACTGATTCACTTATTTATCTACCACAAGTTGGCACAAACTTCTAGGTATGCTGCTAATTTACAGTCTATGTCTTAGTCTATTCATACTGCTATAACAAAAAATACCAAAGACTGGATGAATTATAAACAACAGAATGTATGGCTCACAGTTCTGCAGACTGGGAAGGCCAAGTTCAAGGCTCTGGACACTTGGATCCTAGTAAGGGTTCCTTCTCATAGACGATGTCACATGACAGAATGGGGCAGACAAGTCCCTCCAGGCCTCTTTTTAAAGGGGTACTCATCCTATTGTGAGGGGAAACTCTCCGGACCTCCCCATCTCCTAATACTATTGTTTGGAGACTAAGTTTTAAGAGATACATTTTGGAGAACACAGAAATTCAGAATTTCAGCAAGTTATAGAAACCTGCTTTCTCCTCCCTACAGGAATAATTCATCTGATTCAAATAGCACTTTACATTAACAAGCATATTATACTCTCCTGACCCCACTTAGACATCACACTGACAGGGAAAGAAGTACTATTTTCTGTGTTTTCCAAATAAGGAAATCAAGGCTTAGAGAGGTTGGGTGGTTTGTTCAAGTTCACAGTAAGTTAGCCACTGCTCACATTTGACTCGTTGACAGCCACCAGGAGCCTCTAGGCAGAGCTATACACTCTGGTGGTGAGAAAGACCCAGTTTAATGAGGTACAGGCACAGCATGAATCCAATGGGCTGAAGCCGCCAGAACTGAGAACATGCTTTGTGGCCGTCTTAAAGGATATAGCACAGGGGCTGGAGGGAAACAGAGGAGATTTGGGGCTATGTTTTCTTCTGCAAATGCTTTTGTCAGCCAGACCTAGAAAGCTTCCCTGTTCTGGGCTGCAGGCTTCACCAGGAAACAATGAGAGGTTCTGGAAAGCTCGTTCACAGAGAGTGCGGATTGTCCTTGACAGTGCTGTGTGATCCAGGCTTCATCTTCATTTCTCAACGGGCCAGAACTCAGTCACAGAGTGCCCACAGATGCCAGGCTAGCTGGAAGATGCAGTGTGGTATGTGTGCTGGAAGAGGAGAACTTGTGTTGGCACCATAGCTGGGGAGGTCTTCCCAAGAGGGAGACAGCGCTATCCTTAGAGACTACTATGTGTGAGACTCAGGGCCTCTTTGAGTTTCCCGACAACCCAGGAAAAAAGGCAGAGTGGTGGAGGGATTTGAAGCAACATACAGCAAGAATGGCAGAAACAGGAAACAAGGCAGAACTTTAGGCCCCACCTCTGGAGAGTTTTCTGGGGAAACTGGTGCCTTTTGGGGGCAGAGAGAGGCAGACGTTCATTCTAGGTATCACCTAAGATCGCAGAGGAGGATTGTGATAGCACCTGAACTTGAACTCTGGTCTTTCTCACTTGGATTTGGATACAGAGGTATCCAAGGGACCCACTCCATGGATCTAGAGGTGGTATTGGACAGATTTACAGTTCTTGAGTCTACTTCCACTAACCAGTGCAGTGTCTAGCACCAGAGACACTAAGGATGCTGAGTCACAAAGAATATGAGGTTTACGCGCGTATAGATGTCATTTCTAACTTACAGAATACAATCTCAGGAGTGATAGTATGACTTAACTTCTTTTGGCCTCAGTTTTCACACATCTAAAATGGACATAATCTGTCTTACAGAGCTGATATTACTATTAAAGAAAGTGTATGCAATTTTCTCCCGCATCCTTCCCCTTTTACTACCAGACGAGAAGTGCCAGAACTGCAGAAGGGATGACACAATTCTGACCCAGGAGGGCGACTTGGACAAGGATATATCTGTCACCCACAACATTGGTTTGCTCCGAGGAACAGATGAGGGACGCATTCCATCCACTGTGACCTCAAGGGCTTACAAGCGGAGCCACATTGGCTACCTGGTTCATTGGAAGGGGCCAGGCAGTGGGCTGGAGTCAGTCCTCACGCTATAGAGCCTCACTGGCACAGGGATCGGTGGGGCCTTCCTAGCGGAATAAGCACCATGCCTTGGAGGTCAACTCTGCTTCTCATGGAGTTGCATGGAAAGAACTGCATTCCCAAGGCATCTGTTTCACTTTATCTATGGTGTTGGCTGCATTCCTTGACTGCCAAAGCCAGGGGCTTTCCAGGGATGGTGAGTTAGTGGCCCCTGAGAGATGGGAGAAAGTCTATGAGATGGGGGCTTCCAGGACTCTCAGGCAGGGCCAGGCCAGCCATGTGCTCTGTCATTCATCTTTCTCCCCAGCTCCCTTGTCAGTGTCCCAAGGCCACAGGGCATCAGCTGCTGGGTTTTCAGCACAAAGGCCCCCATGACAGAAACTAACGGCTGTGGGATTCAAGCTACCAAGGGCCCTTGTGCTCCCTTTCATCATTTACCTCAAATGAAGCAAGTAATTTTCTGCCCTCCCCTACCCAGTCCACAATTAAAAATAGCATTGATGTTAATATTTTATGTGCATACAGAAATTCAGATCTGATGACATACTTGCACAATATTTAGTCTAAGACTAAATGGAGGATATAAGTTCAGAGTGGTCCAATGATACACTGCTGGCTAGTGGTAGAATCAGAACTTAAGCTTAGATATACCTGACTGCAGAGGCCCACACTCTTTCCTCCAGTTCCATGGCAACGTGCTGCTTAAAGCTCCCTCCGGACTCAGCCCCTCTCTTGGCTTCTTTCAGAGCAGTCACCTGGCTCTACTGTGAGATGTTAGGCATCTGATAATCGTGTCACAAGGAACTGGGGGGTGGGGAGGTCAGGTACTGAGTAAAGTTGGTGGCGTGTGCTCAATTCATTCACTTTCACTCCACAAGCATTGTCTAGAGCCCCAACCTTGTTTCTCATTTGAGCGCCATCTTGGATTCTGACCTGTAATTCGAACAAGAGTCTGCTGGGTCATAAGGGCAGATAAATATGCAAATCTCTGCATCGATCACTTTGTTGTAGTAGAATTTTCCTAGTGTCATGTTCTCAGCAGCAAAAGTGTATGTGTGTGAGAGAGAGAGAAAGAGAGAGAGAGAACACCTTTCTTCACTATGTAATTTAGATGTGCTACCTTTGTAAGTGAATTATAGTTGACCCAAGAGAATAGATGCCTAACAATTTTAACCAATAAATGTCAAGTCCCTATGTTGTGCCTAGCCCTGTGCCTTGTCTCAGAACTGATACCAGTCCCCAAAATATTTCTCAGGGCCCCTAGAAAACATGCTCTGCCTGCCATCCTCTCATGTTGTCTGAACTCCTTTTCTCTTCTCTTTCCCCTTCCTTTCTTCCCTTTCTTCTTTCCCTCATACATTTAGCCATAAAACACAGCCTCTTGTTTCTGTTTGGTTTGCTTTTTTGTGGGGGAGGGAGTATTTTTTGTTTTTTATTTTCAGGGCTGGGGATGGAACCCAGAGCCTCAAGCTTGAGAGAAATTCTATCAGTCATGTGTTAATGAAATATTTTGGATAGCTTCCCATCTCTATATATTTTAAAATAGATATGTAATTTGAAAACTGTCTTATTTCAAATATTTGAGAGAAACCTGCCTATGAAATTATTTGGGCCAAGAAACTTTTAGTTGTTCACTTTTGCCAGGCATCAGTGGCTCATGCATATAATCCTACCTAATCAGGAGGCAGAAATCAGAGGATCATGGCTCAAAAAAGCCCAGGCAGAAAAGTCCTGGAGAAGCCATCTCCAATTACTCAGCAAAATGCCAGGCTAAAAACATAGCTCAAGTAGTAGAGCACCAGCTGTGAGCAAGCAAGCCCTGAGTCTAAGCCCTAGTACACACACACACACACACACACACACACACACACACACACACACACACACACACACACACACAATTATTTTTCCTCTAAAATCATTGTTGGAACATCCAGAAACTTACTTATCTCCTCTGTACACCTTGTCTCTTATTTTCAAAAAGACAAAAAAGTCCATTATATTCCATTTGTATTAGGGCTTGCATCTCAAACACATCACAAATAGGCAAAGACACAGGTGTGGCTTGAGGGTCATGGGCTGGTGGGCGAAGGCTCCTTCCCAGCACCTCTGGGCTTAGCCGTGGTCATGGAGGGCAAAATCTTCCACAAAGGACCAAACAATACTTGAGACAAGAATCTTGACTTTAGCTTATCCCTGAGGCCCCAAGCCCTTTTGATGGCATCAGATCCCGACTGGGGTGATGGGGAAGAGAGAGCACTGACAGTGAAACCAGACAAAGCTGAGCTGTAACCTGACCCCTCCCTGGTTTCCCCTTCCCTCGAGACTCAGTTTACATTGTTCTTGGTGACCTTTATGATGATTCCGTGAGAATAAAGGAGGGGTCTATGCACACTGTAGGTGACCTGAGCCTCTTGGCTCTTTGTTCTCCTTCCTTCTTGGCTTTTAAATGAGTAGGTAAGAGATGGTCCCATGTTCTAGGATGTCTCTTAGTCATGGAACACAGGAGAGGGAGGTGTAGGCAGGATGAAGCAGGCAGAGGCCAGGCATGCCCCAATGGTCAGGACCACACAGCACATCCCTCACTCAGGATGCTGTTCCTTCTGTGGACATGGATGCTTAAGTTCCTCCTGAATGAAGCCTTGGGTAGCTGAGCCTCTGCAAAGCCCTGTTCAAATACTGTCTGTGTCAATTGTGCTGTCCTTTCTGGCTATCCTGGAAGAAGAGGACAAGGCTCAGCCTGGATGAGCCATTGTCAGAGGGAGCCAGAGGTGCCAGGTCACAGAATGCCTGGACACATTGCCCTAAATAGCTAGGTTCCTGCAAGCTGAAGTAGAGATGGTCTGTCAGCAATGAACAGGCAATTAATAGAACCCAGTGTGTGTGCGTGTATGTGTGTGTGTGTGTGAGAGAGAGAGAGAGAGAGAGAGAGAGAGAGAGAGAGAGAGAGAGAGAGAGAGAGAGAGAGAGAGAGAGAGAGAGAGAGAGAGAGAGAGAGAGAGAGAGAGAGAGAGAGAGAGAGAGAGAGAGAGAGAGAGAGAGAAACTCTTTGCTGGGTACCTTGTGGGTGAAAGAAGAGGAGGGGAAAGGGTGTGGAAGAACTCATAGAATCCAAAGCAGACCCTGGGTCAAGTCCGGGGAAAACAGTAGAAGGTAATTGGAAATGAGGCAGAAAAGAGATGGATGCCAGTCAAGGGTATATGAATGAAAATGTTACCTCGTAAGGACCTGAGGCAGAGTCCTGCTTATTCTGAGAGTCAGTATGGAATGAATCCCAAAGAAGGGGCAGGAAAGATGAGGTAATTTGTGCACTAATTCCCATTGCCATTTCCTGTGGGCTGTTGGGTAGAGGAAGGAGGTGAAATCTCTGGGTGTCTGTGTCTTACCATGCATATAGGCAGAATGGTTCCCCAGGCTGGAAGGGAGGCCTCAGTGTGGGTGCTGGCAGGGGCTGCACCAAGGTCAGTGATGGAACATGGGTGTGACAGCTAACAGCATCTGATGCAGAGAGACACATAAGACACGTGAAAATAACGGTTTTCAAACAATAATTGAGTTTCAGCCATGTGCCTGGTATTTTAAATTCTTACAGCATCCCAGCAAAATAGGCACTATTATTCATCTTCTATGGAAAATGAAATTTCAGCGCCAAGAGGGCAACACATAGCAGTAGAAGCACCAAGAGAGCCAACACATAGCAGTAGAAGCACCAGCCAGGAGCAGATGCCTTTGCTCCCTGGCAAAGCAGAGCTCCTCACAAGACAGAACAAGAAACGAAGTCAAGCCTACATGGCCAGGGCTCTTGGTCTGGCTCTGCCCAACCAAAGGAATTACCAAATCAGTCTTGAGAGACCAAGAGAATGCTTAAATGTGAAAAACAGCCAGAAAGAGTGTGGTTAAAGGAAGGTGCCAGTGGCTCATGCCTATCATCCTAACTACTTAGGAGGCTGAGATTGGAGGATCAAGATTCGAAGCCATCCAGAGCAGGAAAGTCCATGAGACTATCTCCAATTAGCCACTAAAAAGCTGGAATTAAAGCTATAGCTCAAGTGTTAGAACACTAATCTTGAGCATGAAAGTTAGGGACAGTGCTCAGGCCTTGAATTCAGGTTCCAATATTGGCATACACACGTGCACGCGCGCACACACACACACACACACACACACACACACACACACACACACACACACACACACACACACACACACACACACACACACACACACACACACCAAAATTAAAGAGAGCATGGTTAGCAGAGGAGTCTCCAACCTGCAACTCCTACTGGGAGCTAAATGGATGACACTATTTTAAGGATGAAGAGAGGTGATTTCAACTTGCAAAAGCAGTTAGGCATTGGAGATTAACTGGCTCTAGGTTCAAGTGCTTTTTTCCTGCCTATTTATTTGCTCTGCAACTTTGAGCCAGTTACTTAACTTCTCTAGGCTTTAACAGTCTCATCTTTGAAACAGAGATCATACTTGGGGTGTTGTGGGGAGCAAATGGCAGAGCACATGTAAGGTACCTGGTACAATTCTAGACATACTGTCTGTGGTATCTGAGGCAGGTGACCTTGCAGTGCCAGGCCACTCACTTGTACAGAACTTGCCCCCTTCCTAAGCCTTTGTTCCATGCCCATGAAATGGAGATCAGAATCTGTAGCTCATAAGCATACAGGCTGCTCTAAGCTGGACAGAACTAAAGGACAGAAACATCACAGCGATCTAGTTCTTCCTACGGAGGAGCTCAGGATGAGGAACAAAAGTGCTGGGGGTGGGGGGGTTGGGAAGGTGGCTCAGTGGTAGAGTGCTTGCCTTGCATGCATAAGGCCCTGGGTTCGATTCCTCAGCACCACATAAGCAGAAAAAGCCAGAAGTGGCACTGTGACTCAAGTGATACAGTGCTAGCCTTGAGCTGAGGAGCTGAAGGACAGTGCTCAAACCCAGAGTCCAGGCCCCACAACCAGAAAAAAAAAGTGCTGGGTTCTGTCAGGTCTCTGCCATCATCACTGTAGGTGGCTTGGGGAATTTCCTTTTCCTTTGAGTCAAAATGACAGTGTTGGCTAAGGCAGCCTCTGAAGGCTCTGAGACACTGGGTTTCTCTCCGTACTTCCATGGCCTCTTCTACCCTCTCTCCCAGTCTCATTCTCTTTCTGGATTCTTACAGCCCAGCTCTGTTGGCCACTCTATCCTTCTCTGTGCCCTGCATTCTGCTGAACTGCTGTTGGGCTGGCCTCAAGCCTAATGACCACTCTCTGCCCACAACCCACAAAGGTCACTCCGCTCCTGGCTAAGGGTGTGAAGGCAGATCTCTGATGTAGGGTTGCTGGGAGACAGAGGAGGAGAGCAAGCTCAAGACTCAGTTCAACCATGGCCCATCTTCTGGGATTTTGATGTGGAACTGGGCTGAGGGAGGTGTGACCAGGTCAATCTGATTGTAGCTGAGCCTCTGTAAGTGGATCTAGCTTCTCTTTCTCTAATACTCAGCCATCTTTGTTAACAGATTGTCAGAATTTTAGTTTCTCAAATCACTCAAAGCCCCAGGACATTTTTTCACATCTCTTCTAGGACCTCAGGCTAAGATCTTGAAGGGTTTCTGTCATTGTTCTTTTTGTTGGGAGGGTCTCAAAAGCCAGAGAGTTAAGGAATAAGTGAATGATTATACAGTGTGATTTCGGGCTGAAGGAAATTGCTAGAAACCTCTAAATGCTCCATCCACCTGTCTTATCAATCCTGAATTTCCTACATTAGAGGTTCACTCATATTTATTACTGTTTGTAGCAGTGAGAGGGAAAAATAATCAGTAGACCAGGAGTCAGTAGAGAGTAAACTCTGAACTTTACTCAGGTGTATCACCACTCTTCTCTGAGCTCCACTTCCCCTATCTGTAAAAATGGAATTAACAATATTGTAATCCAGGTTGAGACACAGAATACAAATCACTGACACCTGGCAGGAACCCCCATAACATGCTTCTCCTTACCCCTGCTTTAGGTAGGAAAAACAAGGTGGATTTGGGGAGTGCATGCAGGGAGCCACCAGCAGGTGGCAGCACAAGGCATTTCCATTCATTAATCTTCTCCTAATGAGGAGATGCTCTGGTGATGCTTCAAAATGAACCCAGGCTGGGTGAGCATCATGGCCTGTCAAGTTAGTGGATTAAAGGAAAATGGCTGATTGGTGATGTGTAACTGAACCTCTCCTGCTAGGAGCTGGATGAGTGACACTTTCATGAAGATTGGAATGAATTTCCACAAGGATATAGAGAAATGTCAGCCTATCCTCAATGAGTCTCTAGTTTCAGGAGGGCCAAGTACATAAGACAGCAATAGATAGGGATTGGGGTGGGCATAGGCTATGGGAGCACTGAGGGGCATACTTGGCCCTGCAGGGGCATCTGCACAGGCCTCCTGGGGAACGATGAATCAAACAGAAGGATATGAGGGACCCCTGGAGATGGCCACAAATCCTCAACCTCTCTCATTTTCATTATTAAGCAGGATGTGTAGATTATACATATGGATTATATATGGATTAGATAGGTATATCATAATAATCTAATTTCTATAAATTCCCTTTCTGACTCAATATGGAATTGCCTGACCTTCCAGTTGACACTGAGTGAGGCTCCTTTAGGAATATTTTCATTTCCTTAACCCTAGCTCCTGCTTTTCTTGTAAGCATGTTTCTACATTATGATATTTCTTTCTGCTTTAGTAACCACAGATCCTTTTATGAAGAAAAAGATTCTGGGCAGGGGACGCTAAGTCTCTTGCTACTAAATTCTAAGCCCTGTTCTTCTGCTGTCCAGTTGTGACCTTGGGCCTCGTTTCTCCTTATAAGCAGCACGGTCCTAAGGAAATGTCTTCTTTTCACCCCTGAAGCACATAAATACCTCCAGATCCTAGAGTCTCCTTGTTGGGTGACCTTGAGAATGACCAGTTTTGTGAGAGAAGGATGTGGATCCTTCCAGGTTCAAAGGAGGTGGCTAATGTAATAGCGCTTGTGCCGCCGTCTCCCAGGGATGTTCATGGAGAGCATTGGGGAGAAGGAGTCAGATTCAGGTGTGTGTTCATCCCCACAGAATCTGGCTGGGCACCTTGAAGACAAAGAAGATGAGATAGAGTGTCTGCAATGTTTCTAGTGGTTCTTTGTTGATCTGGGGGTGGAAGCCCAGCCTTGCTCTGTGGGGGTCTCAGAGGGCAGGGCCAGCATTATGGTTACCCTGCAGCATTATAAGGGGGAACTCCTGCTCCCCCTCTGGAGATCATCAACCAGTGATGCTTAGAGAAGAATCCAGCTGGGCTGATCTCCTTGGCCCTGAAGACCACCACTGGTACAGAGTGGGGACTGGAGGTAGAAGCTGGCGATGTGATAGGCCAGTACTTCCCAAATCTGGTGATACAGCCCCTCGAATATATGGCTTACAACCTAGCATTTTCATAAATGAAGACCCCTTAAAAATGGGGTCTCCCTGTAAAACAGTTCTCTCTGGAGTCCCTCTCATGGAAGCCAGCAGTCAGGTTCCTAGTCTAGAGCTCCATTTCTCCGAGCCACCTTTCTGACACCTGTCGTCATGTTCTGTGCATTGAGTCTTGGACTCTTCCATTGAGAAATTCAACTGGATCCAGGGAAGCAAATAGGGAAAGGTATAAGTCAGATGCATTTGAAGGAAAGCAGCTTTGAAGTCCTGGGGCCATTATGTTAATGGCATTACTCAATTTCTGGAAGCAATCCTGATTAAATATTCATTGGCTTTGATTATACTGAAATTAGGGCTAAAGCGTGAAGTCAAATTGAGGGGAATAATGGCAGTGTAAATAATGCATGGCCTCTAAATTGAAAACACCAGCTTGTGCGGCCCCAGCTCTTCCCTCCCCCTCTTCCCATCCCACACCCGCCTGTCATTGTGCCATTTGTTTAGGAGGTGATTAGTCTGTCGTGGAGAGGGCACCTCTTACCAGCTGGGGAAGCAGAATTCGGAAGGATCTCAGTGTTGCCTGTGTCTGAGAATACAGGAGGATTGGAGCAGACACTTTTCACCAAGAGCTTTGCTACCGGTTAGAGACCTGGCAGCTAGACTCTCTGCGAAGTCCCATCCTAGAGTCTTGTTTTCTCCAAGTGACACAATCATAAGCTCTGAGAATAACAGAATCTCATGTTCCCAGATCTTCAACAGTGTAATCATGAAATAGAAAAGAGCAAGTCGAGGCAGGGAGGGAAGGCTACAGCTGGAGGAAAGGCTACAGCCAGAGAGCGTCAACACTAGCCAGGTGAGATTTATTTAAGTTAACACAGTAGAGAAGAAAAAAGGTTCCATCACGGATGATGTTAAAAGTGCAGGCCGAGAGCTGTCCAGGTGGGTGTGCAAAATGCTCTTGTGGGATCCAGAGAAGGACTTCCCCTGGGGAAGGGAGGAGAGAAGAGGGACTTTTTTTTAACTTGCTAGAATGGGGACTCTTTAACTCTCATTTCCTGCATGGGGGCAAGAAATATTTCTCTCTTCTCCATTCCTCCCTACTCAATTCCTGCCATACTAAATCCTTGCTAAAACTTTAAAAGAAGGATGAAAAAAAGAACTTGCTAGCTGGTGTCTCAGCTGATGGTGTCTTAGCCTTCTCTAGATGCTGGTCCCAGCAAGACATAGCTGATGGATGATGGTAGCCTGGATGAAGGAATACTTGCACTTAGCACTGCCCAAGGAAGATCTAACCTTACCTGCTGTCGAAGACAAGAAGGACCATCATTAGTGTCTGGGAACCACCCCCCCCCCCCACACACACACACACTAGTTCCTATACCCTTTGGGCGTGGACAAGTCACGATGCCAGGATTACATGAGGTGTCTTAGTTTCTCTAAAGAGTCTTCTGAGCATGGTATGGTTATCCCCATATCCTGAAAAGCATCACTAGCAACGAATTGACTTGTGAGGAATTTACACACATCTCATATGTGGTAAACTTAGAATCCAAGGCCATGCTTATTTCTGGAACTTTCAAGAAAAGGTTTGCAGTGGCTCCAGATCTTCTGTGATAGATATACGCATCCATCTGACCACCACTCTTTCCCTGGTTTCTCTGCTGCTTCGGGATTCCTGGGAGGCTGTTTTCACTCTGTACAGTCTGTAACCAACCCATTCTGGTTGGTTTAGTTGGTTGGGTGGTTATGGCTCCTGTGTGTCAGGAGTTGTTTAGATTGGGAAGTCAGAGCCAGATCTGTGTGGTTCTCCCTGGAGAGAGCAGTTCAGAAAGCTCTTCATATTTTGCATTAACATGGAAAACCTAGAGTCACTGAAGGATGTCAGTGCCCTTTCTGTTCTCCCAGGAAACACTTATTGGTAGTATGGAGTCCAATTTAGAAAGTGATGGAGATGGAAGTGGTGTTGTGGCTCAAGTGGTAGAGCGCTCGCCTTGAGCTGAAGAGCACGTGGACAGCGCCCAGGCCCAGAGTTCAGGCCCCACGACCAACAAAAAAAAAGTGATGGAGCAGTGGAATTCACCTGGCATGTTCTTCTTGACCAGGCCTCTTGCAGGGAAGATGAACTGTTACTGCAAAGACCTGTTCAGCAGAGTGCCACCTCTGGTAAGACCAAGAGGCATTCAGAAGAGCTGTGCTGATTACAGGAGGCCTTGTGTGGCCCTGACACACTGCAGGAGAGAGCTTTCATGTCTCTCATGCACACAGTGTTTTGCAATTTGCTTTGATGAAGTCAGCTGACAGCCTGACTTGGAATCCACCCAATGGAATGGGCTCAACTACAAGGAAAGCAAGCTGACCATCGGAGCTCAAAACACTCTTGAAGGGATTCTTGGTTCTTCCACCTCCTTGTTAAGTAATTACGTAAGCCATTTAACTGGGTTAACACAGCTCCTCTTGGTTGAGTTGATGGTGAGACTGGGCTATTTTTTCCCATGCAAATAGTTTTTTATACTAATTGATATAATCTCTTTCCTCATAAATACTCATTGGGCATTTAACCTATCTATACCCAGTCCTGCTCTGGTTTGGGCAGGCTGCTAGGGAGATTTAGCAAAGAGAAGGATTAGGAGTAGTGCTTAACAGGGGAGCTAGGAGCATGTGATATGCAAAGGAAAAGGAGTGCATAAATTACTACCTCCTCTGGGCTGTGGGTGAGTTTTGAAGCCAGGTGGCCTTAGGCTGTGCCTCGGCTTTCCTCTGACCAGCTTAGTGATCAGGGGCAAGGTAATGATTGCTCAGAATTATTGGGAGCCAGTGCTAGTGCACAGTAAATGCACAATAATAAGCATGGACTATGTTTGGGGATCCCGAGGCCTTCCTGGCAAGAGCTGTGTAATTTTTCCTTGCCCGTTTCCTTGTGTGCAAAGGAAAGTGGGAGCAAGAGGAAGAAGGGAGAGAGAAAGTACAAAGAGGAGGAGTCATTGGCCTTTACCTGGTGCATAGGAGGTGCTGAGCAGATCACCTGCATGGGGCATTGGGGTCACCTGTGCAGACAAGCCACCTGCAGCTGAAACCCCAACCTTCCTTGCATCACAGTTCTCCTAGGGGTAGAGCCAGCCTTTGGAACCAGCTCTGCCTGGGGAAGGGTTATAGTTGTGTTTGCAAAACACTGTTTATCCCCCCGTATGGTTCTGGGGCGCGGGGGGCGGGGGTGGCCAGCCCACGCTCCACTCCTGCTCCCAGACTAATTCTGCCTTCTGCGTTTCTCTCTGTGTGGGTGACTCGACAGACAGCCATGCTAAGCCTTTCCAACTCCCCCAGCATTACCTGCAGGTCCCAGTGGGAGGCTAGGATGGCAGACTTCCAAAGCTCCCCAGCGGGCCGCCCCCGCTCCTGTCTCTGGAATCTGTCAGTGCCGCGTGGAGCTCATCATTAGCTGGACTCCAGTCTGGGTTTTGCTTCACTCTTTCTAAACTCATCCTTCTTTGCACAAGCTGTCACAGTGCGGTAGTAGCAAGGCCTTGGTAATGGGTGTCTTGGTCCCTCCCTCCCTTACTACCTCCACTTCCTCTCCTTCCTCTTAGACTTTTAAAGCGTAGGTGATAACAATCAGAACATTTTTAGTCACTTATTTTACAACAAAGCTTCAGATTCTTCCTTAATAGAAATTCATAGAAGGGAGACATTGATGTAGGCTCTGAAGAAACACAGGTAGAAGTTTCCAGAAGGAGGGAAGACCCACATTGGACAGGGTGGCATGAAGGCCACGTGAAAGCTTGGAGAGGGGCCAGCCTAGCAGGACGCGTCTCCCACTCTGGGCTTCAATGCTGACTGGTGTTTTGAAAGCAGCAGGGGTCCCCGGCTAACCAGGCTCTGTGACCTTGGGTAGATAGCTGTCTTCTGCTCTGGGCCTGTTCCACAGGGTTGGTGTGAAGATAGAGGTACTTTTTCTACCAGAGTGCCATGAATATGGAAGGTGATTGGCTGTTGAGATGAACTGTGGAGAGATGAGGCTCAGCTCAGTAGTCTTGAACACTCCACTCCAGACAGATTGGCACCCTCCCCCAGCAGATCATTCTTCTCCACATACAGCAGGTCATTCTGTGCTTCTTCAATGGCTCCTGCTTCCCCAAAGCCATCCCTGGCCACTCTCCCCCTGCACTGGCTAGTGCACAGCCACACACAAGTCTTAAAATGTGGCCAGTCTCATAGAGCTGCTCTGCATGTGTAAAATATACAACTGAGTTCCAGGCTTAGTATAAAAAAAATGATACAACTATCTTACCAGCAAAATGTTGATATTGATTATATATCACAGTATGTATTAAATACAAATTCATTTAGCTTCATTTTACTTCAGTCATTTAGTGCTCAAGGCTAGCTCTACTTCCAGCCTGTTTGGTGGTAAATTGGAGATAAGAGTTTTATGGAATTGCATGCCTGGCCCACTTCAAAACTCACTCCTTATATCTATACCTCCTGAGTAGCTAGGATTATAGGTATGAACCACTGATACCCAATTTTACTTTTTTAAAAAAATGTAACTGCTTAAAACTTGGAGATGATATTTGTATCTTCTGTATGTTGTGTGTTACACTTTGGTTGGAGAGTCCCTCTCTGGCATATTGACTTTTTTGCTCATTCACTGACCCGGCCAGGATAAATTACAACACTTGATTATAGTCAGGTAGTCCTTTGCTATTTCCTGCCCAGTTTTGTGTATAGAGAGTAAAATGCCCTGTCTGTGATGGTCCACCCCATGTTTGTGACCCTCAGACACCCAGCCCCTCCCTGGCAATTACTTTTCTCATGCAGAAAAGGCAGGGTGTGCAATCCTTGGTCTGTAATGCAGATGTCCTCCGTGGCCTTGTGAAATTGGAGGTGCCACAAGGAGACCCTGAGCAGCAGCATCTATTGATAACAGTGCAGTCCATGTGCCCACACAGACAAGAGGAAAAGGCCCTAGACCAGGTGATGACTCTTCTCCACAATGGGTGTGGTCTTTACAAAAGAAGAACTTGATCTTATCCCCTCTCTCCCCAGTACTTCAAGGATTAAACTTAATAACTTGTTGTAATAGATGACTCTATTTAGCATGTGTGATGGTATGAATGTTGGTTTCCCTCTTCTTTGGAAACTACCCTATGTCAGTGCCTTAGAAATACTGGTTAGCTGGGTGCTGGTGGCTCACACCTGTAATCCTAGCTATTCAGGAGGCTGAGATCATGGTTCAAAGCCAGCCCCGGCAGGAAAGTCTGCGTGAGAATCTTATCTCCAATTAACTACCAGAAAACCGGAAGTGGTGCTGTGGCTCAAGGGATAGAGCACTAGCCTTTCCTTTCTTCCACAGATACTTAGTTAATACCTAGTGCTTTTTAAAATCTTATTCATAAAAATAAAATAATAAAGTGGTCTTTCTGAAGCCTGTATTCTGGAAGGAGGAATAGATTTGATCAAAATACTTTATATGCAGTTTAGAAATCCCACAATAGAAAACCCCTTTGTACAATGATATATTCTTATTTTAAAAGGCCTAGATTCTAGTAGGGAGGGGATATGTATGTACACACCAGGGTGACTTGTTCTCTGGGATAGAAAAGGTGATAATCAAGTGAAAGCAGAGCTGCTGTTGTGCTGATGATGTGGGAAGTGACCATTGAACAGAGACTCAAAGAAGACCATCAGCCACAGCACAGGGTTCCTCAGGAGCAGTGTCCTGGAGCAGTACAGGTGCTGGTTCAAGGTCTACCAGATCTGCACTGGCTAGATGCTGCTGCTGAGGCTTAGAGGCAGGTACTCTATCTCAGAGAATGCGTCTACCAGGTGGTACAGGTACCCACCCTGGAAGAATAACTAGACCCTGCCTGTCCTCCTTTTATTCCCTCACCTTCTCCCTTTTATTCCTATTCCTTTTATCCCTTGTTTTCTTTCTGCTGCCTTCCTTTCTGTCATCTTTCTATGCATTCCACACTTTTTTTTTTGTCGGTCACAGGGCTTGAACTCTGGGCTTGGATGCTGTCCCTCAGCTCTCCAGCTCAAGGTGAGCGCCCTACCACTTGAGTCACAGAGCCACTTCCATCATTCCACACTTTTTATAACACATCTACTACGTACAAGGTGCTGTGCTCAGTACTGGGAGATATGTGAGTCCTATTTTCATATCCATGTATTCACAAATTCATCAGACCTGCTGCTAAGTGCCAGATACTGCTCTGAATACAATTAAGTAAGACAGAGGACACAGAGCTCAATCTACAGGGGGACACAAAGAATTAACTAAGAATTGGGTGTGATCTAGCTTCAATCGAGGAAGTTAGGTGTACATGAGCTATGGGAATAATTCAGAAGCAGGGCGCCTACATCACTTGAGGGGAAGGAGCCCACAGGCAAAGGGGTAACAACTAAGCTAAGACTTGAAGCACCAGTGAATCTGGCTGTGTAGTTATTAACGAGCTGTGTGGCTTCTCCTTTATGGTCCTTAGTTTTGTCCTCTGTAAAGTGTGGATGGTAATGCATGAAAGGGAATTCCATGAACTAAAGTCAGTCTTTCTGAGCCTCTTTCTTATCTCTAAGGATGGGACCCAATTGCAAGCCCATCACAGAAGGCTTTGATGAGATACAAATGATGAGTGACAGAACGTTGGTATGGGGAGAGTCTGAGGGATGTACTGTTCTAGGGTCTGAACTCAGCCTCTTGCTTTTGCTAGGTGAGGCTCTATCATTCAAGACCCATACCTCCAGGCCTTTTGACTTTATTTTTCATAGAGTCTCAAACTTTTTGCCAGACCTTGGACCTTGATCCTCCACCTTCTATGAGGTTGGGATTACAGGTATGAACCTACACACCTGCCTGGTGTGACAAAGCTTTGTTGACTCCAAAATGCTGCTTCACGTGTCAGATGGAAGCTGGAGGTTAAGAAATACAGGCTCTTTGCTAGGCACTGGTGGTTCAAGCCTATAATCTTAGCTACTTAGGAGGTTGAGATCTGAGGACCATAGTTCAAAGCCAGCCTGGGCAAGAAAGTCCATGAGATTCTTATTTCCAACTAACTACTAGAAAACCAGAAGTGGTGCTGTGGCTCAAGTGGTAGAGCACTAGCTGTGAGCTCAAGAGCTGAGGAACAGTGCCCAAGCCCAGAGTTCAAGCCTCATGACAATAAATAAATAAATAAATAAAGGAAAAAAGAAAAGAAAGAAAAAGAAAAAAAAAACACAGGCTCTGACCTCTTTCGGGGACAGTTTTTATTGAGTTATTATTTTGATAATCAAGTTTTTATTTTCCTGCTGTCCACCTACTTTGTGAATAAAGGAAACACGGAACCCTGGAATAGATGCTTCATATGCCATCTTGAATACTATCTTATTTTTGTATTTTATTTCAAAAGTTCAGCAAAAAAGCTAAATAGCTTTTCAAAAATTACACACTGTTGACCCCTAGCTTTTCTATAGTGACTCAGCATCAGAACAAGTCAGAGTATTTCAGACAAGGCCAAAATCATACCAAGAAAAGTCTCCCCCTCCCCATCTCTTTCCAGCATCTTCCATCCTGAGGAGGTTGTGCTCAGGGTTGGTTTTCACATAGGGCCTAGGTAGAAGACTGGATGTGCTTGAGGGCCTTCCTAATTCCAGGTCATCTGGCTCCATTAATAAGTAAAAACATTCAGTTGTCAGAACTTGAACCACTGATCAGAAGGTGAGATCGGAGCTTATTGATGAGCCACGGTGCATTAGCTCTGTAATTACACACCAGTCAACAGCTGATGTCAAAAGCACACCGAATGTAATTGCTTCCTACTGTGCTAGATGGGGAGAACGAATGAGGATGATGGCCTAACCCATCCTGCCAGATTCTCGGCAACGTTTTGAGAATCTAATGAAGAGGCATTCATTGGCAGTCATGGGGCATTCTATCAGTGTCCTGAAACAAGCATGTAGGAAAGGAGTCATTTCTCTGGCTCTGTAGGGACTCAAGCATCCAGCTGCTTAGGTTGCTGGGCTGGCAGTCTGGAGCTCTGTTCTCCATAGCTGGGAAGGGATGAGGATGAGAGGAGGAGATTTTCCTTCACAGTGGAAGAACTGTCGTGTGACACAGAGATTTATGGGTAATGTCCAGCTGGGCTGAGCAATGTCCAATGTTCTCATTCTCAGACTTCACTGGATACCTCAGTGGAACTGGCTCCTTCCGTGGAGCTAAATCTGTGTGGACTTGGACAGTGGTAAAGGGAAGGATTGCCAAAAAGGAAGGGAAAGAAGAGGAAAGGCAGGCAGAGGCCAAGAGAAGCAAAGCACTGCCTTGGCACTTGCGATAGCCCTAGGCTGTTCCAGCTGCTCTCAGGGTCTGCTGGTCACTCGAGTTGAAGGCCGAGGGATCCAGTGTCCAGATCCTATGTATTGGGCTTTTAGATGCCTGCTCCCTGCCCCACGTCAAGTCAAGCTTCTCTGCAGAGCTACAGGCCCTCTGGCATTGCCTTAGCACAATGCCACTGGGAACAGGAGGGAAAACTTCTGCAGATGAGCAAGTAAAGTACACAGGGACACCTGGGACTTGGTGAGGGTTCAAATGCAAAAGCCTTGGCATCTTCTATGACAGCTGTCAGTCTTCTTGTTTCAAAGGCAGGAAAGGGGAGTTGAAAGGTGCGTCTGAGATTGTACAGAGCTGGCATAGCTGGGATTTGGGCCCAGAGCCTGTGTGTAAGCCTGCTATTCTTTGCAGTATTCTGTCCTCAGTTGTGCAGCTTTCTCTGGGAAGGAGGGAAGCCCTCTTTGCCTGGATGCAGTGTGCCCTCTCATCTGTAACGTGCTTCATGCTTTCTCCAGTCTTATCCATCTATGTTTATCTTGCCAAGTTTTCCGTTTCTCATGTGATAAAGTAGAGACTCAGAGTGGTTACAAACTCCAAGCTCTGCACAGCTCAGTAGAGAAGAGAGATAATCATGTACCGTTTATCCCCTTTGAGATATTCCTGTGCCAACGACCTGTGAGTTACTTATACCACTTTCTCCTTTTATGGCTAAGAAAACTGAAGAAGGCTTTCCCGAGGTCAGAGTCAAAGAGCTGGGGAAAGAACCTGGCACCCAGGCCTAAGCTCTGCCCCTCTGCATTAGTTTGGGCTGCCACAGCAAATACACAGCTGGATGTTTTCACTAGAAATTGATTCCTCACACTTGTGGAAGCTGGAAGCCTAAAACCAAGGTGTGGGCAACTTTGCTTCTTTGAGACTTCTGTCTTTCACATGAGGATGGCTATCTTCTGTCTTTACCTATTCTTATCTGTGTGTGTGTGTGTGTGTGTGTGTGTCTGTGTGTGTGTGTGTCTGTGTGTGTCTGTGTGTCTGTGTACACGCGTGTGCGAGCATGCTGTTTGTAGGGCCTAGGACTGTCTTAGCTTTTTCACTTCCAGCATTTTTCTAGTTAGCTAGAGATAAGAGTCTCGAGTACATTCCTAAGTACTTTCCGGCCTGGGCTGGCTTCAGACCTCAATCCTCAGAGCGAAGTCTCCTGAGCAGCTAGGATTACAGATGTGAGCCACCAGCTCTGGGCCTTGTCTTCTTTTTTTTTTTTTTTTCTTTAAATGTCTGTCTTTCATCTCCTCTTCTCATAACGACCCTAGTTACACTGGATTGACACCACCCTAGTGGTCTCATTTCCTGTAATTACCTCTTAAAGGTTTTATCCCCAAATACAGCCATGCAGACCCTGTGACCACCCATCCCTCCTCTGCTCCCAGTTGACCCTATCTCTTGGTCACCTTGCATGAACTTGGTATGGATTTGGGGCTGCTCATTAAGCTCTCTTCTGAGCTGAATACCCCTGTCTTGGGCTGGGCATACTGTTTGGGGATTCAAAAGAGGCTTGGCAGGAGCCAGGGAGGAAGGGTGGAAATCTGGAAGGACCTCTCCTCAGCCAGGCTGTATGAAGTCTTCAGAGGCAAGGTCCATCTTGGCTTTTCCTAGCAAAGCATTCCTAAGAAAACCTGTGGACTGACAGTCTGGGGTCACTAGGGACTGGAGTCCAGCTACATAGATAGAAAAGAGCCTCTTCCCTCCTTGACAAATCCCTCCTGGCAGGCAGAAACATGGTGGGGGGGTGGGGGTGGAAGAGGTGATCTTAGTGTCCAAGAGTCAAAAGCTTGTCAATAGGAAGAAGGACTTTACTCACTTTTGAGACAACTGATTGAGAGGATAGTGGCTTTCCCATAATTCCAAGGGAGGTTCACACACAGCATGTTCTTCTCTATATACAAGACACACTCAGCTCACTTCATTTCACAGTATATGCCTGGAGGCCGGGATTCTAGGCCTCCTTTTACAGATATGGAATCCGGAGTGCAGTGAGGGACAGGGTTTTGCTCATGGCCAGCCTGCATTCCAGAGGCTCTAATAAGAAAAACATTCTTAGCCAGGCACTGGTGGCTCAGAGCGGTAATCTTAGCCACTTGGAAGTCAGATCCGAGCATCATGATTTAAAGCCAACTGGGGCAGGAAAGTTCTTGAGATTTGAGATAAAATCTCCAACTGACCAACAAAAAGCCAGAAGTGGAGCTGTAGCTCGACTGGGAGAATGCCTATCTTGATGGAAAAGCCCACTGAAAGCATAAGGCCCAGAGTTGAGGCCTCGGTATCAGAACAGAAAGAAGAGGTGAGCGAGAGAGAGAGAGAGAGAGAAAAGAAGCCCACCCAAGGTCCTAGTTTTATAAATACAGATCCCCAAGCTCTTTTCTTAAGTGCCAAACTCAGTGGGACAGGAGTGGGGCCCAGGCCCCTGTGATGTTAAAGGGCACTAGGGGACTCATACAGGTATAGACTTCCCTTGAATTACCCCAGTCCTTGCTGTCCATATAGGATGGTAGCTCTGGAAAGGCTTCTGCTAGCTTCCATTGTGCCCTCTAGTCAAAGTCAGTTTCCTTTTCTGGCTGAGAATTCTCTGTGATTGCCCCTTGCTGACTGACTGAGTCTCTGTTACTCACCATGTCTCCCACATCAGTGTCTCTGAGACTTGGCTGCCCAAAGCCTGGCCCCACCTTTTAGAGACTCTGAGTTAAGTCTTAGCACCAGCTCCTGGGGGCTTTTCCCTGTGGCCTGCCTGCAGGGTGGCTGTCATTGTTCAGCCTGTCACTGAAAACTCTGGGTTTTCTGACTTCTTTGGTGCCACTACCACCTCAGAAACAGAAGGAGTGAATGGTGATCATGATGATGATATTGATGATAATGATGATGATGATGATGATGATGATGATGATGATGATGATGATGGTACACTGTGTGTGTGTGTGTGTGTGTGTTCTTTTGTACAAAGTCAACTTCTAACATTTTTTTTTCTAATCACCTTGGATTGCTCTCATCTGTAGAACTATATCATGAGAAACAGAACACCCAAAAAAATTTTTTAAAGCACAAACAAACAAAATGCTCTAGCTTAAGCCCTGCTCGGTTTGCAAAGAAACACACACAATCTTCTTGATCCTCTCACAGCCCTCGGAATCATAGCACACATTAATTAGAAATCCAGAGCCCTAGAATAAGGGAAATGACTTTGGGTCTAAATGAATTTGTTCTCTCTCTTTTTTTAACAGGGTCAAAGTTTACCTTCCCAGTCTGAATCTGAAAGCAAATTAGAGTTGTGTTGCTTTTATATTGATGTGCCCAGGCTAAGACCTTTGGAAAACATTTTTTTTCTAAGAATTGATCTGGTTCGCTTTGCTTGCTTACAATTCCATTTAGCAACCACTGACTGACAGTGTGCCCAGAACTGTGGTGAGTGTCTACAGTACACAGAAAGGACTAGAACTCAGACCCTCTGCTTGAGGACAGGATAAGGGCTTAGCAGGGGTGGGGCCCACCGGAGACCAATAGTGACACACAGTGCCGCGAGCCGCAAAGCCCAGGGTTCTCTGGCCTGAGAGTCCAGGATGAGCATACAGAAGGAGGGACTATCACACTGGGCTTCGGAAGGCATCAGAACAGCTTGTGCCCACTCTAAGCACAGTGGACACACCTCTCATGTATCCCCACAAATACCTGTAGAATGAAGAACACAAGAGCATGGCATTCCATCACTCTGTGCTTCAGGATCAAATCCTGACTCATCCATTGGCTGTGTGAGACACAGCAAGTTGCTTTTAGTTCTTGCTCTGTGAAATGAGGGGGGCCACTCCTAGAATGTGAGAATAAAAAGAATGTGCCCACACTGGTGAGTGCAGAGGTAGAAGGTAGAAGGGAGGGATAGAAGAGATGGGCGGGCTAGGACTGTTGCTGTAGCTGTCCAGTGAGGTTACCTCCACATTGGCCCTAGCTGGGCTGAACAGGTCCCATCATCTTCGATCAGTCAGGTTAACCTCACTTTGTCACCCCCCAAAAAGCTCCAAGAACATGATTTTTTAGTCACACAGCTAACAATGTCAGAGCCGAGATTTGAATCCAGGCCTGTCTGATCCCAGAGCATTTGATTTTAACCCAACCTTTTCTGAAGAGAAGTAATCACAAGGGTCATTGTCCTTCCGGTTTTCTTCTACTCTTTCTGCTCAGAGGCCCTTCCCTAACAAACTTGTTTTTACCCTTTCAGTGTAGGAGGTCCCTCCTCTGCCCTGCCCGCTCTGCATCCGTGTGTCAGTGCAAACATCACTCTGAGTTCTTGCTGTCCACTGGACTGCGAGGTCCGGAAAGTGGGGGGTTGAAAGAGCAATTTGAACCAAAACTGGTGAATTAGCCTATGTTGGAATATTTCTCCAACAAAAAGTTTCCTTTTCACTATAGCAAGTAGGAAATGTAAGTGTGTTAATAAACCATGGGGCTGGCAGTTTTAAAATATTAATGATTTCTAGAATTGAAGATGCAAATAGCTGTCTGGAACTCCTCCACTTGGCATTAAAGAGAAGGGCTTTCAAAGGACACCCAGGGAACGCAGAGATGGGAGAAAATGGTCTGGCTGGAAGATGGGAAGACACCCTGTTATTGCCATATTCGCTCCATTAAAACACCAGTCTTGGGCTTTGAGGGATACTAGTTAGTCACATATTAGCTACTGAGTACCTACTATGTGCCCAAATGGAACTGGGTAGGAGAGCAAAGGGAGCTCTGTCCAGCCCTGGGTCAGTTTAGTCTACAGCTGAGAGCTGTAGACTTATTCAGAAACAGCACTGTCTTTGCTTAACTCTTCAGACTGCTGAGTATCCCCCTCCCAGCCTCTGTGTCTTCAAAACGAATCTGCTTTTATTTCTTACCATATCACTGGTCATTAGATGGCAAGAGAGACTGTGATTCTATCACCTCAAGGGCTCAGAGCCTGTACCCAGCAGCCCCCAAGGCATGGTGGTGGAGTAAAGAGATGGGATTTGGGGTGGGGGTGGGGGGGCGTGTAGTTTGGTCCTAGTGTGAGGCCTGACCAGCTGCCAGCTGCAGAGCCAGGGCAGCTGGATGACAGGCTGAAGTCACTGGGCAGGAGAAAGACGTAGAAGGGGTGAGTGAGAGTAGGTCCCACTGCTGTGGTCACCCAGGGCAGTTGCCCTGCCTGTGGCCAGTCTCAGCAGTGCTGGTTGTGTTAGCAGGCCAGGCCATCCAGGTGCTATTGGGCTATCTTCTCCCTAAGAGAGAGATGGGCCTGTCAGTGTCCTTCAGCACCCCTGAGGCAGATCAGCTGCACTGTCAACCAACCCCTGCTGACTCCTGTTGTGTTCATGGCATCAGGCAGCCAGGAGCTGTGTCCTGGGAGGGCCTAGTCTCTCTCTACATTGCTTTACTGTTCCCACTCTGTGTAATGCAGTGCTTATGGACTAGCTTTCAAAAAGTGCCTTTCCTTTGTAGAAATTGGAAGGGATGGCCCTCCAATCACCCCCCAGCATTCCCAACAAACTAGGGCCTCTCCTTAGACCTGATGAATATAGCTATGTGTCCAGATTGTGGTTGCTCCCAGCCTTCTTTGGATTGTTGTTGTGCCTGGGTTCTGAGGACACAGTCTAAGCTAGGGACAGAAAGCTGGAAGAGAAAGAGCTCAGGGTTTGGGAGTCAGGCCACCCGGGGATCCAACCCTGGTACAACTGCCCAGCAACTATGGGATCTAGGGCCAGGCACATGCTATCACCTGCCAATCAGACAGGATCAGAACACAGGTGCTCCCGAAGGCTGCAGGCCCAGGAGTGTCATGCCCTGATGTCTAGCACAGGGTGGGAGTCTGCCATCTGGAATGCATGAATTTGGTAAATGTGTTAACCCTCTTGCTTCCTCCTTTGAAAAATGCCATTCTCCTTCTCATGCCCATGGTTTATATTTCCCACAAAAAGCCAATCTGTTTGCTCTACACTTTGTGAATTCCTCTACACTTTGTGCGTCCCTGGGGACAATGTACCTCTATTACTTAGTAGTACTTCTTGTCCTGTTCCCAGGAAGATACTCTCTTTGAGAAATTATCTGCTTAGTGTGTGCATGTTTCCTTGTCTACTTGCCCCCCCACTCCTCCCTTGTAGGGAACAATAGGCTCACTTCCTGGGGTCTGAATCATACCATGAGAGCTGGAGGAGGCTGAGGGATCACCTTACCCTGCTCCTTTTTACCAATGATGAAACCAGACCTGGGGTAGGGGGGATGGTTCTAGGTCACACTGGATTGGGTTCTTGCTGGTGACAACATCATAGACGAATAATTTGCTTGCCCTCCTTCCCCAGAATGCTATGTCATAACCTTATAGTGTAGTGACTTGGGGTATTTGGGGCCTTCACATTTTTACAAGTATCAGTGAGAAAATAAAGAGTATTTGCCAACATGTTTTCCTCACATACCTAGAGAGAAATGTCTAGTAACTGTCCCCAAGATTCCATTTCTCTCTCCCTCTCCCTCCCTCCCCCCTCTCTCTCTTTCTATGTCCTCCCCTCTCTCTATCAGGGCTTGAACTCAAGACCTGAGCATTGTCCCTTAGCCTTTTTATTCAAAGCTAGTGTTCTACCACTTGAGCCACAGCTCTGCTTCTGGCTTTTTGGTTGTTAGAGATAAGAGTTGTATGGGCTTTCCTGCCCAGGCTATCTTTGAACCTTGATCCTCAGTCTCAGGATCAAGTAGCTAGGATTACAGGTGTGAGCCATCAACACCTGGTAGGATTCCATTTCTAAGAGGTTGATGGGCTGACAGGGGAGAAAGCCTTGAGATGATCATCACCCTGAAAACCCCAAGCCCCTGAAAGAGCTAGCAATGGGATGAGTTATACTATGTGTCAGGAACTGTGCTATAAGCCTTACAAACACCAACTGGTTAACTCCCTGGACAACCCTGAGTCCATCCGCTGTAACCCATTTTATACGTGAGAACACTGAAGCACAGAGAGGGAATTACCTTGCCCAAGGTCACACTTTCTAAGACTTGGGCCCAGAGCCTGCGTCTAAACCTGCCAACAAGCACAGGACAGTGCCTTCAGGCACTAGCCTTCCTAGATTGAAACCTGCCTAACGGTTGGAGGTGAACTGAAGCATTTAGGAATCACTCATATTGAAGGCCCCCTTGATGGACCACCCCCAGCTTTCATGCCTTTCCCAACCTAGCTTCCGATGGATGAAACTGTGTTTAGCAATTTCTCTAAGTCACAGTTTCAAACCCAGGCATGTCCAACTTCTCTTCTCTGTACCCTAGGGATAGTGCAAGACAGAATTTGCATAAAGTATACAAGTTTATCCTAGGAGTTATATCCTAGGAGCACATAATGCAGCTCTGTAAAAATACCCTCTAGAAACATGTTCTTGTAAATTAAGTTTTTATGATTTATTTTATTCGAGGAAACTGCACTGAATCCAGGTTGTGAAGTCATTAAGACAGTAGGGATGTACAATTTTCTAACTCAGGTTAATGGGGGTTTATTTCTTTAGCCAGCTACAGAGATATAATTCATGGAAATATGGAAATGGATGAAAATAGTCAGTTCTTTATTGTTGCCACATCTGCAGAAGCTTGCTCTTCTCTCACATAGACCTGGGCTAGCCAGAGACCTTGCCTGGGTTGAGCAAAGTCCAGGGGGCTACCTGGCTAATGTTTGAGTGGCATATCTGGAGCCTGCTATGTGTCTGCTGTATTCTATGGTATTTGAGCCATGAGACCCAGTGATAATGATATAACCCATAATTTGGGGCGCAAGAAGGACAGTTCTTTAAGAACCAATGACAAGCCAAGTGCTGGTGGCTCATACCTGTAATCCTAGTCAGTCAGGAGGCTGAGATTTAAGAATTGCAGTTTGGAGCCAGCCCAGGAAGGCAAGCCTGTATGAATTTTTAAAAAGGACTACCAAAAAAGAAAAAAAAAAAAAACCCAGAAGTAGAGCTGTGGAGCAAGTGGTAGAGCATTAGCCTTGAACACAAAAGCTAAGAATAGTGCCCAAGTCCTGAGTTCAAGCCTCAGTAACAACACAGGTGGCTCACACCTGTAATCCTAGCTACTCAGGAGGCTGAGATCTGAGGATCCGGGTTCAAAGCCAGCCTGGGCAGGAAAGTCTGTGAAACTCTTATCTCCAATAAACTACCAGAAAACCGGAAGTGGTGCTGTAGCTCAAGTGGTAGAGTGCTCGCCTTGAGCTGAAGAGCTGAGGGACAGTGCCCAGGCCCAGAGTTCAAGCCAAGCCCCACGACCAACCAAAAAGAATTAAAATATATATATTTATATATTATATTTATATATATATATATATATAAGCAAACAAACAAAAAGATGTTTTTTACTTAAACATGTAAGAAACAGTTTACCATGAGAGCTTGGTCTCATTACTTTCCCTCTTGGAGACCTGATTAAAAAATGGGAGCATATTAGACCAGTATTCATACTCATCATATTAGACCATAGTCATCTATAATTGTCACCGTTCTGTGACACTGTGTGATATCAGCATCCTTAACTCTTCTGATCCTCAAACTGCTGAAAGCATTCTCACTGGAACCTGCCACAGGGAGAGCTGATTTTAAACGTAGTTGGTGGCTTATTAATCCACTAACGATGGCGTGTGTTGAATGTGTACAGGTGGCTTCTTCTGCAGAGTTCATATCATGTTGACATAGTCCTTTTGTTTCAGCCACACTGATACAGCTGCTCCAACACAGCTATTTTTGATAGGGGGACATTTTGACACAGCTGAGAAAACAAACCATTATACTTTCAGCTTAAAATAATTCCCTTACCAAACAGTGTTCTAAAGAGACATTTCCGACCATCTTTTCTTGTCCCAGACTTCCCTTATTGCCCAGCACCCATCTGGTGGGGGTGGACGCAGGGGGAAAGGAGGGAAGAGGATGGGCTTCAGGTCAGGTTGGGGATGCAGGAGGCAGGGGCGGTGAGGGACCCATGGGATGAAGGACAGCTGGAATCAGACATTCAGTGGGTGTGGGGTCTGTTTCACAGAGTACCTGGTAATTTTCAAAAGCAATTTTACATTTAAATGCAGCTATTTCAAAGCTCTCACATCAAAACAACCATGTCAAAATGTCCTTCTCTGTCTCAGACAAAGGAAATGAATGCCAGGAAGAGATGAGCAAGACAGGGCTTCTGCCCCCCAAAAGCTCAGAGTCACCAGAGGGGAAAGGCAGGGACCAAAAGAGAAGCAAATTACTATTCTACTGCTGGGCAATTCATGTAGGGAAGGAGTGGGGATCAGAGCAGAGTGACTGGTGAGTGGAGGAGACTTCCTGAGTGGGGAGGGAATGAGTGAAAACCAAGAAATGTGTGTTGAATAAATAGTAATAGGCAATGTTAATGGAGGTTTTAACACAGCATAAGCCCTGTTACTGTGGTTTATTCTCACAACACCCAATAAAATGAATGGTCTTATTTTTCCTATTTCACTGCTGAGGAAACTGAGACACAAAAAGGTTGAGTGACTTTCCCAAGACAATATAGCTGGTAAGTGACAGAGCCAGCAATGGACATTAGGTATAGCCACCCTTTTGGTACACACACACACACACACACACACACACACACACACACACACACACACACACACACACGCACACACGCACACAGATACACATACATGCATGCGCATACACACACAGGTCTCTCTAGGAACTAAGAACTAGGAACCACAGTGGAATATTCATCAGATATTGGCTACTCTTGTTACTTCCAGCCAGTTGAATGGCCTAAGACAATTTACTGATCCCAAATCATCTCTCTGTTCTCATTCCTTGGTCCTATCTTCTCCAGCACATCACTCACCTTTGACTATATTTTGTAGGATATATTTATAATTCTGTATCTGTATAATATCCATTTATAATTCTATAAATATATTGTCAGCAAGTACATATGGCAACCACTGTTTTAGGTTCATAGTAGCAACAAAAATGATGTTCTTTTCCTTTCTTTGTTTCTTTTCATTCATTCTTTCTCTTTTTCTTTTTCTTTTCTTTCTTTTTTCCTTCCTTTCTTTTCCTTTTTTCTTTTCCTTTCTTTCTTTCATCTCTTTTTCTTTCCCTCCCATCTCTCTCTCTTTCTTTGTGGCATTGGCGATTTAACTTGAGACTTGACACTTAGAAAGGAAGCACTCCATCAGAGGACCTAGAAGCAGAAGGTGCTCATGTAACTCATAAAAAAGGAGAGACTGAGCTAAAGATGGAGACAACAGATGAACATCAAAGTGCTCTGTAACTTGGGTACATGGAGCTTATTATCAGCACTCTTTCCCTCCTTCCTAACCGCTGCCTCCCTTTCCTGCTGTCTTCCTTAGTCTGTCTCAACATCTCACATACAAGGTGTGGGTTGGCTCATTTTCTTGGAGCCCAGAACAGTTCGGCTTCCCTGGCTTCTTGGAAGATGTTGTGTTGAGAGACAGAGAGAAAGAAAAAAATTACACTCTTTAATAGAAATACTTTTCCTTCATTAAATGAAATCTCCAAAGCCCAGTAGCATTTTCAGTGCTTATATAAAGATGCCAGTGGGGATTTGAGATTGAAAGTAGTATTTTTATACAAGTCAATGAAGATCTCAATAGGACAGAGAGAACACATTTCAAATCTAAATTCCAGCAGCCGGCAGGACAGATCTTCAGCTCAGAGCCAGGACTCAGATTCCCTGCTCTCTCAAACTTTTCTTGAAGCATTGGGAGCTCTCCTGTAGATTGCTTCTCTGCTTGGGGAAGCTGTATGAATAGTGTCTTTCCAAGGCTGAAATTGTGAAAGTGGAATCTCTAGTTGTGCCTCTATTCTAATAACTTTGAATCAAAAGTCAGGTGTGTATAGGAGCTTGAGTCCACAGCAGATACCTTAGGGATCTGGACACATGACCACCCAGAATAACATCTCATTTATTTAGTATAAATGGGGGAATGAATATTTCCTCTTGGGAGTGCTGGATAAAGACTGGTCTCCAAAGATAGTTGGAAAAACTGAGTTCAAGTTCTAGCACAAATACTTGTACCTGGATGGCCTGTTGCGATGTGCCCAGCCTCTCAGAACAGTCCTCACCTGGCCTGGTGAGACTTGGACCTAGTGTGTGTTAAATGCTTGGTGTGGCATATCCATACTGCTCAAAACCTGTTCCTCTTCTGCCACCTCTCCCCTGACGGCTGGGCTCCAATCCACCGCCTCTTCAATTCCATAGCAATGAATCTGGTTCATTACTGATATATAACCACTTCCTCCAGATCTAAGGGCAATTGTCTCATTGTCTCGTGCAGAGAATCTGCAATGTAACTACCCGTTTGTGCCTGCTGAGGACGAGGCCTTCTGCTGACGTGATTCCAACAGCTTCTTTGACAGATGGAAAATAAGATGAATGAAGGCACAGGAGAGGGGCCTGCCAGAGTGGCACCACAGCGGAAGGACCAGATCTTTCCTAAACCCCTCCAGGCTGCCAGAGAGGGAAGAGAAAACTGCCAGGCTTTGAGTTCATGAAAAGAATCTCAGATGGCCATAAAACTGTTGGAGGGATTGAATTTATGTTCCTTCACAGGTTGCTCTGGCCCCTGGAATGACAGCACACTTTGGAGTCTTGCTGAATCTGGCCTTCCCCTGCCTTTTCCATTCAAGAGACTGGAGGTCTGCAAGGCTTGCAAGGCTGATGATGGCAGCTGTGCCAGGAATCTAGGAAAGAAGGATTCCTTCCTGTTCTTGTGGGGAACATTGTGGTGCATGCCCTATCCTCCCACATTTCTGGGAGAGGAGCGGGCTCTTACTGAGATGTAACAAGCAGACTGAACTCTTAGCCTTTTACTGTGGAAAAATCCATTATGGAGAAGTCATTTGTCAAAGCCAACTGTTTAGCTGCTTTAATTTACATATTTATCGAGTTTGATTAGAACGGATTGTCTTGGACTCTCATCCCAGCTTTCACCTCTCCTGGCCCTCTTTTTCCTAGGGAAACTGTTTTTGTTGTCCTTGTTGCAAAAGGGCTCTGGAAATAATTCAGTTTGCATTTGTGAACAAGCCTGCAGCTAAACCCGGTAAGGAATTCCTGGGGGCTGAGGTGTGGATTACCCAGGCCAGGCACTTGGCACTCATTGGGAAAAGTCTGGGAACTCAATGCTAGCTGGTGCCTCATTCCATCAAGGCTCAGCTGATACTCTTCATGTACACTATAAGAATCAATTGTGTGTGAGACACTAGAAATACACATTGTGAAGAAAACAGACAGAGTCTGGCTCCCCTGCCTTCAAGAGTCTATTGGTCTCATAGTACCTGTAAGATCAGGTGGTTGGACCAAGTCAGATGCCGGTTTTGAACACTGCTGGGAATCTGGGCTTTGCATAGACCTAAATGATTTTTATCATATTTAATACATTACATGACTATGTTAAGATCCTGTGAGATTGATACTGTTATTAGCCTTATCTCATCTCCTGCAGATGGGGAGATGAAAGATTCTAGGGCCCAAGGTCAAGTACCAATGGCAAGACTTGGGGGTGACCTCTCCTTGTGTCTGGTCCTAGAGTACAAGTTCATACTGTTCATGATGGGGCTTCACCTTCTTCCTCCACTGGCCTTTGAGCTCCTGGATGGGCAGGAGCCTCTGATTCCTTTCTATATCCTCAGGGGCCAGCTTAAAGTCTGGCATGAGTTTAGCATTAGAAATTATATTCTGAACTTAATGGGAAAAGAAAGTTCATCACCCCCAGCCTTCTTAGCTTTGGACCTCAGCTCTGTCTGTTTCCCCCAGTTGCCACAGCTAGAGCCTGTGGTCATACATGTTGGATCCTTCAGATCCCCCAGCTCCTAGAAATGTTAAACATCTCCCTGGACCAAGCACTTAACCTTGACAGCAGTTGGGGCCTGCCCCAGGTCCAGCATTTCTAATTCAGGACATAGAGCCAGATCTTTTGCTTCCTGGAGCAACTAGGAAAGACTCTGCCATTCCAGAACTCCCTGTGGGGTTAATTAAGGTCACTGAGGATTTTCCCCACTCTGTTTAACTCTCCCTTCTCACCAGCTTTCCTGGGAACTATCAATCCTAGAAAGCTCCTACTTGGGAATCATAACAGTTTTTATTACAGGATTTGTATTCTAGGGTCCCTGATATTAACTTTCCACAGGTCTTGATGAAGAAAGTGGTAGGAACAGCCCTCTTGCATCGGCCTGCCTTCCTGCTTGCCAGGTCTAGTGTGCCAGCCCTCAGCCAGCAGGGGCAGCCTGGGAGAAGAGCATGACTGTCAAGGTGATGGCTCCTCAGCTGGCCTGAGTCACCTGTGTCTCCAGCCTGCCCCTATTTTTGACTCTTCTTCACTTCTTCTTTTTTTTTTTTTTTTGGGTCCGGTCATGGGGCCTGAACTCTGGGCCTGGGCGCTGTCCCTCAGCTCTTCAGCTCAAGGCTAGTGCTCTACCACTTGAGCCACAGCGCCATTTCCTTTTTGCTTATGTGGTGCTGAGGAATCGAACCCAGGGCCTCAGGCATGCAAGGCAAGCACTCTACTGCTGAGCCCACTTCCCAGCCCCTCTTCTTCACTTCTGAAGTGTAGATTATGTACCAGGCACCATTCAGAGACCAGCTTATGTGTCACTGTCCCTTGGAGCTCAACACAGCAAGCAGAGGCTATGTGGACATTGAGTACTCTATCCTGGAGTCCAGATCTACACAACCACTTTCTATCTCTGGAGTCTGGAGCAAATCACTGGTTCTCTCTGGACCTCTGCTGTTCATCTTTACAGTGAAGCTGACTTTTCCTTTTCAGTGACCTCACAGGCATGGCCATTCAGATGGTCTCTGTGAGTCTCCTGCAAGTTAGAGACTTATTTTTTAATGCCAAAGAACAGTTTTTGTATGTCTTGAAACTTATGAGGACATTAATTTGGAAAGACATACGAGGTGTACCAGAAAGGCTCCTTTCTTCAAGAATCAGTGCTTCCTTTCTCTCCAGGGGCATTTCTTTGTCATGTGCACTCCTTTTAGGTATCTTTGGTTCTCTTCTACCTCACAGAGGGTAGAGTGCTTCATACTGAGGCATGCTGAAGTTTTAGGTCCTGAGAAATCTAAACCTATGTGACTGGGAAGCTAATGAAAGGTGAGATAGTTAAAGTTTGGAAAAGAAAATAATCTTAGCCAACACCATTGTTTTCTCAAGATTGTTTGGAGGCACTGGAGAGCAGATACTGGGGCCAAGTAGGCAGAACAAATTTGAGTTGTGGCTTCCAGTCTGAATTGGCCATAGCAGCAAATGATTTATAAACAAGTTTAGGTAAGGGATCCAAACAGAGAACTGCGAGTTCAGGGGACAGGGAGGACATCACGGTGTAGAACTACCTGGAGAGGCTTTTGGAGATGTTAGGGCAAAGACAGAAAGCATGAGAAGCCAAAGATTTTTTTTTTTGAAAAGCAGTGGCAAGGACAATCTGAATAACAGCGCTTATTTGCTTGCTTTTGTTTTGTTTTGTTTTTGTGCTGGAATTGGGGCTTGAACTCAGGTCCTGGCATTCTTACTTGGCTTTTTTGATCAAAACTGATGCTCATACTACTTGAGCCACAGCTCTATGTGAGGCTTTTTTTTTTCCTGGTTAATTGGAGTTAAGAGTCTTCATTTCAACCCTCAAATCTCAAGACTCCTGAAGGGCTAGGATTTCAGGCATGAGCCACCAGCACTGCATAACAGTGTTCTTGTAAAGGAATAGCTCTAAGCCAAGGACTATTTTGCCTATGCAGAGACACAGGATATCAGGGATGTGTGCAGATAGTTTTGATTGTCATAACTGGGGCAGGAGTATTGTTAGCATCTGGCATCTAGTGGGGAGAGGTGAGGGACCCTGTTAAAATCCCATATTACATAGCTCAGCACCAGAGAGAGCATCTAGCTCAAGACGTCTATGGCCCTGAGGCCAGAAACCCCATTCCTGTATGTCACTCAGTAAATAGTACCTGCTATGATGGGTGAAGTCACATGTGTGTGTGTATGTGTGCGTGCGCGCACGCACATGGGTGTGTGAGCTAGAGGTGATTATCCACTTTTTACCAGACAAGGAACTAAGGTTCAGAATGGATAAGTAATTGACCCAAGTCCTCCCAGCCCAGGAAAATCAGCAAGCTCTCCATTCTACACTCTCAGGAGCTAGAAGAAGCACGAGGAAGGGTGTGCTGGCTGGTCTCGCTCATTCAGTTCTTCCTTTCTGTTGCTTCCAGCCTCTAGGCAGCACGGCTGAATGCCATAGACAGCGTAAGTCCACTAGTTCTCCACATCCTCCAGGAAATACTGATTGATCTCTTCCAGGGCGGCATTTTCTCATAAAATGATTTGTAAGAAATTCTGTACGTTGGCCTATCTTTTCACTGTAATTCACAGCCCCCATTCCCTCTTTATGTTACTGCCAGCAAGAATGATATTTTCACATTACCTTCAGTATAACCCATTTTGTGCTAATGAAATCAGATAAAATGTATTAACACTAAGCTAGGCCTAGGACAAGTCCTGGGTAAATGTGAATTTTCTCCTTCCCTCCTCGGAGCAAGCTGAGTAGGAGGAATCCAGACAGGAGATGGGGGCTGGTGTTCTGGGGAGGGAGGAAAATGTACTCAGCATGGAGATGTAAGGGAAGCTGTTGTGGCTGGGAGATGGACAGAAGTCAGCTGAGGCCAGGGCTTGTGGAAGAGGCTGGATAGATGTGTGGTCACCAGCTGCCAGAGAGAGGAGATATGAGGAGTCTGGGCTCAGTGCTAAGGAAAACAGAGAAACGCTGAATAAAGGCTTTGAAGCAGAAAAAGTAGAAAGCCCTCAAACACAGTTTAGGAGATCATGTTAATATCAGGGTGGAGCATGGACTGGAAAAGGAGATGGTGGCACTGGAAGACTACTGACAGGACTGTTCTAGCCCTGGACAGGACCGCAGATATCAGCCAGCCATGCTGTTACTACTACCAAGATTTCTTATTTCTCCAACTTAGTAGCAGTTTGGTCCCTGGAGGACTGGAAAAAAAGAATGCACTTGATCTGATTGGTAGGAAGAGCTAGGTGTTGGTACCTTACACCTAGAATCCTAACTACTCAACAGCCTGACATCTGGAAGCTCATGGTTCAAAATCAACCTGGGCAGAAAAGTCTACACAACTCTGTACCTAACCAACCAGAGAAGAATGGTAGACTGTAGATATGGCTCAAGTGGCAGAGCACCAGCTTGATCAAGAAAGTCCAAGTGTGAGGCCTTGGGTTCAAGTCCCCATACTGGCACAGACATTTTTTAAAAAGTACCACATAAAAGAAAAACAAAACAAAACAGTAGAAGGACAATTTCTTGACTTTATGATGTTTTTGAAGATCATGAATACACACACACACACACACACACCACGTGCACTCACACACACATTCTCTCATAGAGTCAAGCTTGTACACTTTAGAGCCTCTTGATATGCTCTAGTCCTCCCCAGAAGACACTGACCCACAGTAATTGGACCAATGGATCAAGGCTCTCTCTACAACTTCAAGAGAGACCAAGATTATGGTTTTTATCCTTATGCAACGTCAGCATCAATGGATTGAATACAGATACTTGGGTTTCAGATAGCAACTAGGGAGAATCGAATGATTGCCAGGAAGATATTTATTAGTTATCTATTTAGCATCATGACATTTATTGTTGTTTAGTCTCTGGGGTCATAAATCTGGGGATTCCAGTGATTCTCAGCCTCTCTCACCAAGTGACAACTAGTATCCAGCCAGGACTACAGTCATCCAAGGACCTTTCTAAACTCACACTGCTGGGGTTGGAAGACATCAGTTTCTCTTGGCTGTTTTCTGGTGCTTCCATTCTTCACCATGTGGGCCTCAACCTAGGTTATCTCAGTGTCTTCATGACAAGACACTTGGCCTTCCTCAAAAGTGAATGATTTAAGAAAGAACAAACACACTCAAATAGCAGTTGTTTTATCTGTCAAGTACTATATCATTACCTTTATAATATGCCATTTGTTGGCAACAAGACTCTAAGTCCAGCTTACCTGCATGAGGAGGGAAGTTAATCCCAATCTCTTGGAAAAAAGGACATTAACAATTAGTGGATATAATTTTAAAACTACCACAGGGATCCTATTTAATCTCCAAGAGACAATATGACATAGTATTTAAGAGCATAAATTAGAAATTCATGAAGATCCAGGTTTAATTTTGGCTCCTACATTTGCTACTTATGTAAATTAAAGCAAGTCACTTAACGTTTCTGTATCTCAATTTCCTAATCAAGAAAAGAGGGTTAAGAATAGTATAGTAATAGTAAGATGTTTTATTGGGTTACTGTAAGACTTAAGTGAGAACATGCAAATGAAATGATAACACAGGAGAAGTACTAAATAAGTGCTACTTCATGGCTATCCTAAAGGACTAAACTTGTCCTTCTTCATAGTATAAAGAAGAGGTTAAGAGGCTAGGCACCAGTGGCTCATGCCTATAATCATAGCTACTCAGGAGGCTGAGATCTGAGGATCGTGGCTCAAAGCCAGCCCAGGCAGGAAAAGTTCATGAGACTCTTATCTCCAATAAATCACCAGAAAACCAGAAGTGGCGCTGTGGCTCAAGTGGTAGAGCACTCACCTTGAGCTGAAGAGTGCAGGGACAGCGCCCAGGCCTAGAGTTCAAGCCCCATGACTGACAAAAAAAAAGAAAAAAGAAAAGCCAGGCATCAATGGCTCATGCCTGTAATCCTAGCTACTCAGGAGGCTGAGATCTGAGAATCATGGTTCAAAGCTAGCCCATGCAGGAAAGTCTGTGAGACTCTTATCTTCAATAAACCACCAGAAAACCGGAAGTGGTGCTGTGGCTTAGAGCCCTAGCCTTGAGCTGAAGAGCTGAGGGACAGCGCCCAGGCCCAGAGTTCAAGCCCCACAATCGACAAAACAAAAAACAACAACAAAAAAAGAGGTTAAGACAGTTTCTTCTTGGATTTGAACTCTGATTTTGGCACTTGTTTTCTGTGAGAATAAGGGCAAATCAGTAATCTATCTTGACTGTGGTTTTCTATAAAGATAATAGTAGCTGGCACTTGGCTACATAATAGGTGTTCAATAAACATTTCATAAATGAGAAAATAAGGGATGACCAGGGAATATAGTGACACAGGGGGTTACCTCTATGTGCGTATTTGTGTGTGTGAGACTCTGTGTGTATGTGTGTGTGTGTGTGTGTGAATACACATGCGTGCTCATGGGTTAAGGAAGCTACACAAAGCATTTGAATCTAAACACCTTCAGTTTAACTGGGCATCATGGTATGGCTGCCCCAGTTCCAATCCAGATGCCCTTGTACCTTTGAACTTGTTACTTCCATGGTCTCTCTTGTTTTACTATCCTCTAGGCTTGCTCTTGGTTTCATTGTTGCATTTGGTTCCACCCTAGCTTTGTTCATACATACTTCTTCCTTCAACCCTGCTGCTTTGCATGGAATCTGGGGATATGGTTGGTGATAGGAGGGGGTAGGAGAAGCCCTGTGTCACACCAATCCAGAGCTGCTACATTACCTTAAATTGATTTTGCAAATGAAAGCTAAAAGCTAAGCAAAGGCGATCCATCCATTTTGCCTAAAGATGATTATAATGCTCTTTTATGGCCTCCTAAATGACAAAGCAATTTGTTACCTGCCTGCATCAACATTTGCTTATATTAGCACCCGAGATGCTTGATTTTTATTAGCCCCACGTTATCATTTTATGAAGACACAGGGGCTCAGTAAAATTAGTGTGCAAATAGAATGCCCATTTTGCATTTCCCTGTGGTCAGCAGAAACGCTGAATGCAATTGAATTGATACTGGGTCAGGGGAGACATCCATAAAGTCTGCCTTCACCAAGAGCGGCAGTAATGCCATTTATCATTTCCAGACTGTGGGGATACATGGGGTCAGTGTTAGGTACTGTTTTTTTAAGGGTTTGGTGATTTGTTTTATTGTTAAGTGAAAAAATAACAAAGATTAAGTAGCTCAATCTCCATCAGTGATAAGGAATGAAACTAAACTACCTTGTGTCCATTGTAGATGGAAATGTAGCAGATCTTATAATTTAGTGGCTCCAAAAGGAGACAGTGAAGGGGCACTGACAGGGAGCTGGGGACTGGCTACTATCTGTGCGATTGTGGGCACATCTCTTCCTTCTGGGCATCTTAGTTCTCTCACCTATAAAACAAGGTTAACATTGTCCACCTCACAAGAGCATGATGAAGATTGAGTGAGATACTGTCTACCCATACAGAGAAGTAGGATCTATACAATATTTCATTCATTAACTTAACAAGCAGTGCATGAATACCTGCTTCATACAGGGCCTGAGGAAAGACATTAGATATATACCCACAGATAGACATCCATTCAGTAGTTTATATCCAGTCCAGGAACAGTTCAAGTGTTTATCTCCTCTCTTCTTCAGAGTGCTAGGCCTTCGCTTCCCCTCTTTGAGCCTAAAGGTGCTTGGCATAGACTGACCACAGGATAAGTTCTTGTGTATATAGTCTTATAATGACTCTAAACTATAGTCTTATAATGACTCCAAACTCTACTAGTCACTCAAATAGACCAGTTTCAAGCCTTTAGAACAATGCTGTGTAGAATTTTCTTTTACTTTAGTCACTGACTATCTGTTGGAATAATGAACAGTCAAAATGATTGTCACTAGTATTCTAGAAGGAGAAAGGCTGTTAACTCTTCATTCTTTATCGATCCCAAAATCATCCTCTAACATAGAGGGGCTCCTGTCATACAGTTTTTCTGTGTTCCCTTCTATATCTCTGTAGGGCACCTGCTCTGTTCTGTCCTTCTGCTCATGGTTGAGTACCCTTTCCTCACTCTATCTTTTAGGAAATGTCACTCTTGTCTATACTAGCTGAACTTCATTATACTAGATAGAGCTTAGAATTTTATCTGGAGACATTTTACTACTTTTCTGCATATCTAATATTTCTCCGTATTTATTTTTCTTAGATGCTAGATATTACAAATGATACATTGTTGGGTGTCTGTATTTTGTTGTGCTCTTTTCAATAGAGTCGGGCTTCATAGAGCAAACAGTTGATTTCCCTTTAGTTTAATTCTTTCAACACTTCTTTGAAGCCTTGTTAAAATGGGCATTTGCCCTACCTCCGAATTATGGCATTTCTGAGTTGTTATCTTTCCTGAATGGTCAACAAAGACTTTTACTTTGGCAATAGGAATTCAAATAAATCCTATCCCTGTTATGACTCTTGAGAAATGTGCAAATGTGCAATGCACAGTTCCCTGGCTATTTCTTCTTGACATCATGGAATGTGCTAGGTACTTTCCCATCACTGACAAAAATACCTGAGATAAACAATTTTTAAGAAGGAAAGGAATAAGAGAAACTCTAGGGCTTCTTGGCACAGACCGAAATTTTCTTAATAAAGACCCAGAAACACAACAAATCAAAGAAAAGTTGGACAAATGGGATTGCATGAAACTGCAGAGCTTCTGCATGGCAAAGGACATAGCTAGGAAACAATCAATAGAAAGCCCACAGACTGGGAGAAGATTTTCACTAGCTATACAACAGATAAGAGCCTCATATCTAAAATATACTTAGAACTCAAAAAAATTAAGTCACCCCAAAACAATTCTTCAAAGAAACAATGGCCCCATCAACAAATGGGCTAAAGACTTAAAGAGAGACTTCTCTGAAGAGGAAATAAGAATGGCCAGTAGACACATGAAGAAATGCTCAACTTCTGGCATAAAAGAAATGCAAATCAAAACAACATTGAGATTCCACCTCACCCCAGTTAGAATGGCTATAATTAAGAACTCTAATAACACCAGATACTGGAGGGGATGTGGCCAAAAGGAAACCCTACTGCATTGTTGGTGGGAGTATAAACTTGTTCAACCACTTTGGAAAGCAGTATGGAGGTTCCTCAAAAGACTCCACATAGAGCTACCCTATGACCCAGCAGTCGCACTTAAACAAGGCCATACTAAAGCTACCAGCACAACTATGTTTATCCAGCAACATTCACTTTAGCTAAGATATGGAACCAACTCAGATTCCCCTCAGTAGATGAGTGGATCAAGAAAATGTGGTATATATACAATGGAATTCTATGATTCCATCAGAAAGAACGACACCTCCCTATTTGTTATGAAATGGAAAGACTTGGGAAAAATGATACTAAGTGAACTGGGTCAGTCCCAAAGAAATTTATGTCCCATAGTTTCCCTTATTTGCAATAATTAGTAACATATAGGATAATCTTATCAGATGAGCTGAAAAGCGCAAAAGATATGTACATATGTCCATATAGGATGATGCTGGGGCTGGGAAGGTGGCTCAGTGGTAGAGCGCTTGCCTTGCATGCCTGAGGCCCTGAGTTCGATTCCTCAGCACCACATAAGAAAAAAGAAAAAAGCCGGAAGTGGCGCTGTGGCTCAAGTGGTAGAGCGCTAGCCTTGAGCTGGGACAGGAGCCAAAAAAAAAAAAAGGTGATGCTATTGCATGAGGCCCTGGGTTCGATTCCTCAGCACCACATAAGCAGAAAAAAAGCCACAAGTAATGCTGTGGCTCAAGTGGTAGAGCACTAGCCTTGAGCTGAAGAGCTGAGGGACAGTACCCAGGCCCAGAGTTCAGCCCCCACAACTGGCAAAAAAAAAAGATGATCCTAAGTGAAATGAACCCCAAGATATGGACACAAGAGGTCTGTCTTTGTTATTGTTTTAAATGTACTTTGTGATTTTTTTAAAAAATTTCCTTTGTATGTTATTCCCCCTATGGTATATGCCCTGTTGTCACTGTACTTGATTTTGATATACACATTTGTCTAATCTGGGGAGGGGGAGGGGAATAACAAAACACTGAAACAAAGACATGGGATAACTCATTGCAACAATGATACCCACAGGACAGTATGTTGGAAACAAACTTTACAACTTCAGGTGGGGAGGAAGGGAGGAGGGAGGGAGGAGAGGGAAGGAAGGGATAGCGAGAGAACAACAAGGGAAGGGGTAACAATGATTGACAAGTCATGTACTCATTGCCTTTATAACTATAACCCTTCTGCACAGCATCTTTACAATACATTTTTTTAAAAAAGGAAAGACTTACTTAGCCTCACGGTATCAGAGGTTGCATTCCATGGTAACTTGGCACTGTTGCTTTTGGACCTTGGGGAGCACAATGTATCATAAAGGGAGTATTTGATAGAGAAAAACTGCTTACCACACAACAGCTGGAGGCAAGCCTGAGTGAAAAAAGAGGAGCAGGAGTCCTCACCCTTTCAAGAGCATGCCCCCAATAACCACTGCCTTCTAATAGGCCCTACCCCCTTAAGATTCCACGACTCCCAGCAATGCCACATGCCTGTGGTCAAGGCTGCCACATGTGGGATTTCGGGGTTACTCAAAATTCAAACTACAGCATGAAGATGTACACGCTAAGAGTGACTCTGCGTGTACATCTTGAAATCTAACAAAAAGTTGAGAAGAATGCTTTACAGACTTGGGCTCTGTCCTTTCTGGAATTCAGGGGTTCCTTACCCATGTCACCTGCTAAATTTAAAGCTCAGTGAAGCACCCATGCTCTGCTCAGGATACTACTCTCTGTTCTATGATGGACCATCAGGCAAAATGTCAGGGTAGCTATAGAGAATACCTTACTTTCTTTCCTTTTCTCATGCTTTTTGCCAATGTTTGCATATTTTGTTCAATTGTCTAGTTGTTCAAAGATGACAGGAAATCTGGCCCTTGTTACTTTATCACTACCACTTAGGAATTTGGGTTCTAATCTCACCTCTTGCCACCATGCATTAGCTGGCTCACTTTAAACAGATTATATAACCTCTCTGAGTCTCATTCTGTTCCTGTAGCAGGGATGTCAACTTCATACTGCTGGAGAATTATAAATATGCATATGAATAATTTTGACACAAGTGGCTGATTAAATAGCAATTGCTACTGTTACTATTATAGGAACACCTGCCTATTTTTACTATGTACTAGATATTTGCTGAGTACTATGCAATGTATAAGCTTATTTAATCATGACAACAGCCCCATAAAGTAGTTACACTCATCCTAGGTTATAGATTAGAATTCTGACACTCAGAAAGATAGACAATAGCCTATGGACACATACAGTGGCTTTGGGATTCAACTTTACTCATATGGCTTCCTCAGATGATTGCAAACATTACATATTAATATAATATGCAAAGCAGCACCAAGAAAAGGGAATGCAGTCTTTTAATATTGAATAACTAGGAACATAATTTAATTAGTTAGTAATGGCTAGGCATTAATTATTCTAATGCAATGGTTTAAGAGATAAATGTAAAGCATCCAGCATATTCTCCATCTTCCCCTCTCCCATTTATCAAAAATAGTCTCCGCTGTTTCTTGCCCTCTTTCGCAATCATGATCTCCTTCCATTTTATCTTTACAGATAATCTCCGGGAAGGGGCAGAGCAGAAGGTGGTATTTATCACAGGACGAGTCCACCCAGGGGAGACTCCTTCTTCCTTTGTATGCCAAGGTGAGTTGAGGATTTCATACAAAATACTCCCACATCCAGCTGGGGCACCAAGATGAACTCTGGGGCAGTGTAGTTACATGCAGAGTCAGTATCTTGGATGGAGATCTAATTCACCTCTTTGAAGAAGTTACTCCTGATCCCTACCAGATTTTGTTTCAATAAATACTTATTGATTAGAAGCAGCTATAGATGAATAGATGGATGGATGGATGGATGGATGGATAAGTGCACAGCTGAGGCTAGATGAAATTTTCTCAGTGTGCTACCTGGAGCATGAGCTATAGTTACCTGCACTTACTTGCTCAACAGTTCCGAGCGACATGAAATCTAGCCCTATGTCAGGGTGTCTGTTAGCTGAAGGGCTGTGAAGTGTGAAAGGAAAGACATCCATTTACACATTCACTCAACAAACAACATTTAAAATACCTACCATGAGCAAGGAAGTGCACTTGACATCAGACAAGCAGAGGCAAATAATACAATCTCTCTGCTCCAGCATATTGCTCTATAATTGTATTTTAAAACTTATAATGACATATTTAATCCACATAAAATGAGTACTTATCATCTCTAGTCATCAATATAAATAGACTCAATAAATAATACAGAAATAGTAATACAGTGAATGCACAAGTACCTATCTATTTAAAAACAAGAATATTATCAAGTTCTTTTAAATTGCTTGTCCCATTTCCTACTTGCCTCCCCTTGAATGTGGTGCTTGATCTTAATCTTTCTCCATGGTTTTACTGTGCATGTAAACACTCCTAGAATGTGATTCTTAAGAAAAATCATTATTTCCCATGCTTTAGGACTTTATGAAAATCCCACAATTCTGTGTTTATTGAGACATACTTTGCCCTCAGTGTCTTTGACAGGAAGAATACTCAGTTGCTTTTGACCACTGTATTATATTCTATGTGTGTCTATAGCTCAATTTACTCACCTAGTCGTCTGATAATAGACAATAAAGTTCTTTTTTTAATGCCAGTACTATTTTATACAGGTTACCTCATATACATATTCACATTCCTTCTTAGAGTATAAAGCCTAAGAGTATAACTGTGGGGTCATGAGATAAGTGCAGCTTCAACATTACCAATTATTGCCAAATTTCTGTATCAACCATCCATCTGCACACGCTGAGTTCCTACTGTCCAAACTTATGCCAATACATTCTTATTTGTACTCAGCTAGTGGGTATATTACACATGGAAAATATCTGATATTATACATGTATCAAGCATTGTTCTAGATGCTTTATGTATTTTATTGATCTTATGAATTTTCTATGCCACAGAAATTAATATTGACTATATTTTTCCCATATGATAAAACTGAAATTTGGACAAACTAAGTAATTTACCTTATTTCAATTTCAAGATGACATAAGGTTGAAGGGAAATGAAAAAGCCCCTGAAAGTTATTTAACTTGAAGGCTGCAATGTGGTATTGTAGAAGTTTCTGGAGATCTGTAGTCAGACAACCTTGAGGTCAAGTACTGTTTGAACTACCTTCTAGCAGTGAGACTTCAGTTTCCTCAAATGTAAACTTAGGATGACAGTGTTCTCTAGGAAAGTTGGTTAGGAAGCTGGCATGAGATGAATGTAAATATATTACCCAAGCCCTGTGCCTGGCACACAGCAGGTACTCGACAGATGCCACCTCCATCCCCACAGGAATCTAAGATGAAGCAGGTAATATGCTTTGCAAACTATCCAGCACCTTGCAAATAAACATGTGTTTCACTTCCCCAGTTCCTAGGCTTCCCAAGCTGTGATTAGGCACAATTGCCTTCCTCTCTGTCTCAGCTGAGGAGACTGAGGTACAGAGAGAGGAAGGGACTTGTCCCAAAGCCCAGCACCTTTTCTGAGGCAGGGCTGGGCTCCAGTTGCTCCCAGCATGTCCTTGTAGCAAACTCTCCCAGGTCCCTCCTGGGTTCACCTACTCCTTTACTTGTAAGCATCTGTTAGTTACTAAACTCGGCAACAGATCTGTTCTCCCAGCTGATTGGATGTAACTGCTTTGTCCTTGTTTACAAAATCATAGTAGCTTTGCCATTAAGATTTGCATCTCTAGGAAGCCATATCCTCATGCTCACTTCCTCCATAGGCAGTAGGCAGAGGGCAGGGTCGCTATGCCATTTTACAGAAATGTGGAGAAGTCGAGTGAATCTCCTTCTGATAACCCTGGAAAAGGGTCTTTGTGTGGTGCTCATTTGAAATATTCAGTGATGTTCACATGTGTACTCACTGGCAAAACCTTTCAGTACCCACTCCCTATCTTTTCAAGATGAATTCCAGAGTTCCCAGTAGGGCTTCAGAGCCAGGAACTGGCTCTTGCCAGGTTCTCTAGCCTCAACCTCTTTACACATCAGACCTACACCATCAGCCTCATAGATTAAATGCTCACCACGGGGCCTTGGCATCTGTGGTCCCCTCTAGTAGGACCTGAGCATACTCCTTGCCAGGTAGCAGCACCTCTCATCCCCCAAGGTTCATTTAAAGTACCTGTACTGTGGCCCATCCTGGCCCACTTTGTCCAACCCTCTGCTTTCTACTTACATTATAGGTCTAAAGATTACCACCATCGATAAAAGACTTTTATTGCCCTGAGTGGTTATGGGATTGATTTTCATTTTTTTCCCTCCCATTCAACTATGAGCTATTTAAGGTCTAGAGACTCACTCTCCAGTGGTCATTTTCTATATCTGTAAAATAAAATTATGGTCTCCATCTTCTGGGGCTCGTGTGTACAACAAAGCCTGTGTTGGCTCTGAACTGCTAAAACTGAATTTTAAAAAAAATAAGCAGGTTATACAGCTAGCAAATGGAAGAGAGGAGCTTTGACCTCAGACCTGGCTAGCCTGAGCATGCTCCTTGATCTGCTTAGGGATGGGAAATGCTAGAAAGCCAAATTTGTACCTGGAAGAATGCAGAGTTCTAGCTACTCCACAACTGATGCACATTTTCCAGATGGAGATGCAGAAGCTCAAGAAAGTAAGGTATCTTCTTCTGTGCCCTACAACTCATTGATGACAGTGGCCCTGGAATCCACGTCTTCCTCTTTCCATGTCTCCTACAAGGCAGTAGATGTATTCTTCCTCGAGGTGGCGTAAAATAGGCATCACTCCCCACTTTTCCGCCTACACAAGATCTCTCATGGAGACAGCCACATCAAACCCCAAATGACATAGTAGGAGGTTCCCCCCACCCCAGTCAGAGCCAACCATGCCCTAGGGATGTAGGCGAGTCTGAGACCTTGAGGGATGATGGCCAAGATTGCCCTGGTTCTGTTAGCTCTTCCCTATTAGCTGGCCCAGTGACCTTGAGCAGGAAGCAGCTATGTGAAGCTGGTTCTCCCCATCTGTCTGGGACCATGGTTCTCACTACCGAGCTGCTAATGCACCTGCTACTGGGAGTAAAGTCACCTCAGTGCAGAGCCCTGAACAGGTGGCATTCACAGTGACAAAGGCTGAACTTCCTGAAGACTTGATGATGAGAGAGAAGACTCCAGGCCATTCCCTTCATGCCAAGCTCCACTAGGGCTTCTGTGAGGCCTACTTCTCTTCATGTCCAGTTCCAATGTGAGCGGACAGGGGAGACCAAGTGTGACACTGTATCTGAGGTCTGATGGCTCTGCTAGGAATGGGATTCAGGTCCTCCATTTACCTGGGGAACACCACAGAACCTCTCCGTGCCTCAGTTCCCTTTACTCCAAAGAGAAATAATGGGCATCTTGTATCACTGTTTGTTGTAAAAAAGTTATTAAGCACTTACCCATATACTGTTTGAGGTGGTGCCTGGAATACAATGAGCACAGGGTGTCTATAGTCAGGGAGACAACGCTAATAGACTATGTTGTCAGTTCTCTGCATGGCTCTTCTAAGGCTCACTGTGAGCCCATACTCAGGTTTGAGCTTCTGGTACTGTGGGTCCCACTCTGCCTCACTGCTTTTTTTTGGCTGGGCCCTCCTCACCTCATGCTGGACATTTGGCCAGAACCAGAGCTAGACCTCAGTCTCTGGCTCCTGGCTCTCACTGACGCTTCCTGGAGCAGTTGGAACACTCTCACCATAAATTCCATTTGCAGAACACCTGGGCCTCTTCACATGTTTGTTTGTGAATTAATGAGACCAACACTCACGGAATACCATGCTCAGGTTGAGAGCAGAAGGTAGTGGTAAGGCTGAGGTGTACAGGTAGATGGGCCTGAGTTTGAGTCCTGCCACTTCTGTCTGCTAGCTGAGGAACCCTTATGTTAGCAAGTCCATTGACTCTCAGCCTGGCTCCTCACTTGCAGAATGGAGCAGCAGTAACTTGCTCAGGAGCTTCCATGGAGCTGAAATCTGCTGAGCTGTGCTCACACTCCTGTGTACATCCACAGGTACCCCAGGCAGTCCCAGACTCTTAGTTCTGCTTTTCAGAAATGTCAACGGGCTCACTGGACATCACTTGGCAAGTTAGTGGTGGCACAGGGGACTGGATCCAGGTGTCTTGACCCTGAGACTGGGCCAAGATGCCCCCACTGCCTACACAATAGGGAGATAAAAAGCCCTCCCTTTCAAGAGGTTCACTCTTCAGGATTAAATTGTGAGGGTAAGAGGAGGAGGAAGGAAATTCATGTATACACATACACATACACATGCACACACACACACAAAACATGATCTCATAATCACCAGTGCTACCAGCCACCAGGACTAAGCAAATACAACCTAGTATATCTGTTTCCTATCAGTCAGGTTTGCCCCTTCCTGCACTTGGCTTTCCTCCTACCTTTGGTCCTCACTCAGGTAGCATCTTCTCTATCTCAGCCTCAAATAGCCTCTCATCATACATGTGGGTATAATGGGTCCTTTCACTGTCCTAGATCACTTCTTTCTTTGAGAAATTGGCAGAACTGGGAGTGGAAGGTGAAGTGTTACACTGTGAGCCTTAAGTTCCTCAGGGCTAGACTCTCTATGATTCCCTGCGTTGAAGTCATTGGGCTGAGGACAGGGCCTGGTGACAGACAGGGGAGGGCCTGGAATAGGTGGTGTCAGCATACCATTCTCTGGGCCCAGGAGAGATCTTGGCTGTCTTGATCCTAGCCTAGCTATTATGTTGCCTTGGAACAGAGAACAGAAACTACTAAGAAGTCTCTAGAGGGAAAATCATGTGGGTACATGCAAATCACTTTGCAAAACATATGCAAATGATCTGATTCTTTCCATCTTGTTTTAATAATAACAACAACAACAACAATGGAGCACTGCTTTGAAGCCAGTAGAACTGAATCTGAGTTACATCTAGGCTCCAGTGAGCCTCTCAGCTAGTGATATCACACCCTGACTTCGTTTCTCTGTCTGTGAAATGGAGCCAATAGCATTGCAAGTCAATCCACTAATAAAATGGCCTTCGTGGATCATTTCTTGTGTATCTATTGAGTACTTGCCATGTGTCAGGCACTGAGAGTAAGGTGGCAGAGATTGTGAACCAATTCTTGCTTTCCAGGAACTCAGGCCCTGGAGGGGAGATAGACATGATAATCACATACAAGCATCAATCTCCCAAACTCAAAGGTTCAGGAGGGGTAATTTTCCTTATTCTTCTGAGCTCCAATTTGAGATCCCCATGGTGCCAGGAGCCAGAAACTTAATCTCAGGCATCTTGCCAAAGGTTATATGATTTTTTTCAGAGGTGGTAGGGGGAGGGTAGTACTGTACTAACTCCCTGGCACATGCTCCATTCTCATGATTCTCCGGGCCTTGGTCACACCAGAGCCTTAGCAGGCTTCCACCTCATCAGTCCGTTTGCTAATGACAATCTGCTTTATATGTGCTGGCTTCTTATCTGTCTACTCCCTACCTCCACCCTAATCCAGCCTTCAAGACGTCCTGTCACTGTATTCCTCCCCTCAAAGCAACCATCCAGGTGGTAGTTAGGAGTCCTCTCTAAAGCTCAGACCTGTGTCTCCCTGGCTTCAAGCCTTGCAGTGATTCCCTCTGTCTTTCATGTTTTCAGCTATACTGTCAAGTCCCTGCTCACTTCTCCCATTCATTTCTCCCACTCCTCTTCCTCCAAGGAAGAGCAACCTATGTACCAGATACTTGGTTTGCATCAGCTCATTTAAATCCTCACAGTAACCCACAGCTAATAATTATTCTCACCTTTTTAACTGGCAAGGAAAACTGAGGAGGTAAGGCCACAACAAAGTCAGTGAGTCCTGAGGAGGAGAGTTTACTTTATGTCTGTACTTTTCACCTTGAAGCTATGTACCTGCAATTGAATGTTTACCTTCTTTCCCACCACCAAACTTCTGTATAAGAATTCCCCTGCCTGTGTACCTTCCTGGCACCTTTCATCTGGCTTGTTCATCCTCCTTCTCCAGGACCCCTCCTTAACCTCTAAAGCCCTTTCTAATTTCTAATATTCTATGCAGTGTCCATCAGACCTTTGGCCAGTCAATAAGGAGATGACAGGAGCATCTTCTTCATCTTAGAATGTCCATCACTGGCCCTGCCAAGGGTATTTGTAGACTGATTTGTCGATTTCACTAACTACAGACTTGGTCAAGCTTGAGTGAGTTCTGGGACTGATCCATCAATAGGCATTTATTAAGGACCTGCTGTGGGCCCAGTCCTGAAATAACAATAATGAATACCAGGTTCCATTGTGGTTGGCCTGGTGAGATTCATTCTGGCCAGCTGGAGGTTCACACTGGGCAAGAATCCCTGCCACTCAGCTTTAATTTCAAATCTTCCAGCACTTTACTTTCTCCACCTAGCCTCTCTAGTCTACAGCTTTCCCATTTCTGTTCTCCCCTCCATCTTTCTGATTAAATCTGCCCAAAGGAAAGGACCTGGTAAACTCGTTCAGCACAGAACAAGGACTGATGTCAAGGGAGCACATTTTGGCACCCAGCAGGAAGATTACTCTCCTTATCTAACGGACCAGGATTTATCCACTTTGGGGAAAAGGAATAAAACTAATGGAATCATTTGATGTCAGTGTCAGATGCCTCCTTAGGATTTCCTCAGCTCTTTCTCCTAATTGTAGGGAAAGTATGCCCGGAAGGTTCCTATAGCTCACCCAAAACTAGGTCCTACGTGTGTGCTATGAGGAGATCTAAGTTGAGCCCAAATCTTCTTTCCCAGATGCGCAACATTCTTCCAGGTTCAGTAGCACCCTTCTGTCAAGATGAAAAAAATGCTCAGTGAAAGCTAGCAAGCCATACATCCAGCTAACAATCAATCAAGGTTCAAATACAATTCCTTGATTCATTCTTCTCCCTGAGTTCCTCTGCTTCCTTGTCCCATGCAGTGCTTTCCATCCACATTCAGCCAGTTATGGCATGGTCCCCACTCTTGCTTTCTCCCACTTTCTTCCTTCTACTCCTTTTTCTCAACTTACTACCTCTACTACTACTTCTCAACTTACTTCCTCTACTACCGAAAATAAATCAATAAGGGAAGATCCTCTGATATTCTGATCACTGGCAATGATTTCTGTTGGATCTAACCTCAAGCCAACAGATGAGTCTGAAACTTCCCCTTCTCTTTTCCCTTACCCACCTCAGGGAGGGAGCTCTGGGCTGCTACAGCCTCTGGTCTGGCTTTGTTTTTTCTTTCTTTTATTAGCTGCCTAATTGGCAGCCCAATTAATCTGTTCATCTGTGAAGGAGGATGGATCATGACAAGCTACTCCATTTCCAGAAGCCATTCTCAGAGGCAGCATGTCCAGATCCTGAACACAGACTGGTTCCTTGATAGAGGGCCACCCCGGGAGCTGGGGTCAATTAGTAAACAGATTAAGCAATTATTAGCCCCTAACAAGGGTGCCTGGCATCATTACTCTGCCTGTTTACTGGCAAACTGCAACTTTAATATGAGGACCAACAAATAAATTAGGGCATCTGGTCCACTGTTGCATTGACTGGGAAGTAAATGCTGTCCAACTGGCTCTGGATTGCTGATGGATTCTCAGCTTGGAATAATAAAAAGCTTGAGATGTCCCTCACTGGTCACAGCAGCTTTGGAATATGTTCTGGGGTGACTGGTCATTCCAAGAGCTTAGTGCCTGCTGCTGGGCATGTGGATTGCTCTTAGTTACCCTACTGGCTTTCTTCCGCCTGTCTTTCAAGACCTGTCAGGGCACAGTTCAAATATTCCCTCTCCCCCAGGCCTTTCTTGGTCTCCCTAACAGGGAATGGGACCCCTTTGTATTTTTAGGGACTCTCCTCTCACTTTCTTGCATTACATTCTTCTCATGAACTGTTAGAGCAGCATTTTAACTATTTATTCAGATCTCCAATGAAGAAATGGAAATGTGGAACAGAGGGGAGGCTCCAAAGCTCAGAGCTGTTGATTTTCCCACCCCCTGTGCTCTTGATAGGTGCAAGCCCCATCATCAGAGGGTACTAAAGAAGGAGTGACATGGTGAGCTTTGGACTTCTCAGGGTGGCCCTCTGGTTTCATGGATAAGAACACCTTGCAGAGGTTGTTGGGCCTTCCAAAGCACAGCTCAAATGTCATCTTTTTCTTGGAGCCCTCCTCATCTGTCCTTTCCAGCAGGAGGTGCTTTCCCCAGTTCCTGTCTCTGGGCCTCAGGGATGTGTTTTGAAATGTCTTTCTCCTGGGTGGGGCGGGGGGGGGGGGAGATATACTGGGAAGATACACTGGGAATCATCTCTTCCATAGCCACACAGCCACTGCAGCAGATAACAACAAAGGCCAGTAGTCACCTGTTGAGCTCTTATTGTTTTCCAAGCTGAGAAAAATGTGCTTCCTCCTTGAAACACTTTGAAGTTAACACTGACTATTCTCTCCCTAGGGATCATTGACTTCCTTGTGAGCCAGCACCCAGTTGCCCGTGCTCTTCGAGAACACCTGGTCTTCAAGATTGCACCAATGCTCAACCCTGATGGAGTCTACCTGGGCAATTACAGGTGAGGGAGTGAGGAGAATGCTGAGAAGCAGGTGGTCACAGGATAGAAGGTTGGAAGCAAGCATAAAAAGAGGATAAACTTAGAGAAAAAAATTGTTGTTCTTCACCTTGGTTCTTGAGAGTATGTCTGATGAGCCCTGGCTATTTCTGCAGAGCCACTGTTGGGGTTTCATGGACAGCTCAGGAATCAGGGATCAGGGGAACTAGTATCAGTCTTAACACCTACTTCCTATGTAAGCTCAGTGAATTCACTTTCCCTCTCTGATGATCACAGTTTCTCTTGGGTATTGGGCATAATAATAACTTCCTGGTACAGGACAGTGGTGAATATCAGAAGAAATCGTGGGATGAATTGAGTCTTGTAGAATCTCATAGGGGTTATAATGATTGCTCCTTTGTTGCAGTATTGCTCCTTGGAGATCATTAGTGAAGGACAGCAGCATGACCAGACCATGTGAACTGTCACTCTTTAATGTGACCATACCAGCCAACCCCATTCTGACTCATGCCTGGATAGTTTCTCCTATATTAGCACCATCAGTTAACACTTAAAATTTCACAAGGGTTACATTACCCTTGTGCAGATGGCCCTCTGCCAACACTTGCCTCATTTCTTTTTTTTTCATCTAACTAACCCTTTTGGGAACTTAGGTTATGTCCTACCAAGCCCTAAACAGAATTGGCCACTCCCTTTCCTGGGTTCCCTGATTATTGAGTGTGCTTTCCTATTACCTTATAGCCCAGTAGAATTCAAGCCACCACAGAACATGGATTGAATCTCAATGGTCTTTGAATTCCTAATGTCTAACAAAGGGATCAGCATGCTTATAAGTTAACAAAAGAGGTGATTTTTACTGATGAGAAAACAGGCCTGAAGATGAGAAGGTCATGGGTGGCACTCACATTAAACCAGATCTGACACCTGGCAGGGCCCATTTTACACAGAGTTGGCTTATTACTTTCCAAAACCATGGAAACTGAGTCCAGAAGGGATTGCTAATGCCCCTGGGTATAAGTTAAGAAAAAAGCCCATGGGAGGCATGAAACCTTCATGAAAGAAAATTTTTTACTTCCTCTCTTAATTGGCCAAAGTGATGGCTCATTAGCATTTGCAAGTTTTTTGACTTGTTGCAGGCCTGAGAACAAAGCCTTCCCACCACCCCTAGGCAGGAAGTGCTACTAGTGGTGATGGTGGGGGAATGACCATTTGATTTATGTTAATGTTTCTGTTTAATTACACAAGCAGCAGTGGTGAACGCGAGGTCAGTGCTGACATCCCACACACTTACTTATGTCATCATTTGTGGTCCAGAGAAGGACTAGCTAGAAATAGGTCTATGACCTTGGCAAAAATGACTGGCCTTCAGATAATCAGAGGAGAGGGGCTAGATGCTTTCTACGTGTCCTCAAGCTTCAGATTTTGTGATGGGGAGGAAGAGATATTTCAGGATTTTAAAATCCCCAACCCTGAGAAATAGTTTCATAGTGAAATTCAAGCTCTATGCTACTCCTACTGAGAAAATGTGATTCTTTCTCATTATGAGAGTTGGAGAAAGTCTCTAGCCACAGGCATTAATCCTGTTGCTAAAACTGTTCTGAATAGCAACAAAGAGCCCATCGATCAGGAGAATTTACTGCTACAGCTTTGGAGAGTCTGAAAAATAATAATAGAAACTCAGAATGGAGAGCTTCAAGCTGCCCTATTGGTCCCATAGGCCAGCCCCTCCCAGAGCCACCCTGTTGTCTACAGCACTGTTTCCAGGGTTTGATGAGACTTGCCAGGTGGGGGAGAATTCAGAGTGCAAGTAAGTTTGGAAATTTTTAAGTTAAACAAACCTTTTTACAATAAGACCTTCCAGAATTTTGAATATAAGCACCTCAAGTCTCAAAAGAGAAATATAGTGCTCAGTGTTTCTCAAAGGTTAGTGTCATGATCCACACATATTAGGCTTATAGAACAGATTTTGAGAAGTGCCACTCTAAGAAGTCTGCTCGCTGACCCAATAATGGCCTTTTGAGCTCCTACACATATTTTATTTAATATTATTTCACTACAAATCTAGAGGACATTCCCACTGCCAGGGCTGGACATGCCAAAAACTGAAAGTACAAGGCCCAAAGCAACAATCAGAGAGAGACTCTGCGCTCCTAAATACTGCCTTTGCTTTACAGTTAAGGTTTCTCAGTTTACAGATAATAAAATCCACTTTTAGTAGGAAAGGTGGAAAGAATGAAGAAAAGAACAAGGAGGGAAGGAGAAAGGGAGAGAGGAAGAGAAGGAAAAAAAGGAAGGAAGGAAGGAATAGTAAGTTTCTCATAATTCTAAGGCAGTAAATGAATCCAGACCTCACATGAACTGATCAGATCTCTGGATACAGGCCAGAACGCAGACAGCCATGTCTCTACTTTCCACTCATGCCCTCTGACTTTCATTCTCTTGATATCTCCCTCTGGATGCGCAGTCCCTCAGAACAGGTCAAGAATCTGTCTCAGGTTTGTGCCCTGTGAGGAGAGGGCAGGAATGCAGTTCTGTCTGAGTGAGGCCCTGCTCCTCCCTGTTGTCCTCCAGTCCCACAGCCAGGGCTATGCATGCCAAGCACTGAAAGTCTGAGAAGTCAAGCCTGCCCCAAGGAGCCTCATGGGCTTGGAGGGGCAGTGTACTGGCTGGGTCCATGGGCTATGGAGTTAGTGGCTATGAACAGGGGATTTCAAGTTCTGCTCTCCTACCTCCTATATGACATTGTGATCAATGGCATGGCCTCACAAGACTCTTCTCATCTGCAAGCGAGGATGCTAAAGAATTGTAAGGTTTTTGGAGATAATGAATTTAAAGCACAATGTTAGATATATTGTAAGTTCCAAATATAAATGCATTTTTCCTCCTTCCTCTTTTCCTACTTTTTCCACATTAGAGAAGCATGCAATTACAAAAGTATGAGACTCTATCTGAAAAATCAAATGAAGATCAAAAAGTACAGGGGCATGGTTCAAGTGGTAGAACACTTGAGCCTCCTTTAAATAACAACAACAACAATAATAATAACATGAAGCATGCAATCCAATTTAGGAAAAAATTAGAGAGATTTCAGCTAAGCTTATATTTAATAATATAATATGTAGGATATGGCTTTAATAGTTAAATAGAGAAGATGTACTCCAGCATTTAATAGTAATATATGTATATTCTACCATGACAGAAAATGCACCTTATGTGAGTGTAGCAGCTTTTATTAACTAGACCACTGTGTATGGTACTAGGCTGTGGCTATACTAAGAGTATATAAAACCTATAACTAAAGTTTACAGCAACAATATATAGCAGCTATATTATACCCTACAGTAGCCATCTATCACAATTTATTAGATGATATGCCAGTACTTACACTATTTATGCTATAGAGACACAGGGAAACAATGCATTCTATTTTTTTCTATACTCTGATCATACTCACCTTTTCCTACTTTGGGTCTTAGATTTAATGCTAATCTACAGAAAGTTTTCCCCAGCACCTATGATGTAAAGTTGGCCTCTCCTATACTCCTTCATAGTACTTGGTATTGCCCTTTTGTAGTCCTTGGACTGTTTATAATCATTTGAATATGTGTGACAGTTTGTTTAATTTTTTTCTCTATTCTATAATATAAGCTCCTTAGTCGTGATTTTGCCTTATTCTCTACATTCTCAGCACCTGACACATAATGTGCCTTTGATATGTATTTTTTTCTGAATGAATAAGTGAAGTAAATAGCAGGCTTTAGCGATTGTGCATGTCACAAAGCTATATTCCCCAGAGAAGGGTACATATCTGCCTTCAACCTTTATATTTCTTCACCTGCATGGCCTCCTAACCCCAAATGTTTTCACTGTGTATCATCGTGACATGAATTGTTACACTGCTATAATTTCACATAATGAGCTGTTCTTATGATTTAATAAACACTGGATTTTCAGCCAAACCTTGTCATTGTACAGGGCATTTTACATTTAAAGGCACTGAAAACTATATTTGATCATTCCAACAACTGTTTTTTTTAATTTAAATTTTATTGTAAAGGTGATGTACAGAGGAGTTACTATTACATAAGTGAGATAATGAGTACATTTCTTTTTTTTAATACAGTTTTTTTTATTGTAAAGATACTATACAGAGGGTTACAGTTACATGAGTGAGGTAATGAGTACACTTCCTCTTGAACATTGTTACCCCCTCCATTGTTTTCCCCCTACCATCCCCTCCCTCCCTCCCTTCCCCAAGGTTCTTTTTTTTTTTTGATAGTACATTTCTTTTTGAATAATGTTACTCCCTCCCTCATTTTCTCCCCACTCCCAACTCCCCTCCCTTCAAGTTGTAAAGTTCATTTCAACATAATGTAGTGCATATCACTGTTGAATTACTTCACCCTTTGTCCCACCATTTCTATGATCCTCATTCCTTTCACCAACTCAGATAAACTTATATACAAGACAAAGGGTACAGAAATTTTAAAAAAGACAATGACAACAGGGAGTAAACCAAAGGAAAAAGAAAGAAAGAAAAAAGAACTAACTGCAAACAGTACAGTAAAAAAAACAAACAAACAAACAAAAAAAAACCCATCTTGTGACTCACGCCTGTGACTCATGCCTGTAATCCTAGCTATTCAGGAGGCTGAGATCTGAGGATCCTGATTCAAAGCCAGCCCGGGCAAGAAAGTCTGTGAGACTCTTACCTCCAACTAACCACCAGAAAACCAGAATTGGCACTGTGGCTCAAGTGGTAGAGCGCTTGCCTTGAGCTGAAGAGCTGAGGGACAGAAAGCTCCAGGCCGAGTTCAAGCCCCATTACTGGGGGTGTGGGGGTGGGGGGAAACCCTCTTGTTTCCATTTCTTGTAGTTCATTTTGATAAGCATCATTTTATATGGTCATATGCACATAGATATTGAGCCATTGTGATTCTCTCCTAAGAATATCCTCTTTTGTTCTCAGTGTGCAATGCTTAGAGTGCTATTTAATTAGTCATGTCCAAGTGTCACTATTTTTGTCTTTTACAATTCATTGGATTAACTTAGAGATTTATAGACATATTCTAGTTATTACCAATGAGGGAAACCATGCCTCCTACCTTTCTTGGGGTCTGGCTTATTTCACTGAATACGATTTTTTCCAAGTCTTTCCATTTCTTTACAAATGAGGCAATGTCATTCTTTCTGATGGAAGCATAGAATTCCATTGTGTATGTAAGCCACATTTTCTTGATCCATTCAGCCACTGAGGGGCTGATTCCATATCTTCACTATGGTAAATAATGCTGCAATGAACATGGTTGTGCTGGTATCATTAGTGCAGACTGGTTTGTGATTATTTGGATAAATGCCCAGGAGTGTTGGGTCCTAGGGAGGCTCTATGTTTAGTCTTCTGAGGAACCCCCATACTGCTTTCCAGAGTGGTTGAACAAGTTTACATTCCCATCAACAGTGTAGTAGTGTCTCCTTTAGGCCACATCCTGGCCAGCATCTGTTATTATTTGTTTTCTTGATGATGGCCATTCTAACTGGGGCAAGGTGGAATCTCAATATTGTTTTGATTTGCATTTCTTTTATGGCCAGAGATGTTGAATATTTTCTTCTATTAGCTATTTTTATTTCTTCTTTGGAGAAGTCTCTCTTTAAGTCTTTAGCCCACATATTGATGAGGTTGTTGTTTCTTTGAGGATTTGTTTTGGGGGGATTTCATTTTTTGAGCTCTAAGTATATTTTAGATATGAGGCCCTTGTCTGATGCATAGCTCCCAATGTAAAGATGTAAAGAGATGTAAAGAGATGTAAAGATGTAAATGATGTAAAGAGCTCCCAATCTGTGTGGGCTTTCTATTTATCCTGCTAGCTATGTCCTTTGCCATGCAGAATGTCTTCTGTTTAATGCAATCCAACTTACCCAGCCTTTCTTTGATTTGTGTTTCTAGATCTTTACTTAGGGAGTTTAAATCTGTGCCAAGGAGCCCTAGTTCTTCCCCTACTCTTATCCCTTTTCAGGATATTTGGTCTTATGTTGAGATCTTTGATCTATTTGGAATTGATTTTGGTGCAGGGTGATATATAAGGATCAAACTTCAGTTTTCTACATGTGTATAGCCAGCTTCTGCCAGCACCATTTGTTGAAGAGGCTGTCTTTCTTCTATTCTGTGTTTTTGGCTCCTTTATCAAAGATTTGGTGGCTATAGGCTGTGAGTTCATTTCTGAGTCTTTGATTCTATTCCGTTGGTCCTCAGGCCTGTTTATGTGCCAGTACCAAGCTGTTTTTATAACTACAGCTTTGTAATAGAGTTTGAAGTTTGGTATTGATATTCCTCTGGTGCTGTTCTTCCTGTTAAAGACTGATTTTGCTATTCAGGCTCTTCTATTATTCTATATGAATTTTTGGATTGCTTCTTCTATATCATTGAAGAATGTTGGTGGAATTTTGATGGGTATTGCTTTGACTTTGTAGATAGCTTTGGGCAGTATTGCCATTTTCATGTTAATCCTCCCAATCCAGGAGCATGGGAGATTTTTTTCTACTTCCTTAAGTCTGCTTTAATTTCCTTCTTCAGGTTTTTAAAAGTTTTCATTATAGAAGTCCTTCACATCTTTGATTAATTCCCAGGGTTTTTGGTGTGTGTGTGTGTGTGTGTGTGTGTGTGTGTGTGTGTGTGTGTGTGTGTGTGTGTGTGTGTGTGTGTGTGTCTGTGTCTGTGTCTGTGTCTGTGTCCGTGTGTTTGTGTGCGCGCACCTGTGCGTGTGTTTTGAGGCTACTATAAAATGAGTTGATTTCCTGATTTCAGCCTCACTCTTCTCATTGTTGGCATACAGAAAAGCTACTGAGTTTTATAGGTTAACTTTACACCTGCTACTTTGCCAAAGTTTCAGATCCATTTAAGTAGCTTGGGAGAGGAACCTATGGGGTTCTTTCAATACAGGATCATGTCATCTGAGAAGAGGGAGACTTTTTCTTCTTCTTTCCCTATCTGGATCCCCTTTATGTTTGTCTCTTGCCTTATTGCTCTAGCTAGGAATTCCAACACTATATTGAAGAGGAGTGGAGAGGGCAGACATCCTTGTCTCATTCCTGATTAAGTATAATGCTGGCTGTAGGTTTGTCATATACAGCCTTTATTATATTGAGGAATGTTCCATGAATTCCTAGCTTCTCCAGAGCTTTTATCATAAAGGTCTGTTGGATCTTGTCAAATGCTTATTGTGCATCTATTGAGATGATTATGTGATTTTTGTCCTTGCTCCTGTTGATGTGTTGAATTATATTAATTGACTTGTGTATATTGAACCAGCTTTGCATCCCTGGAATGAATCCTGTTTGATCATAGTGTATGACTTTTTTGATTAGTTGTTGAATTCAGTTGGCCATTTTATTGAGAACTTTTACATCAATATTCAGCAAAGAAATGGGTCTATAGTTCTCTTTCTTTGATGAGTTCCTACCTGGTTTGGGGATGAGGGTTCTGCTGGCTTCATCGAATGAGTTTGGTAGTGATCTTTCACTTTCAATTTCATTGAAGAGTTTGAGGAGTACTGGAGTGAGTTCTTATAGAACTCACTTCCCTTGTAGAATTTGGCTGTGACTCCATCTGGTCTGGGGTTTTCTTGGATGGGAGGTCTTTTATTGCCATTTCTCTTTCATTACTTGTTATGGGCCTATTTAGTAGGATTAAATCTTCTTAGTTTAGTTTGAGTATACAGTATCAGTATTTGCTAGGAATTCTTCCATTTCTTCCAGATTCTCCAATTCATTCCAACAACTCCTTGAGAAAGGAAAGCAAGTAGTAAGTATTAAACAACCTCATTCTCCCAAATCTTCCTGTTGTGCTTGGATAAGACATACTTCTCCCAAGCCCCAGTTCCCCCAAACCCCCCACCCTCTTGGAAGGGTAAACTGTGGTAAACGCATCTTTCATCACTTAATGGAAGCGGTATGGGAGAGGCTCTCAAAAACAGCATGACTACAATATAAACAAACTCTGAGGACATTGTGCTAAGTGAAATAAGCCAGTCGCAAAAGGACAAATACTATATGAGGTACTTAACGTCATCAACTAATTAAATCCAGAGACAGGATAGAATGATAGTTGCTAAAGGCAAGAAGACAGGAGACAATGGAAAACTATTTAATGAGTATAATGTACATAGAGGGCTAAGGGGTATAGAGTACATTTCAGAGGTGGATGTATTGAATGCCATTGAACACTTACAGAGGATTAAAATGTAAATTTTATGTTAGGTTCTATATTTCCACATTAAAAAGGCAAAAAGGACAGGCACCCATGGCTCATGCCTATAATCCCAATTACTCAGGAGACTGAGATCTGAGGATCACGGTTCAAAACCATCCAGGGCAAGAAAGTCCATGACACTCTTATCTCCAGTTAACCTCCAGAAAACAGAAAACTTTGAGCTGTGGCTCCAAGTAGTGGAGTGCTAGCCTTGGATGCAAAAGCTCAGGGCTAACACCCAGGCTCTGAGTTCAAGCCCCGTGACTGACAAAAATAAATAAATAAAATAAAAGGAAAGAAGAAAAAGAATGGCATAATCATCAGTTTTGCAATGTATGGCTTTTCAAAAACTTCCAGGGTATCTGGGACCTCAGGTCCTAAGGGATGGATACTGCACCTTCAAGCGCAAGGCAATCCTAGTTGGAAAAGCCAATGAGGTATAGGGTAAAGGGTAAATGAGCTTAGAATTTGTTAGCAATTCCCGTAGCCATGCACACACATTGCATACTCTCTGCACCACCTCCTCCTCTGCCTTTTTTTGCAGAGAAGACAGCCCCACCCCCTGCACCCCTACTGTGTTTGCCAAGCATTTGAGCATTTGTAATGCACAAGTTCCCTTGCATTTGAAAAACAGACTTTCCATCTCCATATGACAATATGAAATTCTGTGTTGGGTTTGCATTTCTTAATTAGGTGCTTGTCATTGTGTATTCCATAGAGCCAAGTATAAGTAAACAGTCATAGACCTTTGAATAAATTTATTGGTTTTATTTATGTTTCTGGGCATAAAAATCTATAATTACCAGGTACAGCCTCAGTATAACTGGTATTTAATGACAATTACTTTTTGTTACCATAGAAATGAGTCCAAAGTAGTTACCCATAATTTCTCATTTCCCAAACCTCACACATGCTGAATTGCAATATTACCATAGTAATTGCCTATTAGTCATCATAAAATACGCAGTTACCCAAAAGATAGCAGGAGGCTGTGAAATTTCTCATCTTCAGAAAACCCTGGTGCTTCTTGGGAGTGTGGAAGTGGGGGGAGGAGCAGACCCTCTTGGTCTGTTCAGTGATGCAGAAATGATTCCTCTTTATGACCCAGCACTGCATGCTCCATGGTGGAGTCTGTACAATCTACAGACACTCGCTGTCATTATGTCTCTTGACCCTAGCAATTTTTATATAGCAAAGGATGCTTCTGGGTGGTCAATTCAATTTAACTAAGGTTTGTGGAGGACCAGCTGGGTGTCAAACCTTGAGCTGGACTTTGAGGAAACAGAAGGAAATCAGAAGCAGTCCTTGCCAGGACAAAGCCCAATGCCTGTGAGAAGTAAACACCTACTCACTGTGCATGGTATGCCTCATGTCACCTGATCCTCACCAGGCCCTCTGGTAGAGGTGTTATGATGGCCCAGTCTTAAATAGAGAAGGGAAGGGAGGCTCAAAGTACCAAATATCTTACCCCGGCTTCCCTGGTATGATGGGGCAAGTGGTTTCATGGCCTGTGACATGAAAACTGACCCTCGTGCTACACCATCTCCTGGTGCACAGTACCTCCTTCTAATGGGAAGAGACGTGGGTGGATTTTAAAATATCTAGACTCTATATTCTTTACCTTATATATGGTATATACACGTGCACATCTGAGGGAAGCTGGGAGGAGGGCACAGAATCAGAGGAAACCAGGTGAAAAAAAATCCAGCAAAGGGGCCCATCAGCTGTACTGGACATTGATGAAAGTGAACTAAGCAACTCAAGGGCAGTGATGGGAGGGGGGAATGAAAGAAAGAGCAAACAGCTGATACTCAGCAAAAGGAAAGCAATGGACATACCACCCAATCTGGAAGAAATAGTTATATTGTTAATGTTTATAGAGTTCATAAGCTTTGTAGATTAGAATGATGATGATTATCACTGCGAAGGTTACAATGTGTTTGAGACATTAGCTAAGTATAACTAATGCCACATACTGTGAAATGCATGTAGTTACTTAATCTCAAAGAAATCTTTGGGGAAAAAAACTACAAAAAAGTATGGCACATCTGTAAGTGTACATCAGTCATAAAAAGGAACTAAAGAGTATAGAGAAATGCTACTGACCATTGTAGAGGGTTTAATACCAGAGCACTCATTTCTAATACACACTCACATACGCACACATGTACACACACACACACACATTCTACAGGTGGTCTATTGTTTTTCATCTCAGCATCCAAGAGGGAACCATTTGAAGCTGTCCAAATAGAAGAGAACATAAAATCAGCTATATAAAATATAAAATACATGTTAATATTCTATTTGTTCTATGACAACATAACAACAGCATGATTTTGTCAAACTAGAAAGGCAAACAAAGGTCCGCAGCAAGAGATCCACCAGCCTCATCTCATACTACCTCCTTCTCTACCAGTGACTTTTCACTGCCAGGGTTCTGGTCACAGCGTCATGGACAGAGATCTGATCCAGTGCTCTGATCCTTAAGGCAACATACTTGAAGTCTTGTCATTCCCCCTCTACTTGTCAGCTTCCTGATATGGGTTGTTTCCTCCCTCCCAAGATATCATGATGTATGCACGTGACCTCTAGCTGTTAGAAAGGACTTCATCCTCAGGCTAAACTGCCAGCTTATAACCTTGCCTCTGCTCTCCAAAAGCTTGCTAGATCTAGCTCATCTATTACTTGGCAGCTAATCAGCTGTTTGAAGTAAAGAATTGAGCCTCCTCATTTTTTTTTCCAATAGTAGGGCTTTAACTCAGGACTCCTCACTCTTGATTGGCATTTTCATTTAAGGCTGGTGCTCTACACTTGAGTCATACCTCCTCCCTTGGCTTTTGAGCCTCATAGACTTTCCTGTCTGGGCTGGCTTTGAACTGTCATCCTCAGATCTCAGTCTCTTGAGTAGTTAGAATTACAGGCATAAGGCACCAGCACCGTGGCTAGCATTCTCATTCTTTTCCAGTCTGCATTTCCCTTGACCCCCCTCTATCTCCAGACTGGACACCCCCAAAATTTCAATGTTTTGCCTATAAACTCACACTTGATTTTCTCCCTGTCCTTCCTGCTGTCCTCCAAACATGCTCTAAATGTTTATCACTGTTTGTCGTTGAGGTGTGGTGTCTGGGACTGAGCCAGAACGATGACAGTGACGATAGCTAACATCTACTGAGCCTTCTTGCCTTGGTACTGTTCCAGGCATTTGGCATGTATTGTTTCCTTCAATTTTTAGCACAAATGGATCATAGTTGTCATTCCACTGAAGGAGAAACTGAGGCACCAGTAATTGACACTCCCCCCATGAGGTGGCTTTCTCCTGTTTTCACTGGAGTGGGAAGAGACCATCAGGAGCTTCATTGTGGGAGCCATAGTCCTTATAATGAAGCCCACAAGCACTTGGCTGTCTGACATTGAACTCTGTCTAGATCCTTACCTAAATCTTTCTGCTTGTATTTCTGCTAAGTCACAACTCCTGAACATCTCTCAGATCCTTACCCGAAGCCTGTGGCACAGGCAGAGCAAGAATCACTCTCCTTCTAGAGTCTAGCCACAGAGAGGGTAAGTTACTTGTTCAAGGTCACACAGCAAGTGAGCCACACACATAGTCCAGATGCAGTCTGAATGACGGCAGAGGCCAGCCTGACCACTCGGAGAGTGACAGCCTCCCCTCCCAGAGAGTCTCCTACTTTACATAACCCAAGTGATGTTTCTACAGAGGCTGAAAGGACATTGGGGCTGGCATTGTAACCAGGTGTCTAACCCACAAGTGCACACCATCAAAACCAATTATTCAAATGAGCTTCTCAGCCAGGTTCCTCCAGAAGGCCAGATGGCAGGATGTCTGCGGAAGCAGCTCCCAGGCTCCGGCCCTGCAAGCGGCTAAATCACATTGCAAAGTTAGAGTTGATAGCAAGTTGATTTTAATAATTGATTCTACATCGAAGACAGGCCTTCAAGGAGGTAGTAACGCAGCATTTGTATCTGGGCACTCTAGAGAAACAAAAATATATGAATGAAGTTCTTCATTCATCATTTCCCATCTTAGTTCCTCAACTGCTGCTTGCCTCTTACCAGTTCTAGCTGGAAAATCCTTCTGAGGCTCCCAGTTGGCTGCCAGAAGGACCTGTGCTGCTTAGCATGGGACTCAAGGCCTGCACGGTGTTGCTAAGCATACTTTCCAGCTTCGTCTGCCACTGGCCACTTCCATACCCCCTACCTGCCCACTCCAAACCGGGCTGCCCTTGCTCACATCACTCCATTGTTGCCATTCTGCCTCGACTGTAGAAGCCTAACAACTTTTAATTGTTTTCTTCTTTTGGGGGGGGTCCGGTCGTGGGGCCTGAACTCTGGGCCTGGGCACTGTCCCTCAGCTCTTCAGCTCAAGGCTAGTGCTCTACCACTTGAGCCACAGCTCCACTTCTGGCTTTTTTCTTTTTGCTTATGTGGTGCTAAGGAATCGAACCCAGGGCCTCATGCATGCAAGGTAAGTGCTCTACCACTGAGCCACCTTCCCAGCCCCTTTTAATTGTTTATTAAATGTTTATTTTCTCTGCCTGCCTTCTACCCTCCCACTCTCGGTCCTTTCCTTCTTCTCCTTCTTTCCTTCTTTCTTTCCCACCTATGCACTCTCCCTCTCTCTCCCTCAAATATTGATCCACACATACTTTGCATCATACCCTGAGGATGAAAGCTGAACATTACATCTGTGCTGGCCCAGGACAGCACCTCTAACCCACCTGGAGGGCCAAGATGAGTAGTCATAGGAAACATCCTGTAGGAAGTATTTTGTGACAAACCTTGAAAGTTGAATGGAAGCTGGCCTAAAGAAGAAAATGACATGTTTTGTACTAAAAGACATGATAATAGTAATAACAACACTGACAATAATACAGAGCATTAATTGAACCTATGCAAGCTGCCAGCCATTGTTCTATGTTATTTTATATTAATTTTTCATTGGCAACGTAGAGATCAAAATTAACCACACACCCCTGCAGGATTTGAAAGGCATGTGTGTCTGTGTCTAAATTAGTTTCTTTGTACTTCACCCCCAAATTCAAGTTCCCATCAGGCTCCAACAGAAGAAGTAAACTACCTCCCGAAAGTACACTACGTAGCAGAGGAGGCCAGGATAGAGTTTTCCTATAGGACTCCACATCCAAACTTACAAAGCTTGGGTTGTGGTGTGAGTGGGAGGGCACTTGCCGAACAGACTCAAGACCGTGAATTGGATCCCCAATAGAAGAACAGACTCAAGACCATGAGTTGGATCCCCAATAGAAGAACAGACTCAAGACCGTGAGTTGGATCCCCAATAGAAGAACAGACAAGACCGTGAGTTGGATCCCCAATAGAAGAACAGACTCAAGACTGTGAGTTGGATCCCCAATAGAACCAAACCAAAACAAATAATATCAAAAGCCAGCCCATGCTTAACAAGGTTAGGACCCCCAAACTCTTTCCTTCATCTTGACTCAACCAGAAAAGTTCCATATCCACCTTCAGGAAAGAGAATCAAGGAAATGGAAAGGAATTGGTGTTCCTTTTACTAAAGTCATCCTTGGGATGTCCCACCTAACATCCACTTGAACTCATAGTTATCCTCAACTGCAGGCAAGGAAGCTGACTCACAGCTGCCAGAGGTCCCATGCTAATAGTGGGAGATGCAGGCATGAAACTCTGAGCACTTACCTTGCTGCTGGAGCCTGGGTGAACCGGGATCCTTGGCAAGTGGGCAGTAGTGCAGTATGGCCCTGTGTATAGTCACGCTGCAGCCACCACAGGCTGCACTGCAGTCTGCACCACACAAAAGCCCCAGCCCAGAGAACAGTGGACTACAATGTAAGACTTACCACTTTCACCGGAATCCTAATAGCCAGCAGGAGAGGCAGCCTTTTACAATTAGATCATGAGCCCTCCAGTGTGCCAGGCTTTCATGGTGAGCAGATCATTGGCATGGTGTGAGAAGTGAGGACCGATTGTGGAGGACCTTGAACATTGTGCCAGTGTCACAATATAAAAACAACCCACGGTTATGTCAAACTAGGCAGTCGACAGCATGCATGGACAGTTGCATTCTGTCCCCACAGTAACCTTCCGAGGAAAGCAAAATCCTCCCTTTTCAGCTGAGGGATGAGGCACAGAGAGGTCCAGCCAGAAAGATAATGCACAGCTGAGCTGGGATTGTGTCCAGGCAGCACGACTCCAGAGTCTATACTTGGATTCACGACCTTTCTTGGTGGCAGGGCAGGTGAGTGAGTGGCTTGCCAGCTCCAAGGTCTTGGAAAGATGTAAAGGACTTCTTTGTATCTGCTCTGCTCAGTTCTTTTCACTGCAGAAATTACGATAACTCTTTCCTAGTTTTAAGGACTAGTATCTCCTCTAGAAAATGTGCTGTCTTTGGGAGGGTAAACGGGTGACACAGAAATGGAGGGGCAAAGGATGAACACATGCAACAGTGGTACTCACTAGACACTATGTTGAAAATGAACTATATGACGTGTGGGTGGGGATGGGAGGGGAAAACTGGCAGGAAGCAAGGGAATGAGTGACATTGCTCAAAAAGAAATGTACTCATTACCGGACTTACGTAACTATAACCCCTCTGTTCTTTATAAGAACAATAAACAATTAAAATTAAAAAGAAAAAGAAAACTTCAAAAAAGAAAATGCCATTCTTACATCCTTTAAAAAGGAGAGAGCTTGTTGGTATAGGAGCTTGAACTCCAGGTGTCATAGTCTGGCTTGGCTTTTCTGCTCAAGACTGGCACTTTACCACTTCAGCCATACCTCCACTTCTGGCTTTGGGTTGGTTAATTAGAGTCTCAAACTCTTTTCTGTACAGATAGGCTTTGAACAATGATCCTCAGATCTCAGCCTCTCTGAATAGCTAGATTATAAGCATGAGCTATGGGTGCAAGAAAAAAAAAATCCTCAGCTCTGGAATGGACTTGAAACCTTTGATCTTGGCGAATAGGTTCTGCTCTCTTTCTTCATCTTACCAGCTTCCCCGTATGTGAAGTGTTGGAACTACGTTTGATGGGATCTCAGGCCCTTCTAGGTGGTGACTGGCTGTGAGGATAAACTGCACAGGTGGAAAGCCACCAGAGCCTACTGTGTGTCTCAAGGGCACTGGATGGAGTGAGGATGAAACACTGAAATACATGCGGTGCACAGGAAGGGATCAGGCATTCCAACAAAGTTTTTCTTTAAAAAAAATTAAATTGTTATTATAAAGGTAATGTACAGAGGGGTTACAGTTACGTAAGTCCGGTAAAGAGTACATCTCTTTTTGGACAGTGTCACCCCTTCCTGTGCTTTCTCCTAGTTTTTCCCTCCTATCCCACCCAAAAGTTGCATTGTTCATTTTCAACATAGTGTCCAGTGAGTACCACTGCTGCGTTTATTCACCCTTTCTCCTTCTATTTCTGCACCTACCTTTCACTCCCAAAGCCTTATAAATGAACAAACAAAACAAAAGGAATGAAAACAAAAACAGCAAAAAAGAAAATGAAACCTCTTGTTTTCATTTTCTGGAGCTTATTTTGATAAATAGTGTTTTTATATGATCAGGTGCACATAGGCATTGTGCCTGTCTGTTCCTCTCTTAAGAATATTTTCAAACAAAGCTTTTCTTGGTTCCTAAGGATAATGGTTGGGCCCCAGGGCCCTGGGAAGTGTAAGCCCATGAGAGATCCCTTTACCAGATGTTATCTGAATATCTTCCTTACCTTCCAATACTAACACTTTGTCAAAAAGGCCACTAGTGCAGGATAAATATTGTCTGTATCTGAGTGCTAATCCTGACTTTGCTGTGAACAAAAAGGGGCTTGCATGGATATCCAGTCTGTACACTGCACAAAGGTTCTTGGCCGAGGACTCGACAGGGATGGAGACTCTGCTCTCAAGCCAAAGTCTGCCTAGGAAATGCAATTATTTTGTATTTTGCCTACTGAGAATGGACACCTCTTTGCAACTGCCAACCTGAACACTTACTACCAATTTGCATGCAGGTACCTGTGATGCTGTTCTCTTATTTGAGTCTTATTCATTTTTTCATATTTACAAAAAGATGTTGGCATCCAGCCTGTACAGGAAGGTCAGCCCCTCTATCAGGCACTGCCATGACTCCAGTTAAGAGAGAAAAACGATGGCTAAGAACGTAAGCTTAGACCTGGTTATATCCTAAATGAAGTCCTGCCTCTGTGACTTGCCCTTCTGGACCATGGATAAACTCCTTAACGCCCTGTTGTTTACCTGAGTGTGGACTATGTGCCGAACACATACCGAACACCGTGCTGGCACCAAAGACTCAGTGGGGGTGAAGTTAGTTCAGTCTCTGCTTTACTAGCCTTTTGAAGTTATTTTGAGCAAAACAGCTACATTTATCCAAAGTCACAAATGTAACTTGGTGGCAGATCTGAGACTGAATCCTACCACCTTCTGACTTTGAAACCTAGGTTCATTTCCCCCCTCTTCTCTGTCTTTACAGTCCTGCTCACCGATTTCCTCCCGTGGTGGTCATCTACAAAGGGATGCGAGGGAAATGCTTTACGTGTCTTGGGAGCAGTGATGAGGAGTTGGATGTGTTAGGATGCATTTGATGTATTTGCAACAAAGGGAAATGTTTCCCTATACACAGTAGAGCCCTGCACACCTGCTAAGCACTTTGCAGGGGCCGTCGATGACAGATTGTCTGGCACTGTGACACTGGCCAATCAATAGAACTAGAAGGTGCCTCAGGCCAAGGACAATTGAATCTCAACCTTTTTGTGGTATTAAATAAAGCCATATTTATTTGGCTTTTGGTGCAAATATACTTAATCCAATCCAGCTCATTGGTAATGCTGAGAAACTGCTGTGTTTGGGGGACAATTGCACACATGCTCATACATCTCTGCTTGTCAATGACAAAGCTCTCAGGAGTATGCAGCCTCACGGTGCTCAGCGAAGATTGATCTGGAGCCGCCAAACTGCCTTTTCCTTTATCCTTTAGAAGAGGTGAAGAGAAAATCATAAGGAGGGGAACTAAAATCACTGCTCTCATTCTTGCTGCCACTATTACAACAGGGATGAGGCACAATGTCCTTCACAAGATAGAGCTATTTATTTGCCTTCTGAATAACATTGTCTGGAACCATTGTATCTCTGCTGTTGAGCAAAGGAGAAAGAGAACAGGGCAGGAAGAGCAGACCAATGTGAAGTATGGGAGGGATAGCATAGTCTTATAAATGGATGGAGGGACCATAGAGGGTAATTATGGTTGCCCTGGCACCACATTTCAGCTCCATCCTAGTATATGTCAAGTTACTTTCTCAAGGTCAAATCTTTCTTGGATTTTAGTTTCTTGCTTGTAAAATGCAGATAAATCATATCTACCTCACTTGATTATTGTATTTTTATTATTTATTTTATTATTTTTATTTTATTATTTATTGTATTATTAGAATTTTGTGGATGGCTTAAACACTTTTCAAAATTTTGTCATATACCACCATAAAGGCAACACATTCTGAGAGATGCATCCTTAGATGAGTTTGTCATGGGTGAATACCACAGAAGGTACTTAATATGAACTAAGATAGCTATGATGTCTAGTCATACAAAAATCTCAAATATTGAAACAACCATGCTACTAAAGTTGAGATATTGTAACCTTTGGTTAGTTGGTGGCTCTTTTTAGAACTATAACTGACCTTTTCTTAGAATATTTGTTTTCTCTGTATTTTAACCATATTGGAAATCTATGCTTTCTTCAAAGTCCCTGACTCTGGGGTTAAAGCGCAGTTACTGATGCTTTAAAGTAATATAATGAAAGAATTGCAAGGGACCTCCATGGATGAGTATAGCTACTTTGTTTCTGAAGAGGAGCACAGAACCTACTGAGGGGAGGTGATTTTCCTAAAGTAACAGAGAGTGGCGATAGGTCTTATACTCAGTCCCCTAGCCACAGCTCATGTATTTTTACTGCCATGTTTTATTCCTCAAACAAGTGACTACTGATGAGCTTACTGCCATTAAAAGGCTTGTTCAACAATCAAGCCACAAAGTGTCCTGTGGAGTCTACTCACTGAAGAGTTCTGTAAATGTGGTTTTCTAAAGATCTCTGGGATCCTTGGAGACTTGAAATGCTCATTGATTTACCAGTCACAGTTTTCACATTAGCAGGCTGGATCAAGGTGTTGATTTTTCAGGATCTTTTGCTTCTAACACTTTTGCTTTAGTGGTTTTCTTTTTGTTTGTTTGTTTGCGCCTTTGTTTTGGTTTTGTTCTGTTTTGTTGGTACCAGTTCTAGGGGCTTGAAGTCAGGGCCTGGCTGCTTTCCCTTAGCTCTCTTGCTCAAGGCTAGTTCTCTACCATTTGAACCAGGATGGACCAGCAAGGCAGAAGCTAGGCAGGAATTTACTGAGATTCTGAAGATGGACCCAAAGGTTGACTCTGGAAATTTCCATGTTATTCACTGGTTGCTGTTAGGGCAAAAGCAGCACTATGGTGAGGGAATGTGATTTTTCTCCGTCTTCCCACAGGCACTAAGGAAAGAGGCATATGTGAGGAGAGTCGCCATTAGCCATTCCTTCAAATCCTGGCTGGATTCACACTTTCTTTACTTGCACATTTCCTGATGGACTCAGCACCTGGCAAAATCCTACCCATTCACAAGGCCCATGTCACACAGCTTCTCCTCAATGAGGCTCTTCTTGAGTGTTTCCAGGACGCATTTGTTATCCTCCCATAGGACTCCCACCATGCTTATTTAAAGGGATAGGAAGAGAAATGATTATTTTCCACACCACTGCAATCACATATTTTGCTGAGTCCGGTGATAGGTGGAAATGCAAATTTTGTAACCAGGGAAGGGATGAAAATTGTACTGTTTATGAACATAGAGAAGGGTTTAGAAGACAAGATGACAATAGAAAAGAAGGAAAGAGGAGAAAGAGACATTATGGAGGAGAGAGAAGGATGGAGAGAACAGGGATATTATTAGCTAGAGTTTTGAATTGGATGAAAATCTGCAAAGAGCATAATTTATTCTATAGACAATGGTAAGCCACAAATAGTAAATCTTGATCAAGAAAGAAATATAATCAGCTGTGTATATGAGGCCCATTCTGGGAATAGGAAAAAGATGGATTGGCGAGAGGGAGGACAGTCATTTGAACTGTGGACAAGCATGGTTTTCCTGGAAGTTGTTTTTAGTCTGTTCTGGCCTGGCCTGGAGAGGACTTATAGTATATGTGTGGAGGCCCAGTGGAGACAGAAGCATGGAGAAAGACCTCTAGAGGCAGCCCCTCTCCCAGATACAAGCAGGGCTGTGTGTGAACAGATCTAGAAGAATAAGAGAGGGGAGAAAGAGAGGAGGAGAACCAAAGGTCATAATTACACTTGTGAAGCTATGCAATGTGCAAGAGAGTTTATAGAGAATGTGAGCTGGTGAAGCATCACTGAGCAGATAATAGATGAGCAAAAATTTGAAATAAGCAGTAGACTGAGTCACCTAGCTATCTAGGGAAAGAGGGTTTGGGCAGAGGGAAGAACCTGCACACAGTCCCCAAGGCAGTCATTGTCTGGTGTGTTTGCAGAACAGTGAGGAAGTCAATATCTGGTACCACTCAAGCAAGGACAGTGGTAGGACCTGAGGTCTGAGGTCAATGAGATAGACCAAAAGAGGCTTCGTAGCCTGTTGCAAAGACTTGGCCTTTATGCTGCATATAACAAGGAGACACTGAATCAGAGAAAGGACATGATGTGATGTATTTTAAGAAGAGCATCCTGACCTTTGTGTGGAAAAATGTGGGAATAAAAGGTAGAGTAGAAGAAGCCCAGGATGGAAGCAAGATAACATAAGAGATAGTCACAAGGGGCTGGGAAGGTGGCTCAGTGGTAGAGTACTTGTCTTGCATGCATGAGGCCCTGGGTTCGATTCCTCAGCACCACATAAGCAAAAAGAAAAAAGCCAGAAGCGGCGCTGTGGCTCAAGTGGCAGAGCGCTAGTCTTGAGCTGAAGAGCTGAAGGACAGCACCCAGGCCCAGAGTTCAGGCCCCATGACTGGACCCCCCCCCCAAAAAAAAAGAGATAGTCACAATTCTCTGGACCTTGGATCAGGCTTAAGGTACTGTCAGTAGAAATGAGACACTAATACATGTTGGAGGCAGACAGTTGTGAAATGGTATGAAATGAAAGGGAACAATGGGAACATTAATGGGGACACCAGTGGTTTGGGCCTGAACATTTGTTTCTACTGTACTATGTAGAAGATGTGCATGGGTCCATGGACCATGTCATAGAAATGTTTTCTTAACCTATGTGTGACTCAGCTTCTTCTATGACCCAGGAATATAGTAGTAATGACATAAGGTTAATAGCATTGAATGAATGAATTCAAATAACTGGGCCAAACTCTCTCTAGAAAGCAGTACATGTTAGGGAAGTGGTGTAATTATTATTACTGTTCTTAAATGTATTTTGACATGTGAGAAGCTCAGCCTGTTTTGTCTCTACTGACTCTGAGCTTGCTTATTTTCTAGGTGCTCTCTGATGGGGTTTGACCTGAATCGTCACTGGCTAGATCCTTCTCCTTGGGTCCACCCTACCCTGCACGGGGTGAAGCAGCTCATCGTGCAGATGTACAATGACCCAGTGAGTATCTGAATGCACTCCACAGCTGCAGTGGATCAATCTGGGAAGGGGAAGTGGTGTGTGGGAAAGCCCACTAGGAGCTACAAATTCTGACGATACGGACAGAATCAGGGAGGGACGAGGCCTGCTGGCCTCTGACTTTCACAAATTCCAGTGCCTCCTCCCAGTTCCTTCTCCCACTCCCCTCACAAATATTGGTTTGGTTATGTGGACCTGAGGGATGATGGAAACACATTGCATGTATTTGTCAAGGTTCTTTGGTTACAACTAGAGAAATACAATCTGCAATAGTATAAGCCAAATTGAGAACTCACTAAATGAATACCAGCTGTGTGTCATGGAAGTGACACACATGGGGAACATACATGGCTGCCAAGTGTCACAGCCAGTGGCTCCCACTACTATCACCGTGAGTTGCTCTCATGATGCATTTCCAAAAGACTGTTTGGTCTGACTTGGAGGACATGTCCACATGTGGGCAAGAGGAGGTACCCAAGAGGCAAGCATCTACCTCTACTGCCAGAAAAGAGGGCCAACTGTTCCAGAAGAAAAGCAGGAAGCTACGGAGACAGAACCATAGGCATTTACACCAAGTCTGCTGAGAGGGGTAAATTCTTCCCAGTGACAAATATGAGAAAACATTGGGGTTTCATAACTTGGAGAACCACAATCATACTCTCCATAGAGGTGTCAAAGAGTAGGGAGGATACATGTGGAATACATGGATAGATGTAGACTCCTTAACATAGAGGTAGACTCCTTAACATGTGGAATACATGGATAGAGGTAGACTCCTTAACAATTAGAGCTACCTGATGATGGAGTAGGTATGTGAATTGTGAGCTTAGCTTACTAAAAGTATTCAACTTGAAGCTAGGTGATACTCTGTCAAAAAGAATGCATAGAGCAGACTCAAATTATTTGGAAGGGGGCTGGGAAGGTGGCTCAGTGGTAAAGCGCTTGCCTTGCATGCATGAGGCCCTGGGTTCGATTCCTCAGCACCACATAAGCAAAAAGAAAAAAGCCGGAAGTGGCGCTGTGGCTCAAGTGGTAGAGCGCTAGACTTGAAGAGCTGAGGGACAGCACCCAGGCCCAGAGTTCAGGCCCTATGACTGGACCCCCCAAAAAAAAATTATTTGGAAGATATTCTGGTGAAATTACATCAGATTCTCTTCTGGCTATAAAGGTTGTGATTTTATGATCCCTTAGCTCCACCGAGGTGACAGATAGTGACAGTAGAGACAGCACAGCTCCCAGAGTTGACCTTTAGCACTGTACCAGTGTAACTCATTCGACCTACTCTTGTTGAAGACGCCAACAAAAATATCTAAAACTAAAGAGCTGCATAAATGTGTGCTCAAAAACAAATAAATTATAAAAACAATTGATGAAAAATTAAGTCCTTAGGTGCAATATAGTTATTCTGGCTACAAAATAGTCATTTATTTTAGTTGTGCATGTGAATTTTACTTTCTTGGGTTCTTTCTTAGCCTGCCTTCTGGTTGGGCCTTTCAAGGCTATTCATACGCTAACTTGCTTCTCCTTGTCTCCAAAGTCTTATGCCACTCTGATCAGCCTTCCTTGCAGAGAGAAGCTGCATCTGATTTTCTCCAGAAGTATCTACAGTCTGACTTCCCTACCAACTGTAGTTTCTCTAATAGACACCATGACTTCTCCTGCTTCTACCTCCTTCTCAAAAACAACAGTCCCTGTAGACATATTTTTTTTAACAGATTTGGCTGATAACTTTGAATTGAGTTGGACTGAACCTAGGAAATGCTGTTATGCCAAATGTTTTATATATGCAAAGTATGTATTCACAGGGAGGGCAACGAGACATGGTGAAAACAGACTCGGGGCCAGGAGGAGGGATAGGTCACAAGCCAATGAACAAAGTGATGTTTTAGATGAATGCTAAGAGACAACTGCTGAGGGGCCCACAGAAAGGAGATTAGGGTTGCTTAAGAGGAAGAGACTTCAGCCTGCCAGCACTATCATCAACTACAAGTTATTGATTTGCTCAGAAACTACTGGGCATCTGTCTATGTTGCAAAACAGATCAGGCCACTCAGTTACAGAGATAATAAGAAATTATTTATGGTACAAATGGATTGATCTTCAGATGGTTGGATTTTAATACATCATGGACGCTGAGCTATTTTCTTCCTTGACATCCATTCTCTTGTGCCACAAACTAGGACATATGGCACTAATGCAAGAATCAATCTGACCTAGAACAGGATCCCAGCTTGCTCAGTTTCTTCCTTCTCCTAACTTAGTGTGTTTTGGGAGGTGAAGAAAGCTTAACAGAGCACACATTTATTGTCTCACAGTTTCCATGAGTCTAGAATGAAGGAAAGGCTTTTACTGGGTCCTTTGCTAAGAGGCTTAGAAGGCTGAAATCAAGGTGTGCATCTGGGCTGTCATCTCTGAGGCTGGGTCCTCATTCAATCATTTACTGCATTCTTTCCTTCCTTCTTTCTCCAAAATGTGTATGCTACATTTCTATATTTAATGCACTAAAGCTCTAATAGTGAGAAAAACTATGATACTTGCAACACAGTAGGGAAACAGACATTCAACAAGTAAATACTGATAAGTGTGCATTTCCAAAACATGTCAGGGACTATTAACAACAACAATAACAACAAAAGCCCAGAATATGATATAATCAGAATGGTTCTACGTTTTGGCCTTCCTGGGGAAGTTGTCTTTTATCTTTGGGGTCCTGGATTATTTTTAGTTGTTCCCCTTTCACTGTTAATAGTGTCATGGTTTGAATGATAAATTACATGTTCTCTCTAGCTAAAAGTGACAGTACTGGAATGAAGCACATCCTCAGTAATCATTATCTGGATCTGATTCAAATTCACATTTCACTACAGGCATCTTTGCGCTCAGTTCCAAACACTGTAATGCCTGGAGGCACCTGCCCTAATAGCTTTAAAAGGGTTGCTGTTCTCAACCTTCAGTGTTGCATACATAACCACAATCACTCAGCTCCAAGCTTTCTAAACTATTGAAAGAATTTCTGAACTCTTGTTTCTTTTGTCCTTTCCTTTTCTTTACCCTCCTCTTTTCTTCTTTCTCCTCCTCCTCCTCATCTTTCTCCTCCCCTTCCTCTTTCTTCTTTTTCTTCTCTCCATACCTCTCTTTCTTCCATCTTTCTCATCCTACCATTCTTTCCTTCTCTCCCTCTTTCCCTCCCTCCCTCTCTAATATCTCTATTTCTCTCCTTTCTTTTTTCTTTCCTTCCTTTCCTTCCTTCCTTGTCTTTTGTTTTGTTTTGTTTTTTCTAACTCACTATGTAGCCAAGGCTGGTCTTGAACTAGTGACTGTCCTGTCAGTCTCCTAAATGCTAGGATTACAGGTGTATACCACCATGCCCAGCCAGGGATTTGTTTCTAAATGTTTGCAATCTTCCACTCTTAACCTGGTTGTCTGCTGCCTACAGAAATGAACAAGCAGAGAATCAGCAAGAGTCTCCAAGATGTGGGTGTGGCTGCCCATTCAGCTTCCTCAGGATGTGGGCTGCTGATGTTCTGCCACAGCTCAGTGGAAAGAGGCTTCACAGACAGCTATTCTAGGTACATTAATGAAGAGGAGCATAGGGTATGGAAGCCCATCTGAGAGAACACCTGAGCTGATACAGGAGGGATGCCCAAGGCAGGGAGAACTTTCCAGGGAGAAGGAATAGCGGGGATTTTCTTGGAGAGGGAGGCACAGCTCAGGGGAATGACTTAGCAGTCATTCTGCTATGGCTAGTACTAGGAACAGGCAGAACAACAATGCTCTAGAGAGTTAGGATGCAGAGGGAAAATGGAACTTTATGTTCATAGGAATGAGGAATAATTGATGTCAGAATCAAGTTTGCATTTCAGACTGTCTCTTCTGTTGACTGTTGGAAGTGAAGGGGTTCAGGCTAGAGTCTGGGAAACAATTCAAGTTTGCTGCTGTTAGACTGAAGAAAGGAGCAATTGTCTGAAGATGGAAGGAACAAGAGACTTGGTATCTGTGGCCACTGAAGAAGGTGTTTGCATGGTATCCACGATTTGGCTTTTGCTACAGCATTAATACGGTGCCCTGCCTGAGCTGGGACCCCAAGGTCAGTAGCACATGTATCTTTAGATAGGCTCCATTTGAAGTTGAACAGGAGTGAAATATCCAACCGATACTGCAGAATCCTGGAAAAGTACCTTTCTATGCCCTTCTTACCTGGCAAGGAAAGCCTGCTGCCCTTGTGTTAGAGGTAACATTTACTTTAAAGACTGTTTTCCTAGCTTTGGACTCACTAAACCCTTAATCCTTCTTGGGGACACTAGATATTAAACGATGATCTTGAAAAGGAAGTCTGTAACCCAGAGGACTACGCTGAACTGAGATATAAAGTGTTTCGTGTTCTATTTCCAACAATAGCTTCCTCTGGACAGTATGGCTCTTGTTTACCCATTGTGACTGGTTGTCCCTGGAGTGCAGAGTCTAGGTAATTATTCTTAGAGTCCCTGGGGCCTAGCAGGGATCTCAGAGTAAGCAGGTGTTCAGCATAAATGTTGGACAAATGCTGAAACCTACCTAAAGCCCTAATGAATGGGGTCTAGAATCTCCTGAAGAAGAGCCACTAAAGTGCAGACCCCCTCTGCTACTTCTCTGCTCTCTGGAGTGTCCCTTTATTCTATTGCCACCACCACTGTGCCCTTTTTTAATTAAGATTCTAATCTGGGTTCAACTGTAACCTGTCAAGATTGTCCAAAACTCTCAAGGTTAAAACTTTTGATGGCGTCACCCTCTCTTGTTCCCCTGATCATCTTTACACACTTGTTCCACTCCCAGTCTTTATGCCTAGCCCATGTGGCTCACCATTGGAATTGGCTGCACCAACCACAGGAGGCTCTCGTAGGTCTCTTGTCTTCCCAGACCTAACCCGTCCCCATTCTCCAACCACTTCTTGTTCAGGATCAGCACTTAAGCATTTTAGTGTCCTTAGTAACAATGAAGGCCAGGGGAACCAGTTCCAGTGCTGCAATCATTTCAGGTCTTTCCTACCTTCTCCCATTTTAAGTCTGACAATCCTACCTCTTCCTTAGATAATCAACACCAGAAATAATATTACCTTACAGGTGAGGGCTCACCCTCCTTCTCATGGGAATTTTGTTCTATTCTACCACGCACCCCAGAGTAAGACAGTGACTTCGTATCACTTATCAAGCCAGACAACCAGAGTCACTCATGCACAAGGCCTTACCCAGACCCCCTTCTCTCACACTGGATATAGGTCCAGTTATGATGCTCAAAAAGTTAAGCTGATTTGTAAACAGACTTCCTAGTACCATCATCTGCAATACCTCTCCCATCTAAATATGCACCTGTAAGGTGCACCAGAGGACTGTTGACTTGGTATCCACGGGTTATCATATAGGGAGCTAGCTGTAAGAGGGCAGATGAGGGAAGGTGGAAGTAGCTTATGTAGGTTGATACAGTGGGCTAAAGACTCAAAATAAAAGTGTCAAGCTTTTTTATTTTTATTTTTATTTTTTTGGTGATCCTAAGGTTTGAACTCAGAGCCTTACACTGCTAGCTGAGTGCTCTACATTTAACCATGCTCCCAGCTAAGTTGATATTCAATTGAACTAAATATAAAATATCTTTACTGTAAAAAAAATTCAAGCTTCAGGAACAAAATACTGCTTATAAGGAATATTCTAGCACATACCCTCTCTTTAACTTGAGAGTCATTTGTGTGGAGAACTCTTAATGACACTGGATCAAGAGAGAAAGAACAATGAATAGTAAATTCCAACCACCCAGTTCCTCAGTCTAGAAACTCTAGAGTCTTCTAGAATTTCAATCTTTGTCTCTCTTGCTTGCTTTCAAACCTTTCAGTAATTCTTCTTATGAAAGTGACGGTGTCTAAGAACATGTTCTATTTATTTCTACACTCCTAGGCCCTAGCACAGAACATGGCACAGTATGGAATCATATGCTGAATGATAAAGGAACATATGAATGAAGAGTATATGTTCAGAAAAACAGTAGGGCTGCAGTGTGTCTGGTGGGTTGTAGAAGGTGTGACCCTTCTAGAAGAAGAAAGTAGCTAGGTGCTTTTGCAATCATCCAGGTGAAGGATGAAGAGGTGTGCTCTTTAGGGAGGCTACACCCCTTGCAGAGACCTCCAGGATCTGGGCTGGCTGGGAGTGGGACGTGGATTTTTTTCAGCCCTTGCCTTTGCTCCTGGAATTGCTTAGAACCCCAGAGCTGATTTTTTTTAAAAGAGGTTTCTACATTCAAAGATGATTTCCCTTTTCCTGCAGGAAAATGAACGGCCTTCTCAGTCACCACTGCCGTTGCTATAACAACTTGGCTAAAGCTCTTTTAGACAGATCCATTTCCTTAAATCATTTAAGGAAAATTAGCTGCCATAACAACATGAAGCAGCTTTTATAATAGAGCAACACGGGGATGGGTAGGATCTCCCCGCCTCCTGTTGCCTCCTGTGGTCTTCCAGATAAGCTGTTCTCTTTCTGTCATCTAAATAAATAAATAAATAACACCACAGAACAGTGGGTGCTGTGGTCAAGTAACATACACCCTCACACTAGCTCACAAAATAAACACACATACACACAATGTACAAACATGTACAAAATGGACGTGTTCATTTACATAAGCCAGAAAATGCATTAAATATATACATGCAGTAAATTGGAGGCAGACCTAGAAAAGTGTATAGATAACCTGTGTTATACACACTGCCATTCACTATCTCAACATTCTATTGAACTTGAAGGAAACAGTGGGAAATCTGTTGTTCTCACAGTGAGCAAGATTTTCACCAGGTGAGTAGAGTAGAAAGCCCTGAGATAGAGACTCCTCCCTGGAATACAGGGGCACCTACCTGTTCACACCTGCCAGACTTTTTTTTTTTGGTGCCCAGACTGGGTGGATGAGGGTAAAGGTTAGGGAGCTCCCACTTCTACCTCCTATACACACTGAGAGATCAACTAGGAGAACAGGAGGCTGCAGTTGGGGTGTTGGGGGACAAAGTGACTCTTTGCTCCCTATGTCAGTGTATGATCCCCCCTTAGGAAGAAGCAATTCCACTTCCATTTAACACCACATCCTTGACACACTTGTGACTCTTACTGGGGCTCTAGAATATGGACTACAGTTCCCTAAACTTTTGTTCCTGATCCATGTTGGGAGCACCAGCATCTCTACCACCTGTTTGCTTAGCACTCTCAAGCAATACCTTACCCTCTCTGGGCCTTTTGTTTCCCTCTGTGCCCTAACTTGTCCGCTTCACCAAAGGCAGAGTTTGATCTAATGGATCCCACGCATGCCTATGTATGAATGCACATTCATGGATGCATATGAATGAATGAATATATGTGAAGCATTTCTCTATACTAGCAGAGGATACTGCTCTGCGGTAGGGCAGAGAGGAATGTCCTGTTGGAATGCCGAGAGTGCAGTGTGCAGCTAGCGGCTGAAGGTTTCATAAGAGATATATATGCATGCATCTCTAACACCACAGGTCACATACATCTATGCATAGATATTTTCCATTCCTGTCAACATAGCCACAGAAATTGGTAAATAGCTACTGAAGGGAAAGGTTCAGTCAATATAGGATTAATACTTAAAATATATATACTATTGTTCAGAGGGCTATAGAAACAGGCTGTTTAGGACTAATGAAATTTTTATAGTTTTGTTACTTGATTGCACTTGCCCCAAGCTTGGGTCTGGGAATGTCCAGCAAATGAGTCCCAGACAGAGCAATAACACAGTAAGTAGCAAAAGGTTATTAGACACTAAGGGAGCCGGGAGCTGGCAGCTGGCTCATGCCTGTAATCCTAATTACTCAGAAGGTTGAGATCTGAGGATTATAATTCAGAGCCAGCCTGGGCAAGAAAGTCTGTGAGTAATAAACCACCAAGAAGCCAGAAATGAAGGTGTCGCTCAAGTAGCAGAGCACCAGCCTTAGGTGAAGAGGCTAAGAAACAGCACCGAGGCCCTGATTTCAAGTCCCAGTCCTGGGATGAAAAAAGAAAGAAAGAAAAAGAGAAGGAAGGTGGATAGAGAGGAGGGAGGGAAAGAGTAAAGGAAGGAGGGGAGGAAACAGAGGGAGGGACAGAGAAAGAAGAGAAGGAAAGAAGGGAAAGAGAAATCTCCCACAGAGGAAGGGCTTGGGAAAACTAAGCAAAGGCCACAGAGTTGTCTAGGGGTTTTAGAGGGCTAACCACAAGTGGTTATGCAACCTTGCTGCCAAGTAATCTGGTTAGCAACAGGCCCCTGATTTGTCCTTTCTTTTTTTCATGGATTACATGTTTTGTTTTTCTCAAAGTCTGCTTGCTTACTTTCTTTGTTGCATAATTTCTACCACCCTTATTCCTGAATCCAGAAGTTGCTTTGGAGTTGCTGGGTGTCTGCATCTGGGAAGTGTTGATTTAACTTTAGTTAACTTCTGCTTTTATGAGGTCTTATGCCCTGGCATGGCTGACCCCCTGCTTATCCCCTTACACTCATTTCCTCATCTGCCTGTGTGGGTCAGAACTAACAATGCAGTTTATGAGTGAACTCTCTTAAACTCAAAGCATGGCTCCTTCTTAAATACAAGCTTTCAGAATCTCCAAAAGTCCCCAATTTGCCCAACCAGATTTTACTTCTGTCTGTTTTCCTACCGTTTGTGATGGTCTATGAAACTAAGGAATTTTTAAATAAATTATTTCCTAAAGTGTAATTTCTTGCACTTATGATGAAAGATAGGGCTTTTATAACTTTGACTCTGTCAGAAGAGGGTGGGAAGATGGCCCTTGATTTTCCTGTCAAGTGGGCGGTGGCTTCCTTCAATTTCGCTAACATCGTTCCATCCTGAAAGAGTCTAGATACCTCTTAGTAACTGAGTACACAGGTATTTGGTTTAAATTGCCCTGGGGGAGAATCAGCAAAGTTGCTAAAAGGTTGTCTTTGAGTCATGACTATTATTACATTTTCTATGCTCAGTTCTCCTACTTGTAATTTGGGAATGACAGTGTCTATCTCCTGGTATTTCTGTAAGGATGAGACACTACACAAATAACCTCAAAGAGTAGGCCCATGAAAATTTATGCTGTTATTTCATGCATTTAACTAAGCAATTACATTATTATCCCCACAGCCCAGATCCCATATTCCATCATAGACTGTGGTCCCTTTGAAGCCCTGTCTTTATTGCCAGCATCCAGAATAGAGCATAGGTTCTCAAGGAATACTGGGAGACAAGGGGAAAGGCAGATGGGAAGAAAGAAAACCAGTCATTAAACCTGGGAATTAACATTTGAATGGGGGTCTGCTAAATGGATAGATGAGTGTTCTAAGCCAAGAGACACAACATTTTCCTTATTCTGCAGAATCTACTTTCAAGCCTACTTACTTCAAGATTTGTCGGTATGCTTTGTCCACAGTAAGCCCTCATTTCTTGGCTCACTTGTAACTGTCAATAGACTCTACTTCTGGGGAATGTATGGCCTGTGGACTGTAGAAGGTCAAGGAAATTATTTAGTACATGATGGAGCAGACAGTTGTGCTCCTCATGTATACCTGGTCAGCTGCCTGCAGCCATTTACCTGTATGGATAATTTTGTATGGTCTCGAATGATGTTAGAAATATCCAAATGGCCTTTGGCAGTAAAGAGTTTCCATGATCAGGTTTATTCCACAGACATTAATAGAGAATACTTCATAAGCTTGGTACTGCACCATCTCCTCTGATCAGGACTCCATTTTCTCAGCTACATCACACAACAGGGCCAGGTAGTTCAGTGACAACCTCTTGAGCAGTTATTAAGATGCAGTCTCACTGGGTGCCGTGGCTCACGCCTGTAATCCTGATTACTCAGGAGGTTGACATGAGGATCCCCGTTTAAAGCCAGCCTGGACACAAAAGCCCGTGAGACTCTTATCTACAATAAACCACTCAGAAAACCCTAAGTGTCGCTGTGGCTCAAGTGGTAGAGCATTAACCTTGAGCTGAAGACCTGAAGGACAGTACCTAGGCCCAGAGTTCAAGCCTCACGACTGACAAAAAAAAAAAAAATGATGCAGTCTCTCCAGGATTGTTGTTTGGGTTCCTATAGACATCCCACAGAGCTGAGATATACTTCCTGGTTAAAGTGTTTGAATGACAGTTGTCATGAGTGTTTAAAAGATGGAAGTTATGATTTGTTTATGTTTTTGTTTTTCTTTTCCATTTTGTGTCTCAGTCATCTGATCTAGTCCAACACTCAGAAGACCCCCAACAAAAGTTTGGGGAGAGAAGCTTGACAGGCTCTTCAGCCCACCCATCATTTCCAGCAAAATGGCACTAAAACATTCCCAAGGAAAACATTCTGTAGAAAAAGAGAAATGCACTGCAGCCTCACTTTCACACCTCTGCACTTTTCTCCCGCTGTATTTCTATTGACTCATCTTTTTTCCTTCCTTTCTCACTTCTGCGGATCCCCTGTCACCAAAAGCTCCCACGAATGGAATCTTTTGTCAAGAGCACAAATTTGGAAAATTGGAGGGTTAGCATCCAGCCCCTCATAAACTCACAGATTCTCAAGTTCTCCCCTTCACTTCTTCTCTGCTACCAGTGGTTATTCATTTACTCTGATTTCTAAGTTAAACCACGCTCGCGTACCTGTTTTCCCTTTCCCTCAATCACCTAATTATCCAGGCCACAGTGAGCTAGCTGCAAAGGAGTCTCTGGGTGTCAGTCTGATAGCCCTAGACTAACATCTCATCATTTACCCAACTGCTCCAGTTTTTCTCCAGGTCAATTTCTCTGATTAACCCACCCCATCCATTTTCAAACTTACTCCTGACCTCACTCCCCTTCTGTGCCCCTCATCTGAGTGGGCTGGGATCTGCTACTCTGCTAAGGACTCAGCTGAGCAGACTTGTAATTGGGTACAGGCTACATTTTAGGATGTTTTGTGTTTAACATATGTGGAACTTTTTTGAGAGTTATTTTTGGTTGTTGATGTTAGAAGGCTCTGGAGCCCAGGATGAATTCATGCTGGTACATCAAATAGCATATTGCATTTCAGAAATTGGCCTTAGCCATGGGAAATCAAGTAAGCCAGATGCCTAATTAGTCCATTATTTACTGTGGTGAAGAGAGTGGAATTCTGATGAAAGGACCAGTCTAATCACTGCTTCCAGCCAGAACTGAACTGTTTAACCTTTTAACAGGAAATTGCCCCTACCCTCCTGAAGTACTAGTGCCCTTCTCCTAGGCCCCATACTGATCCCAGGTGTCTTCTTGTCCTCAGCACGGCCTGAACTTCTGGCCAATGAGCCTTGATGTTTCCCTGTCATCCTATGCTTCCGTAGCCTGCTTTACCTCACGGCTGTTCAATGTATATGTAACTTAGCTATAATCTTCAAAATTATAAAGTATCCATTCACTTTTCAACAAGAAATTTTCTGACCCCTGGCACTGTACATTAGAACACATAGGCAACTATGAAACCATCCCTCCCCCTCCAGAAGCTGATGTCTAGATTGGAGTAGTGGTTTCAAAGCTGGTCTCCAAAAAAATGGCTAAAAGTCTGAAGCCCCTCATATAGGAGTCTTTTCCTTTGTATGCATTTGTAGCTAAGAACTCAGGCTCAGGCCTGGTGTTAAATCTCAATTCAATATTCAATAGCTTTTTAGCCTCCTTGGGCAGGTCCCTTAGCCATTCTAAGCTTTTGTTTCTTCATTTGTAAGGGGTGATTATCAGGATTAAGTGAAATGATACATGTGACTTGCTTTGGGCACTCTGCATATACATCTGTTCTCACACACACACACACACACAAAGATTGACCATCATTAATATAGGAACATGTGTGATTAAATAGATTCTTAGGCATAGAAAGCCTACAGCTTCCTGGTATGGAACTCTAGACCTAGTCAACCTATGATTGCAGCACAGGTGGTGGTAGGATGGACATATATGCCTTGTGGGGAAAGCAAGGTCATCTGAACTGGACTTGGGTCAGACAAGGCTGCCTGGAGGAATCCGGCTGAGTTTAAAAGGAAGAGTAGAGTTTGATTGACAAAAACTAGGAGAGCATTACAGGCAGAGGGAATACACAGGGATTAGATGGGTCAATGTATTCAGGGAATTGCTATGAGTTTGTTCTGCAGGACAAGAGGGAACCTCTGGAGAAAGGGTGGGAGGCGAGGTGGGTGGCAGGCAGAGAACTGTCACAGAGAGCTTGTTGATTACTTCAGGAAGCACAGACCTGATTCTGAAAGTCATGGAAACTACCCATCAGGGATCAGGAAGGAAAAATTCAAAAGACAGCGCAAAAATATTTTTTTTAAAAAGGTCTTGGGTTTAAAATATGTTGTTGTAGTTTTGAGCCAACAATAGGAATATTAGAAACCTAGACTAAAAAAATAATCTGAAATGTGAATGAGACTTTATGCAACAATGGAAAATGTCCTAGAATCATTACTTACAAGTAAGAAAAAAAAACTGAGAAAATATAAAAGCCTAACAGTTGGAAATTGATTAAGTGAATCACAATGCATTCATATAATGGATGTTTACAATGAAATTATGATATTGTGAAAATGCTTATGCTGTTATTTAAAATGAAACACTACAGAAAACAAGGTTGCATATATATTATATGTTGAGACATATGCAACAACAAGGTTTAAAACCTATACACAAAGCATAGATGTAAGCTAGATGTTAGCTGTGGTATCCAAGGTGTTTTTTCTCCTCTCTTTTTAATATTTTACAGTAATTTTCAATATGTACATAAAACACGTGAAGAGGAAATGATCTGGCCATCCAGGGAAAAGCAGAGAGCAAACAGGACCAAACTCAGTTGCTTGGTTCTAGGTAATTAATTTCCTAGGAGAGATATTAATGAAGTCAGCTCAGCTCATATTATAGAAGAGAACTGGATCACTTTCTGTCTCTGCATCTGTCTCTCTTTCTATCCACCCATCTAGCCATCCATCATCTACCCATCCATCCATCCATCTCCTCTCTCCCATATCTATGCTTCTACCAATCTAACAAGGCTTCCAGACATCCTCTCTGCCTGTCCCCACTACTATAAACATAATGCTGAATTTCCCCATCCATCCCCTAGAACACATCCTCATATTTTTCTCCTTCTTCCTACTTTGGTCTTTTCTTGGTCTGCTAAGTTTTTGACTGTGGAGCATTGTTCTATCAACCAGGAGAATTAGAAGCAAACTCTTTAATCTCCTAGGGATTAAGAGTCCTAGGACACAGACTCTTGAGTCTGTGCTCCAGGCTCTGTCTCTAAGCTCTGGCTCTGGCTCTATCTGCCACTTCACCACTTAGTCTCTGTGGCCTTATCTGTGAAATGAGTGTCATCTTCTCTCAGGGAGTATGGGTTTTAAAAGACACTGAATAGAAAGTACTTGACAGCCAGGTATGGTAAAATTCACCTCCAATCCCAACACTCCTGCTAGGACAAAAGGATGAAGAATTTTAGGCCAGTCTGAGCTCCATAGCCAACCCCCCCAACCCCCCCCTCTCCCGGTCACATAAAAATTTGCACTTAGTACTTAAATAAAGTGATATTTTGTAGCACTGGCAAATTTTAAGCCTTCAATAAGTATTAGCATATATTCTTATAAATGTAAGCCTAGTAATATAAAATAGCTAATATGTTAATGCTAATTTCACAAGTCTTTAGAACAATAAAATATTATCACTATCTTTAAGCTGTAGCATTTCAAAAATATCCATAGCTCTTATTATTGAAATAACAGTACAAGTGCATTTTAAAATCCAGAGTGGGAGAGTCTCAGCCTTCGTTCAGCTCCTTTGACCATTCCCAAGCCCCATCTCTGGCAGTCTTTCCTAAGCTGTGCTAATAATGCCTTTAATTGGGTTATAGTCAAGGCCATTCCAGGAGCCTTTGTCTCTTTAGAATTTCCTGGGTTTATCTGTTCCAATTCCTTCTGGGTGGATTTACGGTTTAACCTACAGAGGTCAAGCCAACTTCCTTCTTTCCTAGCTTTAGTGTATGTACGAAGTGTATTAAGGTAACTCATTGTAATCTCTAAAGGCCAACAACACCAAAGGTGGTTTTAAACTGCTAGTGATCCCTTACCCTCCAGATCCTCTAGAGGCGATTCCAACACCAGGTGTGCTCCTTTGACAAGGAACTTGGGCATAGGATTGCTAAATAGAAAGAACCAGGAAGGCAGAATTTGTATGATGATTGGCAACTGACTGGCAACTGGCTATACAGAACCAGCTGCTCCCATTGGCTGCACCTGGAGGGCATTTCAAGGCCAAAGCTCTTCTTTAAACTCCTAGCACCATCTGTGTGCAGACCCAGCTTTCAGGAGAGTTGACTTCATCAGGATCCTAGTATAAGAGGACAGTTTCTTTGTGGTAGAGTTCATCTCCAGGCTATGACCTTGAAAAATCTTCCAGCTGTTAAGTCAAGAATGTATGTATGTATGTATGTATGTATGTATGTATGTATGTATGTATGTATGTATGTGTTTACATACTATTGCTTTGTAGCCCAGGCTAGCCTAGAATTTGTAATCTTCCTGCCTCTGCTTCCCTGGTGGCAGGATTACAGACACATGCCACAGCATCCAGCCTAAGGCATGTTCTTTAGCAGACACCCTTGCTATGTGGCTGGATCTGGCATGGATGAGCAAACAAAAGCTGCTCTTCAGGAACCTGTAGCACTATCATATCCTGAGATTTACTGAGCATCTAGAAAGTGCCAGCCATTGTCTCATCTAATCCATAAATAGAACATGGCCATTATTGTCCCTATCTCTGAGGAAAATAAAACCCCAAGGGAGTCTTCTCTCTCCCTGTACCATAGTTCTTTCTTGTGCATACATTTGTCATTTCACAATCCACTGAGCTGTTCATTTGCTTGTTTTTCTACTCAACAGTAAATGCCGTCTATCCTTGAGGAACAAAACCTTGTCACTTTCGCATTTTCTTTCCCAGAGCATAGTGTCTAATACATACCTAAAGTGTCAGGAATGCAGATTCAGGTAAAAAGCATTTGGAGCCTGCAAGCTCACATGGATGGTGGCAGCAACATTTGAAATGGAAGTCAGATCAATCTGATTCCAAGTCCCATTCCTCTAGGACATCTCAGGGTGCCCTCACTCCCCAGGACCTAACATTTGGAAGGAGTCACCTGTTTTATCTTTAAAAGACATGTAAATGACTAATCTAGAAAGGAGAAATTCCATTGATTTAGCTTTGGCTTAAGTATGAAGACACCATTGAAGAGCAAAAATTCAGATTTACCCTCATCATCTTTAGGCAAAATTGACATGATCAACTAACATACCTGATTTATTCTGTGACTTTGGGTGCTCCTTCCCCTCCTCCACTCCCCATTCTCACCCCTGTAATTTGAGACTTGGGCTTGAAAAGGCCTCATTGAATTTCATAGGTTGAACATATCAGGATAATTAGGGGTCAGAGTCATAGGTGGGGCTAGCTTACACTAATTTAGTCAAGAAACTTTGACTTCAGATAATCTACTTTTTAAGCCACAGGTTGTGATTACACCTTGGCCAAACTTCTCCTGACTTGGCTACTTTTGACCTTGAATTAAGAACTTAATTCTGGTCTTCTTTTGTCCTATTAGTAGCCAGAAAACTTCAGAGTTGGAAGTGATGCTCCAAACTAACCCCTGTTATATATAGGACACTTCAACCTGGAGCAGGGAGATGGCTCACCTACTGTCCCATGAGGAGGCCATCCTTGTAGAACTGGACCAGCTCCTCATGATTTTTCTTGGACTTGAAACACATATACTCTAGGCCATAGGGATGAATCACCAGCACAAGGATTGTGTCATTTTTCACTGATTTGTCACATAATTTTCAGAGTACATTCGCATTCAAGTAATCATCTGGCCCTCTAGCAACACTATAATGTGGGAATTATCATTTGTTTTACAGATGGGGAAACTAAGATCTAGAGTTACTGAGTCATTTTCCCAAGAGACAGAGTCAGGGTTTGGTTTCAGCTCTGGCTCCAAGTGGCCCATACATATGGGAATGATGAATCTGAGGAAGGGTGAGAGGGAACACGGAGGAGGGTCCTCAGTATCCCTTTTCCCTCATTCCCCTCTGTAACCAAGCACTTTGGTAATCATGGCCCCCTCCCAAACCACCAAGTCTTTCCACAATGTCTCCAAGGGAATGAAGGATGGAGCACAGCAAGGTATGAAAAAGGTAGAGGTACTCAGGGTCCAAGTATGGTCAGAGCCAGCCAAGACTAAGGGGGGCAGAAGCGAAAGACTCCAGGCCACATACAATACTTTAAACCCTGAGGACCATGAGGCCAACCAGTAATTTGGATGGGTAAGGCAAAGAAGAGTTAGAGAGGAGACCTTGGCTCCCTGCATACAGCAGGAGAGATGGCAGTTAAGACAAGAGACATGGCCAGAGCGAAGAAGAGAATATCAAGGAGGAGACTGGTCTGCCTTTGGGGAAACAATGATATTTTTTGCAAGTATTGGGGGTTGGAGACTGTTCCTTAGACACTGCTCCTTGTGGGGTTTGTTGTTGTTGTTTTGAGGAGGTTTTTGGTTTTTTGCTTAAAGGCCGAGACTCTACCACTTGAGCCACAGCTCCACCTCTGGCTCTGTGAATGCCTGTGTGTGCATGTGTATATGTGTGGTTAACTGGAAATAAGAATCTCATAGACTTTTCCTCTGGGGCAACTTTGAGTGGTGATCCTCAGATTTCAGCGTCCTGAGTAGATAAGATTACAGGCGTGAGCCACTGGTGCCCAGGCTGTGTAAAGAATGGATTTTTAAAAGAAAACCTATCAGATTCTAAAGAGCTTCAGAATACTGAGCTGAGCTATTTGAGTTTTATCATTTTGGCCAAAGGCAACTATTTGAAGATTGGTGGGCAGGGAAAGGGCAGAGTGACAAGCATTAGCTCTGATTATGCAATTCACACCAGCGTTCAGACCTCAAAATGGTGGTGACCCCTTTAATCTGACAGTCTGCTTTGGTATAATTTGTTAAAAATGACAAAATGTCTCATTTCCCTGCAGTTCATTTTGACCTTTCTTAATATTAGAAAGTTAATTTCAGAAGGGAAATAAATGTATTAGTGTTGTCACAGTCATAAAAAGATGAATTTTGTGCTGTCAAGCTTTTACCTCAAATGAATCCATCACGCTATAAAATGGTTGCTTTCCCACACTCAGCATCTTCCCAACTCCCTCCCTCCCTCTACTCTCCCTCTTCCTCTCATTCCTCCTTTCCTTCCTCCTATGCCTCCCTCCTCCCATCTACCAGCACATTTACTATTATGTACATTAGGGACACAGATGCAAAAGACACAGTCATGCTCTAAGGCAACACTCACTCTAGTGGGAAAGCCAGACACTGAGCGCCTCAGTGTCTCAGAAGAGGGAGAGCCAAGTCTGAGTGAGCACCCAGACAGAGCTAACTATCCTGCGGAGGGAGAGGCCTCCTTTGAATGTATACAGTGTGCCCCATAGTAAGACTAGGATTAGGATTCTTGATAAAGAGAAAAAACACTAAGTAGGATTCTGAAGTTTATGGGTTCTGCTTCTACCTCTGGTAGTTAGTGGTTCTATTAAGAGATTAAAAGAAAGAATATCGAACATTTGCAGATTTGAACTAATTTTTTACACCTTATTTGCATGTGTTTTAATTCAAGGTATAGTTTTTTGTTTCTGCTACAGCTCATATTTCTATCTCTCCTGTGGGAAAGTGTCTCTTTCCTTCCTTGTTTCTTAGTGGAGAGACAGGGGAGGATGCAGCTTCTTTCCCAAGGTACACCATACTGCTCAAAACTTTCTGGTACATAATTTTCTTTCTTTCTTTTTGTTGGTTGTGGAGCTTGAACTCGGGCTGGGTGCTGTCCCTCAGATCCGCAGCTCAAGCTCTACCACTTGAGCCACAGTGCCCCTTCCAGTTTTCTGATGGTTACTTGGAAATAAGAGTTTCACAGACTTTCCTACCCCGGCTGGCTTTGAACTGCGTGCGATCCTCAGATCTCAGCCTCCTAAGTAGCTAGGATTATAGGTGTGAGCCACTGGCACTTGGCTCATAATCTTCTAAAGCCCTTAGTGCTTCCCATTAACTATAGGGTTAAGACTCCCAAGCTCTCGTTTTCAAAGGACAAGACTCATTTCTTTGAGTGAAGCTTTCACAGGTATGTTATTTGCCTGTTCCCTTTTACCCCAATCCCAAATTTGGCTTTCCCATATTCCATTGCCACTCTTGCTTTGTTCATACTCTTGATTTGTTCATACTAATTGCCATACCGTTAACAACATGCACTGCTCTGTGATTAGTGTTTACTCCTCCCCTCCCATGTCCAGCCCTCAGAATTATATACAACATTCAGTTTTGTTTGCAAGCCACCACTTCCAAGAAGTATCTGTCATCCACACACTTGGAAGTAAGCCCTTATTGTAGACCATTAGTTTTCTTTTTTTCCCTAAGAGCAACCACATTAGAGAGATATCACAAACAAAAATATATACTGGGGTTCTAACCTGTTGAACTAGAAAGCACTGATTCTTCCCCATGCTCCTTTGCTCTCTCCCAGTACTTTATTTGTAATGTCTCTTACGATATCATCATATACTATCTTTTTTTTTTTTTTGTTTTAGGTCTGTATTTCTCTTTTGCTAAGAGGAAAAAACAGGCACCAGGGTGGAGAGAATAATGACATGAAAGATTTCTAGATGTTAAAAGTTGGGGAAAGGTTTTCCAGGATGGTGAAAGTTATGGGATAAAGTGCATATTCTCTTTCCCTTTCTCTCCCTCTTTCCCTCCCTCCCTCCTTTCTCTCCTAGGGCCCTGTGCCTGCTAAGCACATGCTCTACTACTGAGCTACATCCTCAGCTCCTGTGCCTACTTCTTTTTAATGAAAAAGCAACAAGAGAGTCCCTGAGTCCTTTAAGGTGTGTGACACACATTCCCTAGATTACCCACATTTGTTTCTCAAGATCACCTTCTTTGGGTAACATTTTGATGGATTCCTGCATTTAGCTTCAATACTACTGGGTCCCATTCAAGTCAATTGGGATGAATAAGTTAGAGGCAATCAAATCACAGACTGTTGGAGCCAGAAGGAAAGTGAGAGTTTCTTGTTTAGCCTCTTCATTTTACAAGTCAGAAACCTGATATCAGAATGAAAATAACTTTCCCAAGGTCACAAAGATATTTGGTAGCAGAGATTCTCTTAGCATTTATTGCATCTGCTTTGTTTTGTTTTTGTGCAGGTTCTTGTACTTCAGGCCTAGGTATTGTCCCATAGCTTGATGTTCAAGGGTGGCAATCTGTCACTTGAGCCACAGCTCCACTCCCAGCTTTTTGCTGGTTAATAAGAGTCTCACAGATTCTTCTACCCATGCTGGCTTTGTACCATGACCCTCAGATCTCAGTCTCCTGACTAGCTAAGATTACAGGTGTGGGCCACCAGTACCTCCTTTGAGGAAGTGTTTTTAAAGTCATAATTCATTTCAGTTCTGTTAAACTTAAGAAAAATTAAACTCAATACATTGAATGCAAGTATTGGTGGTATATTCTATTTTTATAAAGTCACTTCTGTTTAGCCATCTGTTTGGTCAGCCAGCACATCCAGCACATACAGACCAAAATCTGTGTGGATATTCAGAACCCTGTAAATGGTAAGTGTTTCTAAGCTGCAAGGCATCAAGTGATTTGTTCATTTTCAGCTTTGCGTGAGGCAATGTCCAGATGTTGGCTCTGAGACCGTGCAGTAACAATGCCCTTACTTTCTTCCTTCTTCACCTGTCTGACTGCAGAGGATCCAGAACTATCCATGTAGACAACATCTCTTTAGGAAGCATCTCCAGGCCCACATCCCTAGGGTTTGGATTTCCTTCCTAAATTCTCCAACTTCTTGTGTGGCTATTGTGCATCTACCATGAGAGTTGCCTTAGTACATCCCTGGTCCATGAGAGTATAAATTTCTCGTGACTTAGGAACTGGGATGTGTTAAGTGTCTGTAATCCCCGCACCCAGCACAGAAGTTGACACATGGTAGGTGGCATTTAGAGCTCCACCTTGCTGTACCCTCTGAAATGACCCACAACATGTTCACCCTGAAGCAGCAGTAGAGACAATGCCACTCCTGGGTAAGGCATCTGAAAGTTTGAATTATCTGAAGCTGCCATTTCCTTCTCTGCCTCCCAGGGCCGAAAGAGCTCCCTGTCTTTAAGCCTACCTGTTTATTTTCTTTTCCCCACTAGGGAATGTTGCACCATTTGAAACTCTAAAAATAAATGGATTGATTTGTTCTTGTGTTTTTGTTTCTTTTTGACTAGGGAGTTGAAAAATCTTATTTCCTTTAAACTAATAGAGATAGTCTCACATAGACTTGAAGAGATACAAAAATATTCTTATCCAGTATCACCTCGGGGTTAAAGGCAAATAGGCTTTATAGCCACACAGACTGCCTCCTCTCCCTTACTAAGCATATGGCCTTGAACAAATGGGACACCCTCTCTGAAACTTTATGCTTGAGATGATGATGATATCTAAGGCTCTGGAGGGTTGTATTTTTTCTTTTTCTTTTTTTCTTTTTTTTTTTTTTTTTGCTTATGTGGTGCTGAGGAATCGAACCCAGGGCCTCAGGCATGCAAGGCAAGCACTCTACCACTGAGCTACCTTCCCAGCCCCAGGGTTGTATTTTTTCATAAAAATTAAGTGAGATGCCTGTCATTTTCATTGCATAAGAAGTATTGTTGGGTTATAATAGCCACTGTTTGCTTGTACCAGGCACTGTTTGAAGAAGTCCTTTGTCTGTATTAACTCTATGAGTTCTCATTAACAGGAGAGAATTTATTATTATCACCTCCATTTTATGGATGAGGAAACCAAAAGTAATTCACCATGCCATCCCACTGGAGACACAGGGTGGCACAAGCAGCCTGAGCCATGTATACCCACAGGACAATTCATTGCAATCAGGGCAAGACTGGCATTGGCTTGGTCTGGCAGGCTCCTTGTGGCCCTTGCTCTACCCTCCCACTCTTCCTCACCCTGTTCCCCTGCCTTGGAAATCCAAGCACCTCACAGGAAAATAATTTCTCTACCCCCACCCCACCTGCCCCTGTGCCAATCCCCAATGGTAGTCCAGAAACCTAACTTCTGCCAGGGAGCCCTCAGCCTGCTTCTAAGCCATTAGTCAGGCTGCCAGAGGGCTAGGCGATCTGTCTGTTTTTCACTTACAGATACCCGGGCAGCTGACAGAGCTGGGCATGCTTGGAAATGGCTTTGGCTGTGAGCAGAATATCAATGAAGGCTCTAACCCACCCAGCCGATGGTGGGGTTTATGATCACTGGAGGCTCTGCCCTGCCAGGAAATGTTTGCAGATCAGGGCCCAGCTGTCAGCCCCTGCCTCTCAGTGTATGGGATAGTTTCTTGTCTCTCATCCCTGTGGAAAGCAAGCTCTCAGTTGCATTGGATGGGCATCTGCCTCCAGGTTGTGTGTATGGAGGAGGAAGGGGTGGGGACATTTTCTACCTAGAAGCTGATGCCCCAAGGCCCAAAAGAGAGAAGGGTGGAAGGGGATGGGAGAAGAAAGGAAGAAGATTGAAAGGAGTCTGTGAATCTATTGGAAAAATAAAAATCAGCAGTAAATGACAGATGCTTGGGAAGTAAAAGCAAATACATAGATTATTTTAGCTCTTTTCTAACCTCAGACTTTTCTAGGTCATAATGATGGCCAAAACTGAGTAAGAGAGTTCTGGATGCTTTGAATTAGGAACAAAGCAACTCCTTAAAATTGTATTTAAGCCAAGAGCTGGTGGCTCATGCCTATAATCTTCAGGAGCTGAGATCTGAGGATCACAGTTCAAAGCCACCCTCATCAGGAAAGTCTGTGAAACTCTCATGTGCAATTAACCACCAAAGGAAAGAAAAAAAGCCAGAAGTAGAGTTGTGGCTCAAGTCGTATGCTACTAGCCTTGAATAAAATGCTCAGGGGACAGTGCCAGACTCTAAGTTCAAGCCTCAGGACTAGCACACACACACACACACACACACACACACACACACACACACACACACACACACAAACTATACTTAAATGTCACCTTCTTTCTTAAAAATTCATACAAGTGTTCAATCTTATGCCATAATGTAAATTTTAGTCATCTACTACTTCACTATGACTTCAGGCATGTGTCCCCTACCCCTTTTCTCTCTACCTGCTCCTATCTCTCCCCCCCACCTTAGCAGTGAGTGTGCCTTGGAGCCTGGAAACACATACCAACCGACATACAATGTAAGAGGAGGCCTTGTTCATAGCAGCCTCCAGCAAGCTCCTGTTATGAGACCTAGGGATGCAAAGGTGAGTTTCCCCCACCCCATCTTCAGACAGCTCACAGTCCGATGAGAGAGACAGAGGAGCAGTGGACAGTGTGGTACAGCAGAGTCAGGACAGAGCAGCCACACTGACTTCCACATGTTGAATACAAACTCTACACTAGCATTTTTTTTTAACCTTATCTCTTCTCCAAACACAATTCTGGAGCAATGTTACTAAGCTCATTGGGAAAACCAAGGCTAAGAGGTTGAATGATTTGATAGGTGAAAGAGAGTCAATAAAGGAGAGTGTGACCTTGGAAATCAGTGAACCCAATCTGGACAAATGGCTCTAAAAGGTATCTAAAAGGAAGAAAAGCCAATGTTTAGTCTTCAAAGATAAGCACGAATTGACCAGACCTTTAGAAACAATGGGAAAGGGAGTTTTGCGTTTATCGTATAGTATGTGGTAAACACAGAGTAGTGACAGAGGCCAGACTTTCACTGAATGGTGAAAGAGTTGAATAGTATCTTATAATTAAAACGAATAATAGAACAGGATAAGACTTAAAGTCCAGAGAAGTAGATAGAATGGGTTCATGAAGGCCTTTTGTGGTTGAAGATTATCATTTAGGTTTTAGTAAACAACAGAAATTATTAAGTGGGGGGAATGGTATGGTTATGCTTGTACTTAGGAAACTCATTGCTATCCATATGTAGAGGACAAAGTGGAGAGACTGGATGCTCTTAGGATCCATCCAGCCAGCCAGCCATCCCCATTTGTCTCTATCTTTATCCACATTTGAGACTCTTCTGTCTTGTCTGCCTGATTTATCAGACTTGCCCATTTATCCTTACAGAACCCCACACAAGTCACTTTACTTCTCTGAGCCAGGGGTCCCCTATCAATAAAATAAGGATCATGATGCCAGCCTCAAAAGATTAGATTAGGGATTAAGTGTGATATTGCATGTGAAATCTTTTTATATATTACAAAGTACCATACAAATGTGAAAGATTATTATCCAGCTACTGCTGTCTCAGGTGTGTATAGTTTTCCCTTACTCCAGCATTCACTGAATGTGTGCTAGATATCTGCTATCTGTGTGTGTCTGTGTATGTAAGACAATGAAGAAATTATACCAAATAGGAAGAATACCAGCTTTCTAATGGATTCTAATATAACAGACATTTTACAAAAGGCCAGAATAGAAGCCCCTGTTTGGTATTTCTGACTTGATATATATCTGTCTCTCCACCCCCACCCCAACCCCCCATCCACCCACCTCTTTAGATTCACTGATGCTCACTGACTTTATCAGTCACATTAACCCTCAAATGCCATATCCTCTCCACTATAGCTCATTCTCACCATCCTCGCCATGAAAATTTGAGAACCCATGCCTTTAGAATAAGAGGAAAGGTAGTTCACAAAAACACCAGTGCCCTCTTTGGTGTGTAAGTTCTTTATAGTTTTCTTTATAGTTTTATAATCTTCTCCCCAATCCCCATTCTCATGTGGCTCCAAGGACTCTTCTGAAGACTTGAGACAATTTCACATAGATCTGATACTCTACATTCAGCTAAAAAACTTCAGCCTAGAAATGGAATCAATTTCCCTCTAGTCTACAGGCTCTGTGACTAAATTAGGACTACCAAGATGGTAGAGTTTGTAGTGACTTTGTCTTGTAAGTTGCTTGTCCTTTAATACCCCTTAAGAAGCAGTATTGCCTAGTAGAGTATAAGTCCTATTCAACTCCTTGCAAGCTTCATAACTCCATGAGTTTATGACTTATTTAACCATGTGGGAGCTTCAATTTTAAAGTCAATAGATGAATACATTCTTCCTCTTAAGGTTGTCAGAAAGACTGAGTAATATAATATCCAGTGGGAACTCTTGGTGCAGGACCTAACATTTTCAAGACTCAGATTATTTTCCCTTATCAGTGACCATACACCCTGTCTTGGTGTTTTTGTATGTAAGGGTACATTTGTGTTTGTGCAAGGGTGGACGTAGGTAGGCATGTTTTAATTTTGACCCACCATTCATAACTACTGAGACACTAGCACAGTGTCATGCAGTAGAATTTTCTTAATGATATTAGAGTTCCTTTGCACCTTCCACTTCAGTAGCCACCAGCCACCTGTGACTAGTGAGTACTCACATGTGGCTACTGCAGTTAGGGAAAGATAATTTTTAAGTTAATTTTCAATTAGATTAAATGGAAATAGTCACAAGAGACTCCTGTATTAGACAGGAGAGCCCCAGGATGTGCCCTTGCTTTTAATTACTCCTGAAATAATTATGCTACAAAAAATTACTGAACTCCTACTGTTTTTTCAGGCACTTAGACATGCACTAACTCATTTAACCCACATCAGCCTTGTGACATGAATAGTCTTATTGTCACCTTTATTTTGCTGATGAGGGAATTGAGGTGTGGGGAAATAAAGCAACTCCTTCAAAGCCATCTAAGAATACAAGGTCAGAACCCAGATACATGATTCCAAAGTCATTCTCTTTGTACGACCTAAACTTATGCTATTAGCTGTGTAGGCATAATTTCCAGAATATATATATATATAATTTCCCCTTGTTATAAATCACTATGGCTGCAGAGGGGAGAATAGGTTTGGGCGATGAAGAAGAGAAGAAGGTATTTTGAATAGAAACAGAAAGGCGTACAAATGTAGCAGTGCATCACCATAACACCTGATGTCAAGAGCCCACCCTCTGGTCTCCTGGCTGGTGGCTTTGCTGTCTAAGTATCAGAGATAGAAGGGCCATTAGAGGTCACCAACTTCAAGTCCTTAGTTGGAGAGCTATGCAACAGAAGCCCTGAGACAAGGAGGTGATTTTTTCCAGGGCTGTCAGAGATGGCACAAGAGCCTTCTCCTCTATGATCTTTCTCCTATACCACACGTCCATCAAAAAAGACAAGATTTTCTTTATTTTTAAAGCCAGGTGCAGTGGCTCGTGTCTACAATCCTAGCTACTTAGGAAGCTGAGATCAGAGGCTCACAGTTTGAAGCCAATCTGGTCAGGAAAGTCTGTAAGACTCTTGAGTAACCATCAACAAGCAAGAAGTGGAGCTTTGGCTCAAGTGGTAGAGTGCTAGCCTTGAGTGAAAAAGCTAAGGCACAGTCCACAAGCCCTGAGTTCAAGCCCCAGTACTGGCACAAAAATAAAATAACAACAACAAATGGGTTATTTTACCATTACCTTTCCTTCCTCTAAATTGTTCTTCCATTTTTAGAGATTGCTCCTATGTTCTTAGATGCCAAATCACCAAAGGGCAAGAATTTATTTCTCTCTAAATCAGTTTTTTACAAACAATAAGCAAATCCTCTCCCAGAAACTTGAACATGGCCTCCAGAGAATACAGAATTTTATACAAGGTATCTTAGAAGTAGATAGAAAAAGCTTATTCCTTTTTTTTAAAAGAATGGGGAAAATGCCCATACAACTTTTCTGATGCTGATAATATTCTTCTCTCATCTCTCATTTTCCCACAACTATTTTGTCTTAAGGCTCTGGAAGCCTGTGGGAGGCTGTTGTGTGATTTTTATCTCCATGATTAAAGTGTTACACTTTATTGAGTTCTTTACATCAGCAGCAAAATCTGCAATGCAGGATTTTATATAACACCTCATTTTCTTCTCGCACCATTACTGATATTAACCTGGTGGCAATAAAAAGAAAATACAGCTTTTCTTATGATGTACTCTTTTATTTTTGTTCTAATAGCAAGAAAGAAAAAAGGGGGAAGAACAAACACAGAGAGAATAAGGGAAAAAATTTTACCCGTTATATGCCTTTGATGCCTTCTCTCTCTGTTCCATGACAGCATTCCTCTAAGAAAATCTAGGGTGGAGATTGACTCTAATCAAATATGTTTTCTTCTCCACCATGAACTCATTCAATAGGATTTATTCATTCAATAGAATTTGTTAATTTACTTATTCAATAGGATCAACTTAGCACCTACTTTGTGCCTGACACTGCTATATGTTTGACAGATAAAAATACCAACCATGCTGTTTCAGGTCGTGAGTATTTTGTTTAGTGGAAGAAATAGAGCCACAAAAAAGCAACAATAAAACAATGATATGATTGTAATTAAGATGGAGAACTTGAGTGACAACATAAGTGAAGGAATATTAGCAATCATATCTAGATGGGTTATGAAATCTTACAGAGGGCAAGATTCTTATATCTGTATATGGAGAATGCCTTAGAGCAAGACATTCCCAGTAGCAACATGAGCAAGGCCTTACAAAGCTCAGAGAAGCATGGCACACCTTGGATATTCTTACCTGGCATAGTAAAAGTATAGGGGGCCATCAGCAGACATGAGGAAATGAGGTTGGAGATGGGGCAGACCATTATGCAACTGACATTCATATGTGAAATAGATCTTCCATGCTTTCCAGTAATGGCCTATCTTAATTCTTCTAAGACTAAGTCAAAGATTAGAGAATCAAAGCAGAATCATAGAGCAGGAAGAAGTTGTACTGTAGACAGAAAAATCTATATTTTATTCTTGGCTCTGCCATTTACGGGATCCTTGAGCAGTCTATCAACAAAACAGGTAAGGTGAGGAGGAGTTGATGATTTAGGTTGTTGACAGTATTTCATGTGTCAAAGGATGGAGTAGGGGAGTAATACTCTACATATTGCAAAGAACCATAGAAGCTACATATCTGATTTTGATAAGGTTTATCTTTTATAGCTATGGACATAGTTTCATGTACAATTCTGGGACCACCCTTCAAACCAAGTTTGTTACCCACACCCCCATCTTACCCTGGCTCAACTCTTACCACTACTTGCTCACTCTCCCTTGCTATTTTCTTTTTTTTTTATTGTGAAAATACCATACAGAAGGGTTACAATTACATGGACAAGGTAATGAGTACATTTCTTATCAAGCATTGTTGCCTCCTCCTTTGTTTCCCCTTACCATCCCTTCCCATCTTCCCCCCACGCCCCCCCCACCAAAGTTGTAAAGTTCATTTTTCGACATAATGTCTTGTACATCTCATTGTTGCAATGGGTTCACCTCCCCTTCCACAAATTATACAAAAACCACTTGATGTTAGGCGAAATGAACCCCAAGATAAGGACTCAATTTTTTTTCTTTCTTGCTATTGTTTCTAACATATTTATGATATTTCTTTGTTGCTTTATGTGTCCCTTCCCTTGCTACTTTCTGAGTAAAGCAGTCCATAAATCCTGAAAGCCTCTTCAGTGAGAATATATGCCTGGAGCCCTCCTCACCTCATTTACAATTGAGTAAGGGACCCAGATATTTGAGTATGTGTAATTTAGGAGGATTTGTTGTTGTTTGCTTTGTTAGCTCTTGCTCTGATTCTATATCCTCACAAAAATGTGCAGTATTTATGCTTAACTATATTAAGAAAGTGCTCTATTTTTATAAGAAGCACATGATTATATAGGGAAAATGTTCCTTTCATTCAAATAGCCATATTTAGGACAAATCAACTCATTTTGGATCAGAATAGCATAACCTAAGACCATATGACATCTGATGTCCTCTTATTATAACTGGGGACAAACTTGGTTTTTAAATATGTCCTAAAAAGCTTATTCTTTGGAAACTTAATTCCCAGTGGCAGATGTTGAGATGTGGGGCTCAGTGGGAGATGTGTTCAGGTCCCGAGTGCTCTCTCCTCAAGTGGAATAGCTGGGCTATGAAATGGGTTTGTAGAAGTGGATTAGCTTTCTTCTACTCTTCTGCCATTTAAGAACACAGAGTTTGCACATTTTGGGCTCTTCTGCCTTCTACTAGGTTAAGCATATAACAAGAAGACTCTAACTTTCTTGGGCTGGTGTCTTGACCTTAGTCTTCTGAACCTTCAGAGCTGTGAGAAATTAATTTCTGTGCTTCCTAAATTATGCAGCCTCAAGTATCCTCTTACAACAATCTAATGTAAACTAAGATGAATACCTAGGAGACAGATACCCAGTCACACTTATTAGATGATGACACCCCCAATCTCAATGTATGGCCCCACTATTCAAAGCCAAAAACTTAGGGTCCAACATTGGACACTACCAATTGTACTTTGTAATAGGTCTTATCTTTGTACCATTCTCCACATCTTCCCTCCTGGCCCTGCTTGAATTCAAGAACTTTTCATTTTAAATTAATTCTCACTTGGATTATGACAAAAGATATCCTATTGTACGTGTGTTTGACTCTTAAAATATCCCGTTCTTCCTCATTATAATCTCTGTAATAATCTTTGTAGCACTTGTGGTTGTGTGTCAGCATGTCTGTGTGTATGTATGTCTGTGTTACTAGAAATCAAATCCCAGGCCTCATTCATGGTAAGAAAATGCTATACCACTGAACTACATTCCTAGCACTAACACTTGTCCTCAAATCTAAACAGACTCATGTTATTGTTCCATAAAACACTCCCACAGCTCTATTTTCTATTTATAAAAAAGGCATGATGGTTTAATGGCTCACAATGCCTTCCTTGAATGAGGCTATCGAAGCCATTTCTGACTTTTTCTCCCCTTATCATTCTCAGGCCCTTTAGTCCTGTAAACACACTGTCTGGACTAAGATTTTTCAGAGTCACTTCCTTTGGAAGTCTTTCCTGAACACCCATTAGACTGGTGGCTCCAGCATTCTCTCACCCATCCCCCCTCACCCATCTCCCCATATAGCCTTCAGAGCAACCAAAAAGCTTGAACGCTTGTCTGTCTCTCCCACTGTATTGGGAAGTCTGAAGACAGAGAGGATGAAGAGAACAAGATAGTGAGAGGCAGAAAGGAAGAGAAGAAAGAATAAAGGAATGGGTTTCAGATCCCTGCCGATGCCTTTCTTCTCCTCCACTCCTCTTCTCTCTCCTCAGCTGCTGTGCCAAGTAAAGCAGGTAGAAACCATCTTATTTTCCCCCAGGATAAAGTACATAATTTCAGCATGAATGCTGGCACCTTGAACACTTCTTTGAAAAGCTGTAATATGTACTCTGCCAAATGGGAAGAATGCATTAGCATGGAAATGATTGAATGGCTGTCCTGCAGTAGGCTGTCTCCATAGGCCATGCCAGGGAGAAAGAGTTTGTGCTTGTGTCTTGAAGGAGATAAGGTGGGAAGGCTGGCAGCAGCTGTCCCCAGTTACAGGATGTGGGGGGGGGGAGGGAAGAAAGGGGAAGAGACTGGTATAGGACTGTGCATGGTATAGGAGCCCTAAGAAGTTACCAAAACCATTCTCTAGATGGGGAATTTGACATTCAGAAAGGGAAAAGGATTCTCAAGGGTCACAGAGCAGGTTAGTAGGAAGGCCAAGATGAATTTTCTGGGGAGAAAAGTGATGACATTTACCAAGGACTTTCTGTCCCCTGCTTGGGAGTTAGGCATACATTCTTACTTCTCTGGATCAGTTGACAAAACTCCTGCTGCAGATGCCCCTACACTGTCTGGTCACAAATATTTATTAAGTTTTAATATGAGCTGATGGTTGTCCTAGTTTCACCCTTTTGCTTTACTGTAAAGCAACATTAACATTTAATGCCAACTTAAAAGTTCCTTAGTTCTCATGGGCTTACATATCATCACTTGGTCCACCTCTTAGCCCAGAGATCTCGACTTCTCGTTGAGACTTGGGCTTCCTGAGGAAAGGCATGGTTTTCCCCCCTATCCTTTTACTTATTCTCCATGGAAGGGCTGGTGTGTGTGTGTGTGTGTGTGTGTGTGTGTGTGTGTGTGTGTGTGTGTGTGTGTGTGTGTGTGTATGTGTGTGTGTGTGTGATTGTGTGTGTGTGTGTGTGTGTGCAATCCTCCAGGGTAAGGGTCAAGGAGAGGCTTTGAAGGTGATGAGATATGAGTTAGAATCCTAGCTCAACCTTTAACTACCTATGAGGTCTTGACAAATCAATCCCCTGAGCTTCCTCTAAGATCATAAGACTGAGATCACTATTTCCTTCAATGGATTGTTGAGTCAGGTGAGCTCAACTGGTGTGAGAGCTACTTGTAAACTCTCTGCAAATGTGCAGGATGGTGGTTACTGTTGATAGATTTCTTATTGAACAAAGAAGGAAATTGTACTTCTTTGATCTGGGTCCCCAAGCTCCTCTCAACTCTGTGCCACTAAAGCACCTCTTCCCTACTGCTAATCCCTCCCTACATAAGCAATTAAGTGCAAGTTGTCCATCTACCCACAAGAGTTTGAGCTCCAGAGATCCTGATGCCCTATGCCAAGCTTAGCATTGCTGAGTAATTGAAAAGAACTCACTAGGAGTCTGTAAACACCTCCACATTTTGTTAGGCATAACACCAGTCACCTCATTTAACTCTATGACCATGCTGGGTGTTTGTGATTATTATCTCTATAATTTCCAGATGAGGAAACTGAAGCTCAGAAACTGAAGCCCAGAGAGTTTACTAATAACTAAAATGATATCAGACACCAAGTCTACCAGACCTCTCAACTACTCCCCACCTCTCATGACTGCCCTTCTGTGATCATTATCATCACTATGGCTATCACTTGGGTCACCAGTAGCAGATACAGGGAGCAGGAGGCATTCCTTCACCTAGGAAGCTATGACCCCAGCCTTCTTATGATAGGCCTTTGCCCTTCTTTCCAGGCCTTAGAGGTGGAGGAGGAATATAAGTAGACGAAGGCTCCCTTTAGCCAGCCTAGATCTAGCTCTTCCTGAAACCTTACAGGGGCCTATGAAGTACCTGCAGGTGTTCAAGAGTATATCCATCGTTTACATGCAGATTTGACTTTTCATTTCCAAGAAGAGTTGGATTCTAAGAGACAAATTAGAAAAGCAAGGTGGTTTTTATCTGGGTCTTGCTGCTACCGACATAATTTCTCCACCTAGGCATCACTCTCATGGCATTTCTTACCACCATTCAGAAATTGGGCTGTTCTGAATAGTTTAGTTGTAGGTCAGAAGCTTGGGCTCCAGTCTCGGCTCTACCACTTTCAAATTCTTTTCTCTGGATTCCTCATATGTTGGCAGCACTTACCTCATAGATTGTTATAGGAATATTACAAAACAAGAGTAGGCAGTGCTCTATAAATGTCAGCAACTTTGATGGTGTCATGGTGAAGAGCATGGTTAATGTAACAAAACTGGGTTCTGCCAGTTATCACTGTGATTTGGGGGTTCCCTGGCAAGCTATTTTATCTCTGTTCCTTGAGTTGCTTTATCTGTAACCAAGGTTTCTATCTGATGAATTTGTGAGATTAATTGGTGCCTGGCCGTAATAAGCACTACACTGTCATCTTTATTTCTCTGTTCTGGATAGCATATAAGCTCTGGGACTTCCTATGACTGCATCCCTCATTGCACTTTTTTCTGAGTCCAGAACACTCCACTAATTCATTCATTTGTTTATCTGCTCAGCAAATACCCAAGATATGCCAGCTCCTATGATATACTCCATGGGTACAGAGTTAATCATTCTCCTTGCCCTTGAGAGGTTCATGGACCATACCTTCCTCCTCAATCCTGTTGCTGTGCGTGATTTTCATAAGAACCATACTCTCCTTTTTTTCTTCCTGCTTTCCCTGGCAATTGCACAGTCCCATTTGCTTCTTCCTCCATCTAAACTCTCCATTTTAGAGAGCTCTAGGCTTAATCCGGGATCTGTCTTTGTCCCACACTCTTTTCCCAGTGGTTTTATTATTTTTTAAAATTTATGGTAAAGGTGATGAACTTACATAAGTAAGGTAATGAGTACATTTCTTTTAAAATACTGTTACCCCTCCCGCATTGTCTTTCACTACCACTCCCCTCTCCCCTCCCCACCTAATTGTAAAGTTTATTGCCAACATAGTGTCTAGTGAGTATCATTGTTGCATTAGTTCATCCTTCCTCTGCTGTTTCTATGATTCTCTTTCCCTTCCATGGATCAGATAAGCTTATATACAAGACAAAGAGTACTATATGCAGTTATTTCTATTTTTTCCTTTCTGTTTTCATTTTCTGTATCCCAGTGGTTTTAAATAGCACCGCTATGTTAATGATGCTCAAATTTATATCCCTAGACTAGTTCTTTCCCCAGGGAATGGCTTACATAAATTTAACTTCGTACTTGTAGCTTCCAGTTGGGTATCTAATGGGTATCCATTTCAAACTGCAAAGACCTATATTGGAGTTCTCACTTTCCTTACCACTACTAGTCCACTCTCCTATCCCTGTACATGGCATAGCTATATCTATACACTTGCTTAAATCACAAAATGGATTCATCTTCGATTCTTCCCACAAATAATCCATGCAAAGATTCCATTGGAGTGGCCAAAATATTTATCAAGTCTGTCCTCTTTTCATCTCTACTGTCATCACATTAATTCAAAGTGCTTTTGTCTCTTGGGGAAATTATATCTAAGTTCCTCCACTCATGCCTCATTGAAGTCCATTATCTAAATAGTGAGCTAGGTATCTTTACACTGATTCTCTGTTGGAATGGCTTTCCATTGACCATAGGACAGACTCTAAACCCTGACCCCAGCCTACAAGGTCCTGCAATGCTCCAGATCCTATGATCCTCTCAAGTTCATTTCCAATTCACATCACAATCCTTCCACTAAAAATGTCACATGCTTACTTTAGAGTCTTTGCTACCTATAGTTGTCTTGCCAGCTTTTTAAAATGGCTGGTTTAGTTCCAGTGTCGAAGCCTTTCCTGATCACCAGGTAGAATCTGTGCTCATCCACTTTGCTATTGGCCTCCTGCAGCTCATCTTAGAGAATCCTTAGCATGTATTACAACCTCCACTATGTAGCCTATCTGCCTTCTGTTGGTGACACACACCTGGGTGTCAGCTCTTCACATCAGGCACCTTATCTTTCTTGCTCACCTTCAAGTCCTGTGAGGCACACAGATTGTAGCTTTAGAGTAAATAAGTGATGAGCAAATGAATAAATATTTTAACAAAAATATATATTTTTTAATAATCGGTGGGAATCAAGAAAGGAGAACTGCCATCCCTGTGAGAGTTAAGGAAGTCTTTGTCAGGGGGTCATTTGGGCTGAGCAGGTGTTACCAGGTGGGGAAGGAAGGGAGGTCAGAGACAAGCATGCCCACTTGAAGGAAGAGCAGACAGAAAAGCATCGAGCAGAGGGCATGAGACATTTGAAAAGTCACAGAGTTTCTATGAGGTTGGCAGGATGTGAGACACAAAGAAGAAGGTGAGGAGCCCCTCGCCCACCCGCTTGCTTCCCTGCACAGCTGCCTGGGTTTCTTATGTAGTTATCCTCCTCCAACCCCTGCCAGCCCCGAGTTATCGTACTTATTGATCACTAGACTGTGGCAGGAATTTCTGTTTCACTATATTCAGGATGTACCTGAAAAAGGAAGGTTTAAGTAAGCTACCTCAGAGATTTATAATATGCACGATTGGAAAAAAATTAATGTTATTGTGTTTGTTTCATTTACTTGGGTTTTCGTTGTTGTTTTGTTTGCTTGCTATGTTGCCTAGCCTAGTCTTGAACTCCTGGCATCATGTGATCTTGCCTCAGTTTCCCAAGTAGCTAGAACTATAGATGCACACCACTGTACCATGCAGTGTTAGTTATTAAGGAAAGAGTTCTCCATTTTTCTAACTTCCAGAACTAGTTTTTACTCCTCCACAGAAAAAGACAAAGACATATTTTAGTTGCTAACAAAAAGAATATATTGGGGACTTTATTTGCTCAAGTCCCATAGTGGAAACAACTTCTTTGGGCACATCTTAGTGGGGAAGAACATTCTCAAACACGTCTTACTCCCTCCACACACACTTAATACTTTTGAGAAGCAAGACCAATGGTCTATCTACCCCCAGGCCTGCAGTGGAGCAGGCTGTTTGGGGGCTTGCCTGACTGTGATGGGGTAGCAGCCCATGTAGTGTGGAACTATAGCAGTAGGCAGGAAAATGAGCCTTGGACCAGCCACTTGGGTATGAGACTCAGCTCTGCCACTTCTGTGTGATGCTGAATAAGTTTACTTGCACTCTGTTCAGTTCCTTCCTCTGCAAAACAGGAATAACAACAAATCTGAAGTTCAGTTTCCTCCTCGCCTTTTTCAAAGGTGAACTAAAAGCCCTCTGCCCTTTCTGAACTGGATCTCCCTGGTCCACCTTCCCTTCATGAGGTCAAATACATGATAGACTCTGAATTACTCCCAAATGTGAACAATTTAGCCCCACGTCAGAGCACTGAGCTCAAGTTTTGGCTTGTGCCAACTGAGATGAAGCAGCAAAGCAGCTCTGAATGTAGAAAGAAAACCCATTTCCTCCCTGGTGTCTAGGAGGAAGCAAACTCCACACTAAATTATGTTGCAAATATGCCCCAAGGTAGTTTTAATTTTATTGGCACTGATTTTAATTTACTCTTTAGGCCCCTGACTGCAGGATGAGCTGTTGGCTGCTGGCAAGGGGAGAGCCCTTCATCACTTGGTTTTAATTAAGGTTCTTAAGTTTGGAAGGAAAAGAACAGAGATGTCCGCGGCCTCCTCCCTCCCTGCCCCCATTCTCATTCCCAAGCTATAATTAAGGCCTTGCATTTGTGACACACCCGATGTTCTACTATGGCAAGTAATGTACCTTGTTTTATTGCTAGAAAAAAAAAACCAAGATGCATTTCTTTGTTCATTAATTCACTCATCATTTCATTTTATTTCATTTATTCCTCAATCAAACATTTAAAAGATGGCTTACTATAGGCCAGGCTTTGTCCTGCTCCTGTGGGTTTAAAAATATCAACAATAGAAGATCCCTGAACTCAAAGAGCAAAATCTCCTCCCATAGGAGATGAAAATAAGTGAATTTCAGTGCCATGTAGAGGAGGATCTTCCCTTAGACCGAAGGATAAAACAAAACATCTTTTTTTTCTTCTTTTTTGATGATCCTGAGAATTGAATATAGGGCTTCAAGCATGCTGGGAAACAGCCCAGTCCTTCCTAAATTTTATTTTGAGATGGTGTCTCAGCCTAAGCTGGTCTCAAACTCACGATGTAGCCCAAGCTACATAGGGTTTTGATCCTCTTGTCTCCGCCTCCCAAGGATTACAAGAGTGCTGCAGCCTCCCTGTGATCCTCATGCCTGGAAAAATAAGGTTTTTGAATCGAAATTTTTGTACTAGTTCAGACAAATAATATTAGCTGCTATAACAATCAACCCTGGGGCTGGGAAAGTGGCTCAGTGGTAGAGCGCTTGCCTTGCATGCATGAGGCCCTGGGTTCGCCTCCTCAGCACCCCATAAGCAAAAAGAAAAAAGCTGGAAGTGGTGCTGTGGCTCAAGTGGTAGAGTGCTAGCCTTGAGCTGAAGAGCTGAGGGACAGCGCCCAGGCCCAGAGTTCAGGCTCCACAACCGCCCCCCCCCCCAAAAAAAAATCAATCCCTAAATTTCAGTGGCTTAATATGCTGAAGGTCCATTCCACTTCTCTCTTCCATAAGTCTGATACATTTATCTAAAAGTATTAATTCAGAGACATAGGCTTCTTCATTCTTATAATATTATCACATCTGACTTTCTTGTAGCACTAGGGTTTGAACTCAGAATCTCACCATGCCTTCAGCCCTTCTTTGCATTGGTTATTTTCAAGGTATTTGCTCTATTCCCTGGCCAGCCTACACTGTGATCCTCCTATTTGTGTTCCCCTATCACTGAGAATAACATGCACTTGCCACTGTATCTAACTACTGGTTGCAATGGAATCTTGTGAACTTCTTTTTGTCCAAGCTAGCCTGGAATCAAGATGATCTCATGATCTCTGCCTCCCAAGTAGCAAGGATTACAGGCTTGAGTCACTGCTGCCAGTTAATACCATCACATTTAATGCAAATTTTAATGTAGGTTCTCTTGTCTGATGAGAGACATTTTAAGGTTGAGTAAAAATTAACTATATGAGTGTGGAGGTTCCTCAAAAGACTCCACATAGAGCTCCCCTATGACCCAGCAATCCCACTTTTGGGCATTTACCCAAATGTTTACAAACAAGACCACACTAAAGCTACCAGCACAACTATGTTTATTGCAGCATTATTTACTATAGCTAAGATATGGAACCAACCCAGATGCCCCTCAGTAGATGAATAGATCAAGAAAATGTGGTATATATACACAATGGAATTCTATGCCTCCATCAGAAAGAATGACATTGCCCCATTTGTTAGGAAATGGAAAAACTTGGAAAAAATTATATTAAGTGAAGTAAGCCAACCCCAAAGAAACATAGGTCCCATGGTTTCCCTTATTTGCAATATCTAGTATATGTATGAGTCAAGCAGAAAAGGTCAGATAAGGTGATATTAGGAAAATGAACCCTAAGATATGTATTTAATTTTTTTCTTTCATGCATTTGTTTCTAATGCACTTATAAGATTATTTCTTTGTTGCTCTGTATGTCCTTCCCCCACAGTATAACCCCTGCTTTCACTGTATTTGATGTTGGTATAATTTGTGGAGGGGAAGGGGAAAAACAAGTCATTTAAATAAGGATACAGGTGGACCCGTTGCAGCAATGAGAAGTACAAGTTGTCATGTCGAAAACGAACTTTACAACTTTGGGGGGGGGCGGAGGATTGGGTGGGGGGGGCGAGGGGAGGCTGGGAAGGGATGTGAAGGGTAAACAAAGGAGGAGGCTACAATGCTTGATAGGAAATGTACTCATTATCTTGCCCATGTAATTGTAACCCCTCTGTACAGTATGATCACAATAAAAAAAATGAAAAAAATTAACTATATGAAAGGTTAGAGGAAGTATATTCCAGGCAGTGTGAATTCAGAAACCACAATTGCAATCAGAGTGGTTCAAGGTACTCCAGGTAATTCTATGTGGCTGAAGGACAGAGTATCAGACCATAAATGGCAAGAGCTGAATCTGAGGCCAGAGTTCAGATCACGAGTCTTCAAAATGTTAAGGGGATTGATCTTTATCTTGTGAGTAAAGGAACTTATTTGCTTGGTTGGTGCTCTATCATTTGAGCCATGTTTCCAGCCTTAATTTTTTTCCCTTGTGCCAGTGCTGGAGCTTAACTCAGGACCTCTGTGATCTTGCTTGGCTTTTCATTCTGGTTTGATGCTCTACCACTTGTGTCACACACAAGCTTTTTGCTTACTAATTGGAATCTCATGGTTTTGTCTGCCTTGGTTGGCTCTGACCTTGATCCTCTGAACCTCAGCTTTCTGAACAGCTAGAATTATGGACATGAGCTACTAGTGCCTAACTGTAGCTCAGTTTTAAATATGGCACTAACCTATTTTATTGTATTAAAAAATCATTCTGATGTGCCAAAAGAATCAGTTTAAGAAGTTATAATAGTAGATCAAGTGATGAGAACTTGGATCAGATCTCACCCCTGGCCTTCAGGATCTCATAGGAAAGCACACTCATTAGCCAGATTGAAGATACAGTAACAAGTACTGATATCAAGGTCCAAGCAGGAACCTTTGCAGAAAATGAGGGATTATTTTAACTAAAGATGATTTTTTAAAAAATCATCAAGGAAGGCTCCTCTTCTTTACTCATTTACCACTTTTACAGAAGAGAGAATTAAGTCAAGATGAAAAGTTGCTGCGTGCCTATAATCACAGACTGAGTTAATTAACATTATAGCATCCACTTTGGCTTTTCATATTTGATTCTAATTGTGCAAACCCAAGTCCATAGAAACTAGTTTAGGCACAAAGCATAATCGGGTTTGGTGTTTATGTATCCTTTCACATTTCTAGTCAAGTGCTGGATAAAGTACAATAAAAAGGGAAAAGAACTAAGCCCTCAACCTCAGATCCAATTCCAATACATTTCCTAGACCTTTTTCTGCACTATTCCAGCCTCTAGAATTTTAGGATAAGAAAGACCCTTAGAAATCAATATCCTTTATTGTGGTTGTAGCCAATGCAACTAGACATGAAAAATAAATCCAGAGAATAAAAACTAAGAAATAAACATAGTTGTGCTGGTAGCTTTAGTATGGTCTTGTTTGAGATCATTTGGGTAAATGCCTAAAAGTTGGATTGCTGGGACATAAGGGAGCTCTATGTATAGTTTTTTGAGGAACTTCCATACTGCTTTCCAAAGTGGTTGAACAAGTTTACGCTCCCACCAACAATGCAGTAGGGTTCCCTTTTGGCCACATCCCCTCCAGCATCTGTTGCAGCATTATTCACCATAGCTAGGATACGGAACCAACCCAGATACCCCTCAGTAGATGGATCAAGAAAATGTGAAACACACACACACATACACACACACACACACACACACACACACACACACACACACACACACACACACACACACACACACACACACTGCCCCATTTGTTAGGAAATGGAAAGACTTGGAAAAAATATATTAAGTGAAGTAAGCCAGGCCCAAAGAAATATAGGTCCCATGGTTTCCCTTATCTGCAATAACTAGTGTATGTCTAGGACAAGCAGAAAAGGTCAAAAGCTATGTTTATATGACCATATAAGATGATGCTAAGCGAAATGAACCCCAAGATAGGGACACAAGAGGTTTTTATCTTTGTTGCTGTTGCTGTTTTTAATGTACTTGTAATGTACTATGTGATTTTTTTTTGTTTCATTCGTATGTTCTTCCCCTATAGTATAACCCCTGTTTTCACTGTATTTGATTCCAGTGCCCTGCATCTTGTATATACATTTTTCTAATTTGGGGAGGGGAAGGGAAATAACAAAAAGCTGAAATAAGGATACAGGGTGACTTATTGTAACAACAAGATGTACAAGACACTATGTTAAAACGAACTTTACAACTTGGGAGGGAGGGAGGAATTGGGGAGGTGGGGAGGAAAAGGATGGTAGGGGAAAACAAAGGAGAGGGTAACAATGCTTGATAGGAAATGGACTCATTACCTTGCTCATGTAACTGTGACACCTCTGTAGAGTATCTTTACAATAAAAAATATATAAATATAACATTTACAACAGCAGCTACAAATATAAACGTTCTGGATATAAAAAGAAATGTTCTGGTCTGGAGGTTTTGTGCAAATAGAGCACTTAACAAGCACAAATTCCTAAGTTCAAATCCTGGTGCAAACAGAGGAGAGAGAGAGAGAGAGAGAGAGAGAGAGAGAGAGAGAGAGAGAGAGAGAGAGAGAGAGAGAGAGCTATGAGAGTTGTTAGTTTATTGGAACATTTTATCTAAACAACAACATCAAAAACTTTATAAACTCCCTATTTGTAAAGGAAACCTAAATAAAAGGAAAGTTAAAACATGTTCTTAGGTGAGAAAACTCCAATTCATGAGTTAATTCTTTCTAGAGCAACCTATGAATTTCATTTTATTTTATTATATATGTATATATATATATATATATATATATATATATTGAGAATATTGTCAGGATTTGGGGACTGGAGCTAATTAAAAATTTTGAATAGAAAATTATGAAAAATCAATGGATGTTCAGAAAATAAAACACAATGAATTAGATATTAAATATTTGAAAAATATTTAACCATATAATAAACATATACTTACATAAATTTAGATTAAAATTATTCCTAAATAAGATTTTTTATGCACCAACTTGGTAGTTTAGTCCCTCTGGTGATATAAAGTAATATTGAGATGTTACATGTTTAGGAGTTATGGCCTTTCTAAGGGCAAGAAATCAAAAGTTATCAGAATTACAAAGATGCATAAGATCTCAGAATTTTGTATCTGGGATGTTTAGCTTGGTTTGCTTTGCTTTGCTTTGTTTTGATTTTGAGACAAGAGCTTCATTAAATAGCCCAAATTGGCCTTCAACTTGTAATTTTTCTGCCTCAGAATCCTGAGTGCTGGGATTATAGGCATGCACTTCTACATTCATCTCTAGGAATTGTTCCTGCATATATATATATATATATATATATATATATATATATATATATATATATATATATATATATATATATATGAGATGCTGCATATGCAAAGCCTATCACTAAGACATTGTAACAGGAAAGGATTGAAAATGCCTTACATGTCTGTCAGTAGGAAACTGGATAGTTTATAGATGGCTATTAAGTGGTGAAGTGACCTTTTGTTTACTGAAAAAGAATCATCTCCATGATCTATTCAGAGGGAAAAAATCAGACCTGAGTAGCATACTTGAGGTACCACTATTTGAGGATGGGGAATATAGTACATATACAAGCTATCTCTTGAGGAATACACAGCAGTCTGATCATATTAGTTGCTTCTGGGGAGCAAAACCGAGTGCCTGGAGGGTGATATGGAAGGAAGATTGTCACTGTAAGTTATCGCAAACCTTTTTTACTTTTGAATCATATGAGTCAATCACTTATAGTTCACCTGCTGGTTGTTGAAAGAGAAGTCACATTAGCCACCAGGCGTGAAGGATGATAGACGCCATACCCAAATGCTTATCAGAAGAGCATGCCTCTAATTCTTGCTCCTTCACCAGCTTGCTGGCCACCCTTAAGTAAGCAACCTCCCCATCAGGGCTAATCCAAGAAAGGTCAAAGAAACTGATTTTCAAGGCCTTCTCTGGTTCTGACAGCCAGAGATATAAAGAGATATAAATTGCAGTTTTTCCTCACACATTTCTTAAGTCATCTCTCTACCACCTCCTTTCCTCTACAGCTCATCAAATGCTCAGAGGAAAAGACAGACAATTGAAGAAAATAAAATTGCAAAAATGACTTTTATAGGGCTCCTGTTGAATCATTGTGTATTCCACCTCCAAAGCTGAAAATGATGAGTTTAATATCACACAGAGCCGTGCATCTTGTATCTCTCAAAAGACAGCTTATGCTACCCAGAGAACTGGGAGCTCAGCAAGACATAATTTTTCACTCCAACTTGGAGGCAAATGAAATGACAGTCATCAAGCCCACATTCTAAAAGCAACATGGTTTTCATTTGGCTTTAACTTCATTGGAAAGGGTCCCGAGGAGGGAGAATCTTTCCAAATAGGATCTTTTTCTTTTCCTCAGATTATGTACCCAAAGAAGGTAGAGATGTAGCCAGGTTTTGCTTTAGGTGTCTCCATGTTGGCCATGATGACAATACGTTAATTTTACCAGGGGTCAGGAAGCTTATGTGTTAAGCCCCAATTATTCTATGAGCTTGAGTAAATCTCTTCCACATTCCAGCCCTTCATTTTTCTCACAAAGGACTGATAGATATGTTTTGGGCAGAGAGGTAGGAAAAGAAGGTTGTACTTGAAGGATGTTGAAACTCTAATGGCCTAAAAATTTCCTCCATTTCTTCCAGTCCATTATAGTATCTGATCTTTAATTCAGTCCTTCTGAAGACAGTTGCTGAATATCTGTACTTACAGACATTGATCTCTTTACACACATCTCCCATACTTTCTCAGAACATCAACAGCTAGTATCATGCCAACATAGGAAGCACCTTAAATATATGTAAACAGAGAGCAGAGAAAGACTAATTGATGTGATTTTCACACTACAAAAGCTTCTTCCCATCATGAGCAATTTAGATGTTATTGGGGAACAGGTATAGGTTCATCATGAAAAAATTAAAAGAAGACACCATAGGTAAAGTTCTCACATATTAGATACATAGGAAGTAATAGAGATTATTATTACTGTGTCTGATTCCCACTAGGACTCTCTGAGATTGGAATCAAAACACATTTTTCAGATGAGAAAGTTGAGATATAAAATAGAAACATGATTTATACTAGATCCCCCAGATAGAATGGCAAGTTTGGGGGTGGGGGATGTAATACTAGGCCCCAAACAAATACAATTAGGGTACAATTAGGGAAGCATTTCTGCTTATCGGATGACTATATTTTTCTAATGTCTCATCATGAATGTGTTACCTGTTCTGCACAAGCACCGTCCTCACTGAACATAACAAAAACCTCACTTCCTCAGAACACCTCCACAGAGGGATACTGGTGGCACTGCTCTCAGACCCTGGGGACATACTGGGTAAAAGTGAAGAGAAAGTGATCCTCATCTGCCTCAATGCCTCCAAACACATTGCAAATAGCTGCCAAATGTGCTGACACTAAGGGCCAGATTAAAAGTGTGTGTGTGTGTGTGTGTGTGTGTGTGTGTGTGTGTGTGTGTGTGTGTGTGTGTGTGTGTGTGTGTGTGTGTGTGTGTGTGTACACAAGTGCAGGCAGTGTTTGGTTTCTGTCCCATTAAGACAAGCTTTGTGGTCCCAGACTTCTCATTTTCTGTCCTTTTTGTCTCAACAGAAAACAAGTTTGGAATTCTATATTGACATCCACGCCCACTCCACCATGATGAATGGCTTCATGTATGGCAATATCTTTGAGGATGAGGAACGGTTCCAAAGGCAGGCTATTTTTCCCAAGCTCCTTTGCCAGAATGCTGAGGACTTCTCCTATGTAAGTCACAAGCTCTCACATAGCCACCCCTCTCACCCCCGGGATACCCCAGTGCTTTTTCCTTTTGCTGCCTCCCTCTCTCTTCTGCCTCGGATCAGTTTGAGTGGACCTTTATAGAACACTTCCAGTTCTTGCATGAGTGATAAAGGCAGAGGCTTACAAGCTATGAGTTCGTCCTAAATCAGGAAGCAAGACTCCAACAGGGCAGTGTTTGAGTTATCTGAGAAGCTGGCATTTATTTAGTGGGTCTGACCCCAATATTAACAAGGAAAAGAAACTCACTGAGTACCTCCCCCAACTCATGTTGGTTCCAGGGGCTCTTTTTATCTACCCTAACTGGTTTAATTTCAAGTTAACATGTCTGCTCAAAGGGCCATATGCCCACCATTCTCTTCTTCCACAACTATTTCCCAGCTTCCATTTCTCTGTCAGTAATTGGCAAGTGAGCTCTGTCTACTCTGACTATACCACAGCTTCCCAGGATGACATGTATAGCTATAGATATGAAAGTCCCCTGCAGACAATAAAGACCTCAACAAACTCCCAAGACTGTTGCTACCTTATCACATGTGAGAAAGATGGTGCAGGTTGTAAGGCAACAGTTTGAAAAGGCTTGCAGCAGAAGGCAAAAGTGAAAAAGAGCAGAGAGCAAAGATAAGGGAAGGATCAGAATATAATGCTGGAGCATGTGATTTTTTTGCCCATTTCCCTTTGTTTTGACACTAAATCTCTGGGCCTTGTTATTTCCATGTGGCCACAGGGGGAGAAACCCATGGAGGTCATAGCAATTTTTGGAGTTGATGAGCTGAAAATTCACCTGCTCATTGCTTCAGGCTGGACATTAGTGAGGATGATGGATTTCTTTCTGCTCTGTAAAATGCATTTTGAATCCAAGAATCTTTGCATGTTAGACCAGGAGAGAAACTGAGATCGTTTAGTCTAGTCTTTCTTTCTACCTAAGTGGTACCAATGGTACAGGAGAGTTGAGAATCTAGTGCAAAGTATCCATCAATTAAAGGTAGAATCAAAGCATGTACCTGCCCATTTGAAGATATATTGGACAAAAATAGCCACACTTTATGTAGGAAACTCTATGGGATGGCCAACTTGTCTCTTTGAAACCAGGGCAATTTCAGAGCAGGCTCTGGCCTCCTGGGTCCAGATACCTTGGAAGGTAGGTCACAGGTCTCAGAGACCCTCTCAAGGGTGAGGTTTCCAGGACCTACAGAAGATATACCATCTGGAAGCCTTATTTCTGACTTTGTCTAATGATGTTCCTGCAGTGCAATCTCCTTAGGAACTCAAGGCTGGAGTCAAATTATCTATCCTGATCCAATCAGGGTCACTTCTCTGATTTTCAGATCCCAACTCCAAAATTGGAGAGTTAGATATCACTACAAGGGTTTCAAAGAGACCTTTTCCCATCTGACATTCTATGATTTTTTTCATCTGTTCTTTTACTTTAACACACACACACACACACACACACACACACACACACACAAAGAGTTTTGTTTCTTTCACTGTCTCTTTTTTCCCTCTTTTCCTTCTTTAATCTCCTGAATACTGCAAATATCCTCTTACTAAAACCACAGTTTTCATTCCCTTAGATTTCCATAAGTTCACAACATCATGTGAATTGACCCTCGCAATTCCACTATACAGATGAGAAACTGATGTTAAGCCAACTAAAGCAACATACTTACTGTTTCACCATCAAGAGGCAGTAGAACTTGTGTTTCAACAGAGGACTGGATGGAACTTCTCATTCTTTTCTATCTACAATAATGGGTTATGTCAACACCCTAATGAAGCAGCATGACCCCCAACCTCTGCTGATGTGGGACACGAACCTAGCTATCTCTAGTGGGGTTGGAAACATGGGGTTACCTGCAGGCACATAATCCTAGGCTCAGATCTCTACTATTTATTTATTTTTATTTTTTATTGTGAACATACTGTACAGAGGGGTTACAATTACATGGGCAAGATAATGAGTGCATTTCTTATCAAACATTGTAGCCTCCTCCTTTGTTTCCCCTTCCCATCCCTTCCCATCCTCCCCGCCCCCCGCAATCCTCCCCGCTACCCCCCCTCCCTTTATGAGCGTCAGTTCCTAACTGTAAAGAGTTAAAATGTTAACAATTATGCTTAGGCCTTCCTTTGAAGCCTAAATGAGACACTACATGTGAGAACAAGATGATAAACTGAAAGCACTGCCTATAGTTTATTTCTGATGATCAGCATAACATAGTCCTTTCTACTTCCCTGTCTGCTTTCTGGCACTCGATGCGCCCCTTGTCAAATTTCCATCGAGAGTTGTTGAAGGGCAGTCACTATGATCCAAGAACCCTACTCAATTCTTTCACTTAATTGGGATTGTTGATCCCATCTATCCTTTTAATAACCCCAAGAGATGGGATTTCTAATGAAGAAGACCTGGAGACACGGTATGATTTTCTTGTGACTCAGTAGCCAGAAGGAGCCCAATACTAATAGTTCCCTTTGACTTTCTCTCATAGTCAAGCACGTCCTTCAACCGGGATGCAGTGAAGGCAGGGACTGGCCGACGCTTCCTCGGTGGGCTCCTGGACCACACTTCCTACTGTTATACCCTCGAGGTCTCCTTCTACAGCTACATCATAGGGGGCACCACAGCTGCTGTGCCCTACACTGAAGAAGCCTGTATCCTTCAGCAGGTACCCACCTGGTCATAGGCCACCCCTCATCCATCTGACAGGCATTCCTGGGAAGGTCAGGAGTCAGTCCCTGCTCAGGAAAAAGGTAGATTTTGGGTAAGCATAAAGGTAGCAAGACCTGGGGATCGCATCTTCATACTGTCTTGTTCACCCCTGACCTTCATATGCCATTCACATGGACATCCTTCCAACTGCGTTTACAGTTCCCAAGTTCCAAATCCCCCTGGACCCAGGCCTCCCTACTTGGCCACTCTCTCTTTCCTTTACCCTCCCTTCTCTTGTAAGACAAGTTTTCCATCACCTGTTTTGTTGTTGTACTGGTGTTTGAATTTAAAAGTCTTGGGCTTCATAGGTAAATGTTCTACCCCTTGAGTCTCATCTCCAGCCCTTTTTTGCCTTAATGATTTTTACATTCTGTCCAAGTCCATCTTCAAACCATAATCTTCCTACCTCATCTTCCTCCCCACTTCCCTCTCCATGTAGCTGGGTTGATAGCACGCACAGCTATGTTTGGCTTATTTGTCAGGATATGGTCTCACTAACTTTTTGCACAGGATGGCTCCATGGTCTTCCCAATCTCTTCTTCTGGAGTAGCTGGAATTATAAGCATGAGACACCACAGGCAGCCTGAGTCTGCTGCTGTCTGAGGTATGTAAGCACACAGGCTCCTACAGGATGACACTCAAAGGTTCCAAGGTAGAGTTTAATGACTGACTCCTTCTAACTCTAAACATGTAAAACCATTTTCTCTTTTATCTCTGTCTTCTAATACTCTGTTCTGACACGTTCTCCCCTCTCTACCCACTATTTTTCCTTTTTCTTATTTTCTCCTCCCTGCTCCTTTTCCTTCTCATTCTACCCCTCCCTCCTCACTTGCCTTTGTCTCTCTGTTTCATATTGTCTTCTCTTTTCTTCCCATCCTTCTTTGCTTTCTTTCTCTCCTTTTCACTTCCCCTCCATCTTTCTTAATTTCCTGCCCTTGTCCTCAGTGCATCTATTTCCCTTTCTTTACTTTTTCTCCTAGTTTCTTCATAAAATTTACCTTAAAACTCCTAAGTTGGCCATAATGAAATTAGGGGTTGTTCTTTGGCTTCTTTGGGTTTTGGGTTGTTGGTGGTGGTGGTCATGGGGCTTGAACTCTGGGCCTGGGCACTGTCCCTCAGCTCTTCAGCTCAAGGCTAGCACTCTACCACTTGAGCCACAGCGCCACTTCCGGTTTTCTGGTGGTTAATTGGAGATAAGAGTCTCACCAACTTTCCTGCCCAGGCTGACTTTGAACCATGATCCTCAGATTTCAGCCTCCTGAGTAGCTAGGATTACAGGCATGAGCCACCAGTGCTGGCTTTGATTTTTAAAAGGGGATTATTTAGTAATTCTATCTTCCTGTGTGTTGGTTTTAATTCCAAAAACCACTGTATTATGGCTGTGACAGATCGTAATGTACTCTGCTTTCATTTATCGTTTGGTTTTAACATTAATCTCTTTCTCCTTTCCCAACTCATAATTTTCTCAGAGAAAGAACTATAGTTGATGGACAAAAAAGGAAAAGGATGGGAAAAAGTTTGTGGACTGTTGTCCTTCAGTATCTGGTGTGGGGGTGGGGGCAGGGCTTTGTTCTAGACCTCATCATATAAATGGTATAGTATTTACTTATAACCTGCATATATATTCCCATATACATTAAATCATCTGCAGACTGTTTATAATACCTAGTGCAATGTAAATACTGTGTAAATACTTGTTATAGTTTATTGTTTAGGGAGTAATGACAAGAAAAGTATACATATTTATTGCAAGTGAATTTAAAAAATCTTTTCTGTCTATGGTTAGCAGAATCCTCAACTGCAGAAACCATAGGTATGGAAGGCCCACCATATAAATAAGTTTTCCTTCTACAGAAGTAAAAGTTCCTCTTATCCCTTCTTTAACCTTTAAGATGTGTTTTTGGACTAGTCCACTGAGCCAATGGCAGCCTGGTAGCTCCTAGTTACTTTGCTGGGAACATGGGAAGCAGGGCAAGAGTCTGGGAGGGAGTGAGGCTAATAAGGGGTAGGCCTGATATTACAGCAGTGTTCCATCCCCTATAGAACAGAGTCCCCTCCCCACAAGCACAGAAACTGAGACAGCCATCTTGAAATCTGCTCACTCCGCAAGGCCAAGGCAGCAGGTTCTGCACTGAAACACATGAGCTATTTTCCAAAGTCCTAGCCATTTGTGCCCCCACAGAGGCCCCCTCAGCCTCCTCCCCCTCCACCCCCATTTGATGATTTGTGGTCAGTGACTTCTCCAGAATCCCATCACACTTTAGTACATTCATTAGTCAATTCCATTCTGCACCTGCTTTGCTCCAAAGGAGATGGAAGGAGCTCCTGAAGAAGAGTTCGAGCTTATTCCCCAAAGAGGACATCTGTACCATTGTGCACAGATCCAGACCAAGAAGGGACCTCATGAGCTTTTCTGCCTTGACTGATCTTAGCCAACCATCCATCATTTTCAGCCACCTAAGTTGCTAGGATTGCAGGTATAAGCTACCATCACCTGGCTTATACACGGGACTTCAATAGGAGTGATGGAGATGCCAGAACTACAGATGAAGACATGCCTTAGAAGGCTGTTAAGATGATCCAGATGGAAGATGGTCCAGGCCTAGACTACATTGTTGGCTGTAGGATATCTTGAATGTAGGATTGGGAAGAGTGGGGAGTGAAGTGTTTGGGGATGGTAGTGGGACACAGGAGGTAGTGGTTAGAGAGCGTCAAGGATAAATGGAGAAGTTGTATACCAGCAGAACAAAGCAAGGAAACTGTTGTTCTGTCTGCCAGAGGATGAAAAGGAGAAACTAGAGTTACACCAGAGAAGTGAAGGCTAATTTCAATGCACACAAGGATGATACTTTTATTTCTTTTTGAAATCCTCATCTATTTTATAACAGAGAGACTTTAGCCAGACAGATTGTGATCTTCGCTGGCTGCTGGCTCCATGTCCCAATCAGAAAAAGAAATTACATGGTCTGATGGGAATGGCAGGATGGTCTGGGAGGAAGTGTCCTCTAGACTGTGAGTCAGGAGACCTGGTTCTGATGACAGCACAAGTCACATCCCAGACAGTGCCCTTCAGTAAGTCCTCTAGCCTCTCTGAGGTAAGCTGCCTCACCTTTACAAAGACACTGAGGACTTTCATGCTTTCCTACCCCTGCTGTAGGCTTAGGATATTCATGGGGGAAAAATATGGTGCTAGCAAAGAGAACAGACTTTATATTCAGATGTATCAGGATTTGAATCTTCTCTCGGCCACTTAACAGATGAGAAAATTACATAAACTCACTGAACCTTGCTTTCCTCACTGACAAAAGAAATTAAATGTATGAGTAACTACAGGTCAAATTACTGAAAACGTCGATATGAAGGAGACCCCACTTTTATGTCAGAGAAGAAGCTATGTTGGTAGGACAGTGATGGAGTCACCACAAAATGCCATCTGGTTCATGCAGAAGGGAGATACACACTTCCTGTAATGGAGTCTCCTTGTGTCTTTTATCCAGAATGGCTCTTTTCTAGTCTTGTTCTCTGACTTCCTTCTCTTCCATGTCTGGGAAATAGTACAATGGAGGACATAGTTTCTGATCCTTACCTAGCTGTTGACTTTGGGCTACTTATCTCACTACTCTTGAGTCTGTTTCCCCAGTTATAAAATAAAAATCACTCCCATATTGCAAGGTAATCAGGCACTCAACAAAAATGCCCCTGTCTCCTTCTTCTCAGTCCTGCAGACCACATAGCTTTCCATCTGTTTCTTGAATCTTCACCCCAATGATCTGGCTTTGAAATCAGCAATGGAGACTTGAATCTTAATTCCACCATAATGCCTGACTAGATGTCTTTGAGCCAGTCTTGACCTCCAGGGTGGAATACTTCCTACCTGTCAGAATTAGTATGAAATAAAATTGTGTATGTTTGCTCACTACTCTGATTGTTTCCAGCTCTGATACTCTGAAACTTTTTGTGGTTCTAAATCTGCTATGTGAGTCTATGTTTTTGTGAAATTGTGATCAGTAAACAGTGTCCTAGCAGCTGATCAGATCAAACCAATAGCTACTTTCAGTCTTTAATGGTTTAGGGATTCCTAATTTCCAGGCCTCTCCCTGGCTTCGAGAAAAGCCTGGGGCTAAAATGTAAATAGAGGTAATTTTCTGGAAAACCATGGATTTTTACAACAACTTAACAGAGGAGACATCCTCAGATACCTTTCTGGTTCCTGGCTTCTGGGACACTTGCCTATCCCCAGTGTGGCAAGAAAGCAGCTCTGGTGTCAGAGTTCCAAGTGTGAGTTTTGCTTAGTATTATTCCTTCTCAGGGCTCTAACTTATTTAACCACTCTGAACCTCGTCTTTAGAGTGAGGTTAATAATTGTTAACTTCTCAAGATTGCTGTGAGGTTGGTAGGGGAAAGTTCTTGTCATGATCAAGTGAATGACTAAGCACATACAATACTTGATATTACTAAATATTAGGTCTCTTGACTTTCCTTCTTATCATTTATTATTTTTTGTTGTTGTTGGGAAATGATAGATTCCTTAGACTTTTGGAGCATTCTTCAGCAAACCCTATTTACATTTTACCAGTCCGCCAAGTAATAAATATGCTCTGTTCAAATGATTTAAGAACAGAAGGGAGAAGGCTAAACTGGAATCATAAAGTAACCAAGAGCTTCTCCTCCCTTTGTTTATGGTCTGGTTACAAGCCAACAGGAAATAGCTCTTTGACATAATAAATGGCAAAAAAAAAAAAGCATTATGGAAAGAGACCTAGAGTCCCAGAGTGGATCAGTTGCCACCCAGGCTTGTAGTTTATTGAAGTCAGATAATGCTGGCTGTGGGAGAAGGGTGTGGTCATCCAGATCCTACTATGCTGGGTGCAATGGGTCCTCTGAAACATACATCAAACATTGAAGACATCATTTGTTTACTCATCTAGACAGAAAAATTCATTAAGTACTAGAAAGAGATAGAAAATAGGCATGATTCCTGCCTTTAAGAAGACCAATTCAAGGAAGGGAGAAAGTGCTCTCATAGAGAACTCTCCTGGCTAGAGAAGCAGCGGGAGTCATCTAACCCAACTAAGGTGGTGGGAGAGACAGTGGGAAAAACTTCTTGGAGTAATAGAACCTAGGACTCAGACCTGCAGGGTGAATGAGATGAAATCGGTGGAAAAAGGGGTGCAACAACCTTTCTGGCATAGAGTACAGGAGAGAATCCAGATGCCAGGGAGGATGACCTATGCAAGCATTGGAAAGTAGCTGGAGCTGGGGTAGACATGTCCAGCGATCAGTGAACAGAAACAGAGTCAGGCCATGAAGAGGAGAAAAATATGTGGAAGGTGGAGCAGGTTCATATACAGTACTAACAAGGGACAATTATGAAACAAGTTTATTGTTTGTCAAATCCACTGGCTTTACAGATAGGTGGACATAGATTATAGATCTAGAGGTATAAAAGCTCTGGCAGGCCCCATGAGTTTCCAATAACTCTCAGGAAATTAAAAGATCTCTAATTAATTCTAGTCACAAAACAGTCTCAGTTGAGCAATTACCATGTCTAGCCCAATCAAAAACACCAAATCTCTTCAAAGAAAAATCCTCCCCATCCTCTAGCTAAGTTCTATCTCAAACAAGCTACTCAAACAATCCATCAAATATGATGGCTAAGGAGCTCTGCTTTGACTTCTGCTCCCCTGATTTCCACCCCCCCCCATACACACACCTCCTTTTTTTCCTGGCAGAATGGTAGTTGTTTAGGATGCTGAGGTTGAGCAGGATAGGGGAGAGGAAGAAAGGATCAGGGTGGATCTTAGGTAACCAATGCTTCCAGAGGCTGGCATGGATAATTCAATAGGAGTTTACTTTTTTGGTGCTGGCGATCTGTTGACACGTGAGCCAGCAGTTCACCAGGAGTGGTTCACTGTGACCAAGGTCATTGCATCCCTTAGGGGGCTCTTATCTCAAGATGAGCTGAAGGCTGCAAAACTGGTGTCAAGTTTCCTTTTGCAAGTCCTCCCTGGTGGTCGCATACCTTACTTTGAAATGTAGTGTGTCTCAAATTTTGGAATCTTAGTTGAAGCCAAGACTAAGAGAGTTCTGTTTCACACGTTCTACTGTGTAGCAGGAAGGATCGAAGTATGTTCTAATGGTTTTGAGATAGAGCAGAGGGACAAGTCATGGCAGGCACTCAGATTGTTGATGTGAATGTGTCAGATAGTAGGCAATCACTTAGACTATTGGAGAAAGGAGCTGGTGAGGTGGGTATTTTGAGTTCAATTTATGAGGTGTTGAGGCTCCTGTGACATCCAAATAGAGAACTTTGGTAGATAGATATCTCTGTGGGCCTGAAGTTCTGAAGAGAGGCCTGGCTTTTGGATAGATTCCTTAAAGGTACAAAGTATTATAAAGTTACAATAAAGGAAATGCTTGTCTTGATATGCACAGTCAACACTGGCTTCTGCTTGGTGAATTGGTGAAAAGAATGATGAGACAGGTGTTCATATTCTACTACCAGAGTAGCTTTTTCCCCATGTTTCCCTTATATAGTCGCACGGCTTTGTGAAATCACTTCACCTCACTAGCCAAAGCCTGCTCCGAGGTAGGCCCTCAGTGAAGGCAAATGAAAGGGTGAATGAAGGGAAGAAAGCCTTAGCTAGCTTCTGCTATAAGGACAATGAAATCTGTATTGTTCAGAGGAGTTATCAACATGTGTGTGTGTACTTGAGGAAGACAGCCTGGGTTTTCATTATGCCCAGTTAATTAGGTGAACCGAAGAAGAGGCAAACAAGTCTGATCTGTTGGTTGACAGCTTAAGATACCCAGGAACTTCTCCAGTTCTTCTTTGTCTTACCAAAAGTAATAGCTTTCTAAGATTCATAAGCAAGCTTGATATGGTGGCTCAAGCCTGCAATAGCTTCTTGGGAGGCAGAGATCAGAAGATGGCAGTTCAAGATCAGCCCAGGCAAAAAGAAATTTGTGAGACTATCTTTCAACTAATGGCTGGACTTGGTGATATATGCCCATTATTCCAGGTACAAGGGAAGCAAAACGGCTATGTACAGTGGTACACATCTGTCAGTCCCAGAGACATGGAGAAGTAAAGTAGGAGGACTGCAACCCAATCTGGCCTGAGCATAAAGCTAGACCCTACCTAAAAATAAAAAATTCAAGAAGGGGCTAGATACATGGCTCAAGTGGTTGAGTACCTGCTGATCAACTATGAGGCCCAATTCAATTCCCAATACTGCCACAAGGGTAAAAACCAAACAACAAATGAAAGCTTTGAAGCTAACCTGTACTGATGTCTGTTTATTTTTTTTTCTCTTCCTTGCAGACATGGACTAGAGATTGCATGGGGCTTGAATTCAGGGCCTGGGCATTGCACTTTTGTGCGCAAGGTTAGCACTTAAACATTTTGAGCCACAGCACCACTTCCAGTTTTCTGGTGGTTAATTAGAGATAAAAGTCTCTGGGCTGGGAAGGTGGCTCAGTGGTAGAGCACTTGCCTTGCATGCATGAGGCCCTGGGTTCGATTCCTCAGTACCCATAAGCAAAAAGAGAAAAGCCAGAAGTGGAGCTGTGGCTCAAGTGGTAGAGCGCTACCCTTGAGCTGAAGAGCTAAGGGACAGTGCCCAGGCCCAGAGTTCAGGCCCCACAACCAGACCAAAAAAAAAAAAAAGAGTCTCATGGACTTTCCTGCCCAGGCTGGCTTTGAACCAGGTCCGTAGATCTCAATCTCCTGAGTAGCTAGGATTACAAGCATGAGCCACTGGTACCCAGCTTGGATTACAGACATGAGCCACCAGAGCTCTGCTTGGAGATTGACTTTTAAATATGAATGCTTACTGATCGACTGGCTGAGTGAGTGAGTGAGTGAATGAATGAAAGAATGAATGATAAGAAAAATACCGATGGTAAAATTTGTAACAGCAAGAAGGTGCTTTGTGTAAAGGGCCAAGATCCCTGTATTGGAGCAGTGGCTTTGCCTGAAACTTGCCACATAGGTTTGAGGAAATCTGTTCCTTGCTCTGGGTTCAGATTTGATGATAAAATGTTATGACCTTCACAGTAAATACAGAGGTAGGTAAGGAGATGGATGAATCCTTTGTGTTGGGCCTTTGAGACAGAAGTAGAGAAACTGAAACTCAAAAAACAAAATCAAATAGCATATCCAAGACTGCCTGTCTACTAAGTGGCAGCGTAGGAATTGAAATTCATACTGGTCCAGCTCCAGGTCTCTCTGGTGCTTTTCCCTTACCTTTGAGTCTCAGAGAGGATGGGACTCATAGCCAGCTTACTATCCTCCTGAAACTCTTCTGCAACACCTGGCCTTGACATTGACCTGTCTGCCATCCAGGACCAGCCAGGCATAGTTCTGCCAGATGTCCCCAGAGCCTCCCTCTATGGCATGCCATCCAGCTATCTCTCCCTCTATGACCCCTGTCTTGGACACCCCTCTCCCCCACTTCCCAGCTCTAGATCAAAGTGTGCTCTGATTCCTGAACGCTTCTTGCCCAGCCCTGGCAAACCAAAATGTCATTACCTTCCCCCAACCTCCCTCATCCCCCCCCAAAAAATGAGATTTCTAAGGGTTTTATCTGCTGTTGTCAAGTTTATAGCCATAATTCAAAATGCTGTTAATATTACTGTCAGCAGAGAGCTACAAATTACAAAGTTGTAAAGTTACTTTATAGTGCTAACTGCCAGCCTTCCCCAGCAGCGCAGCAAGGCTCCATGGAAACCAAGTTGAGGATGGAGAGTTGATATTGTTTCAGGATTATGGCTGTTAGATGCTGGTCAAGAGAAATCTTTGCCAATTCCTAAGTAATGCTAACCTGTTTATCTATATTTAGGCTCACTTACACGCTTATGCACAAAATTACTTGTGTCCCCACCTTCTGGTGCAGATGTAGAAAGATTCCCCCAAGCAAAAGGACTTTACACAAGCTCTACATCATGAGTGGCAGGTTTGCGCTTAGTTTCAAACAGACTAAAGGACGATAAAATGCCTAGGTATTTTAATGAGTCATTGTTGAATGGGTGAGTGCCACAAACATAAATGGGGGAGGGGAAGGCTTAGGCTTAGGCACTATTTAGGACAATGCTGTTGAATAATTTCTGCCTTTAGTAGGGTAAAACAATGCAAAAGCAATTTAAAAGTAGAGATTAGGGAAATGAGGCTTCCTCTAAGTACTAAAATAGTTTAGGTATCTTAACTTATACTATTAAGTTTAATATTGATCAACAAGGTGATATGTCAATTTCCATAGCCACCACATACCATCCTGCCAAAATTGACACTGACTCTGATTATATGGACCAAAAGTAGATTTGGACAGCCAGGAGAGCTTGGCCTTTCTTTACCCTACTACTGTCATTAGCCCTTGGAACTTTGTTCATTTTTGGACCCCAGTCTGTTTCAGTTATTGACAAAGCAGGGGGTGCCCCCAGGAGCCTTGTTGGGAAAGAAACCCATCATGCTAGTTTACCATCCTGTGTTCCTGAAGCTAGGATTGGGTAGGGTTGGGGAGAGGGGGGCTCCCCCTGGGACAGGGAGCTTAAAGTGCTAAAACCAGGACAGATGTGTGCAAACCAGAATAGGCAGTCATTCTTCACCAAGCTTGACCTATGGGGAATACCTATAAAGAAACTGGGATGATTTCCTCAGAAGGAGAATCTGAGAGCTCCGTATTTGCTTTGGTCTAGAGAGTTATCGTGGAGCACAGGGAGTACATTTATCCTCTGTGGCCTTAACGTTCCAAACAAGGACCCATGGGAGGCAACTCCATTCTGAATCTCTGTATGGAAGATCACGACAGGAGGGCTGCCCTCATTCTAAGCCTGGTGTTTATTTCAGGGAATGCGGAGCTGAATGGTTGTAGCCTCTTCCTGGAGATGTTCTCAGATGAGCAAAAGAGGAGCAGCAGAGAGTCCTGTACACAGGATAGTGTAGTGACAGAGGGGAGCACTGAAGGTGGTAAAGAAAGGACATCTCACCTGGCTTCATCTTCAGGGATACCAAGGATGGGAGTCGATGTAGTGCAATCACTTAGGCCTGATCTGAAAGGACAAGGGGGTAGAAGAGAACCTTGCATGCAGAGAGCAGCGTGAGCGAGGTCCAGAGCTTTAAGAGAGCTGTATCCCTCATTTAGATGCATCCAGGCCTTGGGTGCAAGGGAGGGAGGGAGAGGGGATGAGGCTGGAGAGGAGTTGTAAGAACCAGCTGACCGAGCTGGTGATCCACAGCCACACTACTGCTGCAGAGAAAGCACCTAATCTGGCAGGGGTGGGAAGGCAAGTAGGAGGGGGTCAATGACAGATTGTACTCCAAGCTATTATCCCAGCCATTCATTATCACCAGCCAGATCTTCTCACTCTATTTTGTGTCTTGAAAAAGATGTGTTCCCTGGAGAATGGTTCTGAAACAAAGTCAAAGGAACCAAGATCCAGTTTCTCAGATTACTGTATATTGTCTGGTCACAGTATAATCCAGTGACATTGTTATATAAGGAACAGCATGCTGATGTAAGATTTATGAGCCAGGTTGTTTATTCTCTGGAGTTTGCCACTGACTTGCTGTGTGATCTTGAACAAATCACTTCCTTTCCTGGATCCTCCATCTGTAAAATGAAAGGTCCGGACAAAGGGCCTCCATCCACCAACCTTCATTCCGAGAGTTTAATTTGGTTCTGACCCACATTCACTGAATAGCTCTTTTGTTCTGGGTAAGGCTATGCCTGTGATTTTGTCAGACACCTAGCAGGACAGACCATTCTCCATAGACCAGTCCTCCTTTTCTTCCAGAAAGACCTGGAGGCAGCACATCAAATCTCACTTGAGGCTGCATGCCTAGCTGAGACACAGTGCCTGTCTGCGATTTCTTATCCATCAATATTTTCCTCAAGATGATAAATGTGCTGCCAATAAGAGGACGCAGCTGCCAACTCTGTCTGAGACAAGGGCCTCTGCTTGGGGTTGTGGCCGTGCTTGGCCTCTTGATGTGTCTCAGGAGACAGGAGGCAGGAGTTGTGCTGAGAGGATGCAAGAAGGGACTTGGAGGGAGGAGGAGTTAGGCCACTTCTCTCAAATCTATGCAGATTTTGCCTTTCATGAGTGGAGAGGAGACAGAGGATTTAAGGCTTTCAGTGCAAAGCAAAATGGATTTGTGGTATTTATTTATTAATTTTTTATTTTTTTTATTTTTGGGTCCGGTCGTGGGGCCTGAACTCTGGGCCTGGGCACTGTCCCTCAGCTCTTCAGCTCAAGGCTAGCGCTCTACCACTTGAGCCACAGTGCCACTTCCGGCTTTTTTCTTTTTGCTTATGTGGTGCTGAGGAATCGAACCCAGGGCCTCGAGCATGCAAGGCAAGCGCTCTACCACTGAGCCACCTTCCCAGCCCTGTGGTATTTATGATACACCTTCAGAGCGCCAAGCCCAAGCCCTGGGTATAACATTCAGCAGTGAACCACACGTCTCTCTCTCTCTCTCTGTATCTCTGTCTCTGTGTCTCTGTCTCTCTCTCTGTGTCTCTCTGTCTCTGTCTCTGTCTCTGTCTCTCTCTCTCTCTCTGTCTCTCTCTGTCTCTCTCTCTCTCTCTCTCTCTATATATATGTATATATATATATATATATATATATATATATATATTGCATTCAGAACTATCATGTGATTTGGTCCTCACAAAAATCTGGAAAGACCAATATGATTGTGTCTATTTCATAAACAAGGAATCTAAGGGTAAGAGGAGAAAGGTGGGCTTTGTTCCTAAGTGGGCATCCTAAACCAGGACCAGTCCCAGGTTCTAGAAGTGTAGTGCTCTGAATCACAAGCCTGTTAGATGACACAATTTAGAAGTGGTAGGCAACACCTTTCTGATACTTGAGCTCCTTTCTCCTGATAAAAAAAATTTTCCGATTGCCCACTAAAAAAAAAAAATCAATGTCTTTGAAAAAACCACAACCATATGGTCCAGGAGCTTATAGCTGAGATGTAACTAACAGATGGCATTGTTAAATAATAGGATGAAAATGAGGCTGGCCTTCACAGCCAGGCTCACCTGGGTGCAAATCTTGCTTCTGCTATTTGCCAGTTGTGTGACAAGTGACATGATCTCTCTGAGTCTCAGTCTTCCCATCTGTCATTCTGATTCTTAACTCACAAGGACATTTCTAGTAATTTGAAATATGGGGGAAAAAACTTTCTCCAATTCCCAAGAGATTGCTTAGAAAATAGTAGTCACTCAATAAGTGATACCATTATCATTATTGTGACAAACCAAGTACTGAATTAGGTGACAGCAATATAGTTTTGGTTCATGAGGATAGATAAAAATCTGTTTGGATTGTAGGTTTCATGCAACCTTCTATGAAAGGTTTTTAAGATTTCTAAGGGTTCTTGATATTCTTAACTAGCCATTTTTAACATCATATTTGAAATACAGAGAGCCCAGTAGAGTTTGACATCCTTATCTGTATTCATAGACATAACAGTTTATTTTTTAACATGAGAAAAAATTATTAATGACTGATCTCAGTACTCAGTCACTGGCCAAGACCTGTGATTGAGGTCAGGGTTCAAAATGACTGAGATATTTGAGATTTGGTCTCAGTTGGAGACTCAGGTGTAAGAACCATACACCCCTATAGGCTGGGGATTAGGGAACATGAGATGAGCAATAGTCAAGAGACTTATCATAGAATTTAATAACTGCAATGTCCTCAGGTTTTTATTTTGTAATATCACAGACAGTCCACCTCTACCTCTATTTTCCATTCTCTCTTATACCTATCTTATGAAGGTTGTGCAGATCAAATAGTCAGTGAGAATGAGGTTAAAAATGAGTACGCACAATGGGATGGTTCTTAGGGGAAGAGAGAGGGATGCAATGCAAAGTTGCAGGTGTGCTACCCCTTAAGGTTTATTACTGAAAGCAGATGTGGCATAGAGCTGACAGGGAGGCACCCAGGGGGATCTGAATTGACTCAATTATCGGACCGAGTCCTCAAGGACATTCTGACATAGGGGAGAGGTGCTGACTGCAGGGCTGTTAAGCCACAGAGCTAGTGAGAGTTTGGCTTTTCTCTCTCCAGGCTCTCCCTCATCTGCATGCCTTGAAGAGATGCTAACTACAATTTCTTCAGTTGCCTGAGCTTGAGGCGCCCTCTTCTGCCCCCAGGGCGCATGGCTGGCTCTGGGAGTCAACTCCTAGGCTGAAGGACTGAAGGCACACAGATTCTTTGTCTGGGCTGAGGCTTGAGCTCTGTGGGAACTGAGTCCCCTTTGGGGAGCCGGAAGATGGAGAGGCACAGCCCTCTGGCGTTTCAGCATTTCTCAGGTTTCTCTCTGCACGCACATCCCTTCATCTTTCCTTTCCTCCTTCTTCCCTTCCTCTCAGTCTCTTTGTTTCCATTTCTCTTTTTCTTTGTCTCATGCCTTGCTGACTTACACAGTCACACCACCTTATCTTCACAGGTAGTTCTATGTACCCTTCTCTCACATCCTCACTCCCTATCCCTTCCCCTCTAACCTCCCTTCTTGCTTTCCTTCACTCCAACTCTCTCTTGTCTAGTTTTGCTCCCTCTCTTAAGATAAATGGTAGAAATGTTTGGCACTCAAATTCACATTTGAGCCTGGTATTCTCTGTTTAGATGTCAGTGAATGAGTTGCTCAGTGCTCTGAGTCCTTAAGTGATCTGCAAGGATTAAATGCAGGTGATGTGCTGAGCCTAAGACCTAGTTTGGCTGTGACCACTGCAGGGCTCAGCCATCCCTTTCCTAACTCGTCTTTCTTTCAGCCCCATCTGCTGGCAAACCATTTTTGTTCTTCCTTTTCATTCTTTTCCAATCCTCTCCTCCTTCCTCTCTTCTCCTCTTTCCCCTCTCCTTACACCACAATTCAGATTCTGATTCAAATACCATTCATTGAGAAAACAAGATGACCTTCACCTTGAAGGAACTCTCAGAGCTTACTGTATTGCCATCTGCCTCCCCAAGGGAGGATACAGAGGCTTCTTGTTTGAGTGTCTGATCAGGATCTGTGAGCTGAGCTAAGGTATTCAGATGCCAAGGGGAGTCTCTGACCCCAGTGTATCTTAGATAGTTTTGTAGGTAAGGAGTTACATTCTAAGGTCCCGTGTGACAGCCTCATGCATGTCTGTCCATCTGCAGGCCTGTTATTCTTCTTTGCTTGTTTGTTCATTTATCATTTGTGGCAAATTGGATCAAAAAAAAATACCACTATAAAGCAATGCAAAACATTTCCCAGCACTGAGCTCCTAAGTAAACATTTCATTCAGGGACCCATATTGGGAACCCAGAGGCAGTGGCCTCTGGCCTCCTGAGCATTCCTTTGGCAGATGCCAGCACAAGTGTCATGCAACTGTCTCTCATAGTGTCCCTTGGTGAGAGCCAAGGGCACAGTCCAAGACACAGATGAAGCATGCAGCTATGTGAGGCCTAGCTAGATGCCACAGTAACACCGGCATGGGTAGACTACACCCTTCTCCTCCTCCTCCTAAGACAATGTCATGTCTCTCCATTCCACTGCAGAGAAAGCCAGGACCATCAAGTGGTAAAGGATAAAGCCAGAAACTAGGATCATAGAACTTATGGAGGGCAGAGCCAGGCTTGAATACAGAACCCACTGATCCCATAGCACCTGCTGCACCTCCCGTTTATCTGTGCAGGTCACCTGTGGGATCCAACCTGCCTGGTCCCATCCATCCCAGCCCCTGGGAAGTCAGCAAGACCATCTGCTGTTTGTTCTGTCAGAACAAACCCTTGCTCAAAAGTGTTTCATCTGCTTCTGCTCTACTGGTGGTTTTCTTCTTGGTGACCAGGGGTTTTTAATTGGAAAAACTCTTCCACAGTTTTTTACCCAAAGAAATTGTTGAGAGAAAGTTATTGGGCTCTGATAAAAGTCATATTTAGATTCTCAAGCAGTACAAGAAAGGGAACAGCAACTTCACATGTACATGACTAATTCAAAACACTTTAGTCTTCAAAATGGCAAGTGCTATGGTCAGTGGCTGTTCCATGGGGAATGTGGCACTGTGAATATTAAAATGCCAGGATGGAAGGGCACTGGACTGGATGTGTCTGCAAGTGCAAACAACCACAAGTGGTGATGGCTAGTGGTGCAAGCCAACTTGTATTACCACGTGAACACACATTGTTGTAAGTGATCAACAGCCTATTCATAAAATGTCTTAGGTAAACAGTATACATTGTCATGAGCCTTTACTACAGATCTCAAAATGGACAAGTGGCTCTACCTGGTGATTGGTGGGAGATTAGCCCAGGTTGCATTCTTGCGTACATCACACTAGTTTTTATTTCATGGCATTACACCAACATTAAAGCATCTATGTTGGGCCCACCAGTTATCTAAGACAAATTTGAAACAACTAATTAAGGACTTGCTTCATATCATCTTAGGACCATGTTGAGAAACAAACCTCTATTTGTTAGCAAACCTCTGTTAGTTTCTGGTATTGTCCTAGAAGTTAGAAAAGCCAGGTTGGAATCCAGTCTACTAAAAGCACAGTGTGACTCAGTCTCTTTATTGTCTCCTCTTTGGGCTTCCACTCTTGCCATCAGTAACAAGTGCCTACCATGTACCAAGCTATGTACTGGGCATTGTGGAACAGTAATGAATAGGATTCTGCTTTCTTACAGGGAAAAGCTACACTAAGAAGTCTCCAAAATCCCCTTCTGCTCAGATATGCTAAGAACTCAAGGTACAACTATAAGTACAAATGATAGATCCTATTAATGGATCTTGGGTCCCTTACAGCCTAGATATAGAATTTTATGTTTACTCCGGTGGTTCCAATAGCTGTGTATACAGACCATAGTAGGACCAGATAGAAAGGCTAGTGAGCACATCAATATCAAAAGGATCAGATGTTGGCCATTTATCAATTCAATTATTTATTTAATAAGACTTGTTTGGGGCTTCAAGTATTGAATAGGACTATGGCTGGTGTGTGCTGTCTGGCCTTATTAGTATCTGCTATACCCAGGAAACTTGCTTTGGCCAATAGGATGCTAACACAGTACACTTGAGTAGAATTCTTCAATGTGTCTGTTAATTTGGCTTGGCACTGGGTATTCTGACAGTCCACTAGGAGAAAAGCATATTCTTGGGAGCTGCTGCTGCAGTGGTCCTACCCCAAAACAAATGCGGAGAAGGCAGACCTGACTTCAACTGGTCTTTGGTAGCCAAATTAGTATGAAGCCTGATCATCTAGATGAGTTTATACCAGCTCAGTCAAACCAGCACCTGCAGACCCATGAGATACAGAGAGAGTGAAAGAGAAGGGGGGAAAGATATTTCTTTAAAATGTTCTAAATCATTAAGGGAGGAATTGCAGAGAAATGAGGCAGGGAAGAAGAGCGGGGTCCTAGTTTTACATGCCTGCTTAGTCATCTTAGGTACTGGCCATTTTGAGGAATAGCATGATCAGATTTGCAGACTTTTGTGCCCACAGGGAAAGACTGGGCACCCATAGGAGCCAGTAGAACTTGAGAGGGGTCCAAAAAGGCCTTCCAGCTAGGTTTCCCATCCAGTGGACCTGAGAGGACTTTAGCATTTTCCGTGCCCTAGCTGAGGGAGGAAAGTTTAGTAAAGAGTCTGCGTCTGAAGACTTGAACAGCTCACTGCTGTAGCAAGGGACCGACCATTCAGCCTTTGCAATCTTATAAAGCTTACAATGGCCCAAGCCTGGCAGCTAATAACTTCTAGTCAAAGAAAACTTCTTTTCCCTCTGTCCATTTTTTCCTTTACTGGGCAAACAAATGGCATCTTCTTTCTCTAAGAGTCATGGCATGAAAAATTGGAAAGTAATGACTTAGAGTTGTGAGGCCTCCAGCCCCTCCCTGCCCAGAAGAGGACTTGCCATCTGCTCTGACCTACCACCTTCCTGTCAAGGTCCGTTTCCTTCAGGCTTCACACATCCCTCCCTCTACTCAGATGTTCAGATGGTGGTGGAGAGCAGAGCTAGTGTTGCATCTTTGCATTCATAATATACTAGCTGAGGATGTTTTATTACCCTGTCGAGACAAAAAACCATGGGATGCATTTCAATTCAAGACCCAGCTGACTGCAACGCTGTGTGCCTGGATCCAGCACAGCAGCCTTGGCTCCAGCTCTGAAAGCTGTCACCAGATTCATCTGCCCCAGATATCTCTACTGGGCCCATCCCCTCCTACTATGCTACCAGGCCCATACAATGCTTAGGTGCTGAAATCGAGGAGAGAATCAAAGACATAGTGTTAGTCCAGATTGCTCTGTGACCTTGACCTTAGGGTAGTCAAAGAGCTTGAACTGTTGGAGATGACTTTCGGGGGAGCAGGGGTTATGGAGCCAGATAATAAGATTACCCAGGGTAAAGTGCATCCAATGAACTGTTGCAATAACCTAGTGAGGAAGAAGCATTCGTTCATAGCTTGCAGTTTAGAAAACTAAGGCTCAGCATGGAGAAATAATCTGAAAAGATGTGCACAGCCAGCGAGTGGCTATATTTGAGTTCTTCAAAACCAAAGACATCTTCAGGAGAAAAAGAAAGGAGAACAAGAAAAGGTTCTTGAGCCACAAAGTAGCAAGAGGAAATCATTCTATTAACAGGAGTGGGTGGTATATAAGGAGAAGCTTGTTTACTCTAGACCAGACTAATATGATTAGGGGAGCTTGGGAAGTTCATACCTCATTCTTCAATCAAGAAAAAAAGGACCAAGAACTTCTATCTACTGAGTTCACAGTGAAGTTGCAAATTTAAGGAAAGGCTATCTGTTATGTAGCAGGTATCATACACTAGATATTTTCCCTAATTTAGTCTCAAAACAACCAAATAAAGAAGGTAGAACAGGCTTTTAGCTCTCATGTTATTGATGTGTACAGTGAAAGTCTAGGAAATAAAGCAGCTTTCTCCCATGGCTGGTAGAAATGGGGATCCGAATTCTCACAATAGCTGCCTAATTCCACAGCCTGTACTTTTAACCAGAAAACTCCAGTAGAAGGTGGGGTTGAAGGGGCCCTAGATGCTGAAGTGTTGGGGAAAGAAAAGTAGAACAAATTGATGAGTAAAGGAAAAGGAAGAAATCCTAGGAGTTGAGAAACCGAAACATCAGTGTTTTGTGGACTATAATGTCTTACCAAGATCTGATTGGGCAGATACTAGAAAAAGGAAAACACAGTCTTATCTGGAAAGATATTGAATTTCAGCCAGGAGAGTCTGCAGAGTAGATGGCAATCATTTTCTATAATCTACCTGAACTAGAAACCCAGTTCTGTCTCCAGTCCCACCTGTGTCTGTGGTGGGGGTAGGAGGGAGAGCAGTTCTTATGGCCAGCAGGGCCCTCTGTTAGGCCCTAACCACTACAGTCTTCAGTCTGTCCAGAGTTAACTCCCAGTGCTACAGTGGAGCAAGCTTCAAGGAGAGGCAGGATTGCCTGGTTTGACCCCTCTGGACCCATCCCCGTATCTGGTAGGTTGCATTATCTGTTGCAATTAGGCTTCATTACAATGTGGATTAATAACATCTTGCTTGGGCTAAGTATATGATGGGATCAGCATAGGGGCCATAATCTTTAGTGTTCTTTGCAGCTATTTACACACAGTTACCACACCTGTAGGGCCCCAAGGGAAGAAGTCATAGAGGCTGTGAAGATTCCTCCCCAACAGGAGGCCAGAGACAAGAGAGAGCATGAGATGTAGGTGGAGTCTGAACATCAAGAACTTGGAGGGATAAGCTAAGCTCAGAGTCTGGGTTACAGAAAAGGTACCAACTGGTAGTCCATGTCTGACCCTTTCATACAAATGATAGGTTGGCTAGGAAAGTATTTGCTGGCTGGTGAGCTGGTTAGTTGGTTAGTGGAATTTTGAATTTGAGGTTCTTTGAGCATATTTATTGTCTGACTTGTCAGTCACTTCATGTTGCTTAATACTGTCATTGCACGTATTTAAATTATGAGCCTGTCCTCTGAAGCCATTTGAGCTTGTAACTGTTCTGTATGTGTTGGCAAAGGGGACACACAAGAGCCTCGTGTCACTTGTTATAGCTGGAGTGTTAAGTGTGAGATAGGTCAAGAAGAAGCACTAAAGAGAGCAGCAGGAGCCAACGCCTCGAGGGAGGCCTTGGATATACCATGGTTAATGGGTTTGGACTTGATCCAGAGAAAGCTCAGAATCATTACAGAGGTTTAAGTCAGAAAAGACTGCAGTCAGACCTGTATATTAGGAATCCTCTCTGGCAACAGTAAAAGGATGGATTGCACAGTAGTAAGAGTCTCAGAGGCTGTTGTAGAACTACAGAAATGACCACAAGGCCAAAACTGAGGCAGAAGCAGCGTATTGGAGGGGATGAAAGTTAGTTCTGAGCTGGACTTACAGGAGAACATTCATTCCCTTCCTGAAGGAGGGGCAACAGTACATGTTTGATCACAGGCCTCACTGGAGTTCATCTGAGTTAGAGAAGATCCCCACAAATGGAGGAGCGCTGGCTGCATACCAGATCTTCTAAAGAGAAATGAAGCCTCCTGTTCGACTTACAGTGTGGGAGGGGGGAGAAAATTTCTAGTTTGGGTGTCCTAGTCTCTCTATCTTTCTCTCTCTCCTGCCCTCTCTCTTCTCTTCTCATCTCACTACAGGAGCCAAGCTTTGCCAAATTTTAATTTAAAATCTCAGAACTAAGCCCAATTTTACATATCAGAACTCTAAAGCATCCCGATGAGCAGATAATTTCCCCAAGCTACTGGTGACTGAAATTTTTTGTCATATCCTTTTAGTATATTTCCAGAAATTCATTTCTTTTTGTCTGATTGTTTAATCTATCTGTAAATCACTTTTTCTGTTTGTCTTCACTTTATGTCTCTATGTCTAAAGTATTTCTGTGTCTTCATGTATTTTTTTTACATCTTTCTCCCTGTTTCCCTTTGTCTCATATTCTCTTCTTTTTTTTTTTCCTTTTCTTCTCCCTCTCCTCTCCTGCTCCTCCCTCTAACTCCTTCTATCAACTCTTTCTCCCTCTGACTCTTTCCATGCTATCTCTTCTTCTTTGTCCCCTGTTCTGATTAGACAAATGACTCAGGGATGAGGCCAGTCTCTGCCTGGTGGTTAATTGATGTCTGGTATAGAATTGCCTAAGTGAAGAACTCTTGTCATTAGCAAGAGATGGGTTGCCTTGGCCCACAACTAGGAAACCTTTGAAATCCTGCATCTAAATTGCTATTCTTTTGACTGCTGCTAGTGATGCTAATTAGCTGTGTTAATTGGATGTTTTGATATTTGAAGAGCAAAGCAATCCAACTCCTTCCTCCAGAAAGCCAAAATAATTAATGAACTTGGCAGCAACATTGGATCTTTTTCCACAGTGGACACAGCCAGCGATTTTGGGGCAGGCAAGGGGTTGTTCTGAGGAAGTGTCTTTCCTGCTCTTAGAGAGAAGGAGAAGCAGAAAGTTGACAGTATAACTTCCTAGTGGTGAAGTCAACCACTGGGCAGAAGCCTCAGACCCAGAGATTAAGGATTAATATAAGAAATTAGGCTCCACTCTGCTACTACCTGCCATACTCCTGAACAGCCATGTTTATACTTTTACATCCTGGTATCTAGCATGTCACTTTGCACACAGTGAGTAACCAAAAAGGCCATTGAATTGGATGTTAAAGTTAAATCCAAATACCAACTAAACAACTTTTGGTGAGAAGTTTTGAGCAATACAATGTCACCTCTCTGAGTCTCAAATTTCCTCCCAAGCACACATATTGAGAAAGAGTTTCACAAATATAGGTTCCTTCGACTTGCTTAATTTTAAACTGATGCTTTATCATCCTATTGCAAATGATGCCTTAACTGTATAGCTTACCTCTTTATCTAGTTCAGACTATAAAACAAATGAATGCTAAGGATAAGATATGTGCAGAATTATGTGGGGGATGCAGAGAACAGTTCATCACTTCAACCTTAAAGAGTCTGAGAAGACTTGCTACAGGGGAGGGATTCTGAGGTGGGTCTATGAGTATTCACAAGAGGAGAAGCAAGAGTAGGAGGGGGATGAAGGCATTACATGGATGTATACAGAACCCAGAGTCAGTGACAAGCAACGTTTTGCTCTGAAAAAAAGAGGCTGAAGATCTCTAAGGGTCCCATTAGCTCCACATGACAGAATCCAATGAAACTTCTTTTTCTCATTTCTTCCGGCATTTTTTTCACTAGGGGGAAAGCAGAAACAAGACTCTAGGAAAGGGATGGTTATGTGTTAGTGAGGAGACTTGACATCTCACTCATTATTAAAACAAACATTCTTCAGAGGCCAGTCCTACCACCAACAGTCTGTAAACTAGTTAGCATTAGTCAAGGTTCTCCACAGAAAGAGAACCAATAAGACATGGATAGCTAGATCTATATGTGTGCTTATGTGCATATACACATATATTTAGAGAAAAAACATATATCTATACACACAGGGGCCTATAACCTCGATAGGCAGACAAATAGAAGTTATTTTTCTATAAAGAGAATTCACAATAAGGAATTGATTTAGATATATTATTAATAAGTTTTTTATTGTGAAAATACCATACAGAGGGGTTACAATTACATGAGCAAGGTAATGAGTACATTTCTTGTTTGTTTGTTTTTTGGGTCCGGTCATGGGGCCTGAACTCTGGGCCTGGGCGCTGTCCCTCAGCTCTTCAGCTCAAGGCTAGCGCTCTACCACTTGAGCCACAGCGCCACTTCCAGCTTTTTTTCTTTTTGCTTATGTGGTGCTGAGGAATCGAACCCAGGGCCTCTGGCATGCAAGGCATGCGCTCTACCACTGAGCCACCTTCCCAGCCCCATGAGTACATTTCTTATCAAGCATTGTTGCCTCCTTTGTTTCCCCTTACCATCCCTTCCCTTCCCCCCCCCCCCCCCCGGCCAAAGTTGTAAAGTTCGTTTTTCAACATAACGTCTTGTACATCTCATTGTTACCATGGGTCCACCTGTATCCCTACTTAAACAATTTGTTTTTTCTCTTCCCCTCCACAAATTATACCAACATCAAATTAAGTGAAAACAGGGGTTATACTGTGGGGGAGGGACATACAAAGCAACAAAGAAATCATCTTATAAATATGTTAGAAACAATAGCAAGAAAGAAAAACCATTTGAGTCCTTATCTTGGGGTTCATTTTACGTAACATCAACTTATCTGACCTTTTCTGCTTGACTCAGACATATACTAGTTATTGCAAATAAGGGAAACCATGGGACCTATGTTTCTTTGGGCCTGGCTTACTTCACTTAATATAATTTTTTCCAAGTCTTTCCATTTCCTAACAAATGGGGCAATGTCATTCTTTCTGATGGAGGCATAGAATTCCATTGTGTATATATACCACATTTTCTTGATCCATTCATCTACTGAGGGGCATCTGGATTGGTTCCATATCTTAGCTATGGTCAATAATGCTGCAATAAACATAGTTGTGCTGGTAGCTTTAGTATGGTCTTGTTTGTGATCATTTGGATAAATGCCCAAAAGTGGGATTGCTGGGTCATAGGGAAGCTCTATGTGGAATCTTTTGAGGAACCTCCATGCTACTTTCCAAAGATTTATAGATTTATAAAGTTAGGCATGAGCCTAGATCTGTATCAACAAGCTAGAGTCCCAGGAGAGACAAATGTGTAGCTGTAATTGGAATGTAAAAGCCTGAGAATGAAGAGACTTAATGGTTTTAAGTTGCAGTCCCAAAGCCAGAATGTTTGGGACCACAATGAGCAGATATTTCCATTCTAGTTCAAAAGCTATATAAGACCAGTGTTCTAGCTCAAGAAGGAAGGAGTTCCTTCTTGTTCAGCCCTTTTATTCTATTCATGTCTTCAATTGATTGGATTAGGGATGGCAATACGAATACCCTTCAGAAACCCCACACAGACACATTTAGAATAATATTTGGCCAAATGTCTCACCTAGTCAAGTAGATATATAAAATAGCCATCACACTGGTTAATTGGCCCATAGAATATTATAAATTAAACACTATGAAGGAAAGTACATTAGATGGTGTGACCATGAGTTTCAAAAGCTTAGTACGGGGCTGGGAAGGTGGCTCAGTGTAGAGCGCTTGCCTTGCATACCTAAGGCCCTGGGTTCAATTCCTCATCACCACATAAGCAAAAAGAAAAAAGCCAGAAGTGGTGCTGTGGCTCACGTGGTAGAATGCTAGCCTTGAGCTGAAGAGCTGAGGGACAGCACCCAGGCCCAGAGTTCAGGCCCCACTACCAGACCCCCTCCCCCTCCAAAAAAGCTTAGTAAAGATTACAAGATGATACTATATCACTGATTCATTGGTCATTAGGTTGAAAAAGGATTGGTAGAATTAATTCAACCCTACCTCCTCCTTTTATAGAAAAAAAGAAGGAAGGAAGGAAGGAAGGAAGGAAGGAAGGAAGGAAGGAAGGAAGGAAGGAAGGAAGGAAGGAAGGAAGGAAATTAGTTTGGCTTTCTGAAACCTAAATTAGATTTCTTCCTGCTTTGCCAATGTGGTAGTTCTCCCTGAATACCTAAATTTTGGACTTCCATTTTGTATAGAAGGAAAGTGAGAAATTTGGCAAGTAGAAAATTTTGGAATGATATTATGTGGTCAAGGACACGGATGATAATAGAACATTAGAGAATGACCAACATTACCGTATGACTAAGACAAACAGTCAGTGTGGAGGAAAGACTAGACAAGAGTGCAGGGGTCAGATTGCAACAAGCCTCGATGTTAGAGAAAAGAGCTTGGGAATATATCCAGAAAGCAATGAGGAACAAAAACTACCAATGTAGCCATGTCACAACACCTTTCTTAAATGGCCCTTTTTCATAATGTGTACTAGACTATGAGCTCTCCAAAGCTGCTAGTCATATCTGAGTTGACTATGAGTCTCCTAGATTAGGCACAGTGCCAGAAACACAATATATGCCTCTAGTCGATGTCCAAATAAAATTGAGGTAGCTAAACTGATATTCAGAGCGGAAAGTGACTTATTCAACATCACTTGGAAGCCTAGTGGCAAAGGTGGGTCTCATTCTTTCATATGTATGGCTAGAACTAAAGCCAAATACTTCTGGGCCCAAGTCACAGTTTATTCAGGGTTAAAGGTTTCAGTACTCCTTTATGACAGGTCTCTCCCTGTAATACCAGACCCTTTGTATCAGAAAGCCCAGGGCATCCAAGTAGCTCACTAAGCTATGTAACCTCACCAGTCCCAGCCTTGTGCCAGTCAGATGGCTTCTCCGAGGCATCCCATTGCCATTATTAAATACCAAAGGCTCACCTACCAAGGCAGATCCAAGACTCAAATATTAAAAGGGAGTCAGACACAGTTGCTGTTCTCAAGCACTAGCCTGGACCTGAGCATCTTAAGGACCTAGTCTGATGTGTCTCAGTATGAAGACATTCACTGGCTCAAGGAGGTTGAAGGACTGAGTGAAGGGACTTGAAGTAGTAAAGAAAAAGCCCTCATAGATTATCTTATAACAAAAGATAAAGGGCTATTGGTACCATTGAAGAAAGCCAAAGTAGGAGAGAGTTCTCCCAGGGACATCATTCAAAGCTTTCATAAGAATGGGAGGCGGCTTAAGGAGGCGACTGAGATTGGGATCAAATTGAAGGTACTAGATGCTTTTGTAAGTGGAGAGAAACCTCAGCAAAGATACAGACTCTACCAATAGTTACTCAGCAAAAGTCCACTCCTTGTTTCCCACATCCCATGAGGCCAACATAGGTACCAAGCTGCCCTCCCAGAATTTACAACCCCAGCAGGGAAAGAGGCAACAAGAAACAGATGTATGTGAATGTGTGTGCATGGAGGTGTATGTGCATGTGCTGGAGTAGATTGGAGTAGGGCAGTGGTACCACATTAAGAGGAAGGTCTGGAGTGTTCAGTCCAAAAGACCCAGAGAATAGACAAAGAGAGGGCTCAACTGCAAGACAGATTTGTTGAGGAGAAAAAAAAAAAATAGAAGGGAGCCTCCAGCAAACTAAGGATTCATTCTCATAGGCGAGCATTTTTATAGTAGTTCATGGAAATGCTGGAGTTGTCTGATGGGGATTGGTATGAAAGTAACTGATGGCAGAACATAGATGCATATGCTGAATGGGTCAGAACTAGAAAAAGGGAGGAAATAAAGTAGGGTGTCCATTCAAAGTCCTGGTCTGTTGCCAGCCAATGAGTTATTTAATCAATCAAGGAGAGTGGTCACAAATCAACACACTTGTCTGGGGCCTCAACATAAAGATACTAGATACTTGGCTATTTGGACCTAACATGAAGGCTAGATCAGTAGTATTAGAGGATCTGAAACTTGCCATCACCTTTCATTCTCTACCAGCCACAAAAGGCAATTATATTGAAGGAAGAATAATACTTCCTGCTTTGTACATAGAAAAAGTGCTTTACATGCCATATTTGTACTTAATATTCTAAAATGCTTTGAAGTAGGTCTGAGCCACTGGCTAGTGGTAGGATTTTTTTTTTTTGCTTTTTTAAAATACAATTTTTATTGTAAAAATACTGTACAGAGGAGTTACAGTTACATGAGCAAGGTCATGAGCAAGTTAACGAGTACATTTCCTATCAAGCATTGTTACCTCCTCTTTTGTTTTTCCCCTACCACCCCTTTCCTCCCATCTCCACAACTATACTCTCCCCCCCCAACCCCACCTGCCTAAATTATAAAGTTCGTTTTTCAACATAGTGTCTTGTACATCTCATTGTTACAATGGGTCAACTTATATCCCTATTTAAGCATTTTGTTTTTTCCCTGTCCCCTCCCCAAATTAGAGAAGTGTATATACAAGATGCAGGGCACCAACATCAAATACAGTGAAAACAGGGGTTATATACTGTGTGGAGGATGAACATAGTGGTAGGATTTTTGTAACTCCAAAGTCCTTGACATTTTCTTTTTCCTACTATACTGTGTTGGTAAGAGAACATGCTCATTTCCTCCTCATGCCCTAGTACTGGTAGTCTTCCTACCATGCAGAATGCCTTTTATGGCTAGTAGGTTGTGGAGTGTGTGTGTGTGTGTGTGTGTGTGTGTGTGTGTGTGTGTGTGTGTGTGTGTGTGTGTGTGTGTGTGTGTACATGCATGTGTCTGCTCACATTTTCCTGGGTACAGGTACTAACTGTGAGCTAAGGGAGATTTTGATTACTTCTGTCCAATTAATGCTCTGTTCATTCCTGCTGTCTCCTTGTGATTAGAATTAATTGCTGCTGATTACCCTGTGTGGAAGGAAAAGGACAGCCATCAGCAGTTCTGCTTGGGGGAATCAAAACATTGTAATGCAAAACAAAACTGCTTCCTGAGGACTTGAATTTAAAGATTCTCTCTGTTGGGGAAAGATTAGGTATTGTGTGGCCCAAATCAATATTCTATGACCCTGTCCGGGTAGAAGGACAGCTGGCTTCTGTTCTGGTCAGCAGTAATGATAAAAGGAAGCCATGCAATATGTTTATTTGGAAAGCTAATTCCATGTAGAAAGGATCCCTGGAATGTTGCAAATCTCTTCTCCATCTGTAAAGTGAGGAGGTTTGATGAAACGAACTTCAAGGTCTTGTATTAGCTAAAATGGGGTTGCAAGGATTAGAAGCCCCAGTTCTAGCTGGCATAAGTAAAAATGGAAATTAATTTGCTCCCTAAACTTTTAAGTCCAAAGGAATACTGCTTATGGGCATAGTGGATCCAAGGACTCACACAGTCTTGAGCACTTGGTTTTAAGCTCTATGTCTACTATGTCCTGAGTACTGGCTCCACTTTCCTGTAAGCTCTTCCCTCATCTCCTCCATTGACACATTATAGCTGCAATCCCATCCTCTCAGAATTAAGGGCTATCAGCTTTCCATTACTACAACAAATATCTGAGAAATCTTACAAAGAGAAAAGATTCATTTTAGCTCAAGGTTCTAGAAGTTCCAGTTTCTGATGATGTGGGCTTATTGCTTGTAGGTCTCAAGTGGGTTTTCTGGGTAGTAATAATAGTGGTATAGGTGCGTTGTAGAACAAATCTGCTTACTGCATGACTTGAAAACAAAAAGAAAGAAGGAAGAGTAGGCTAGGGTATGTCCCCAATAATCTAAGGACCTCCCATCAGCACTACCTCTTATATGTTCTAATACTTCCTTATAGTGGCACTCTAGACCTTTAACATATGGGCTTTTGGAGGACATTCAAGATGCTAACTGTATCAGTGGCAATTCCTATTTCATAAGCCCAGAATTGAGTCTTATTGGTCATATGCTGTACCTGACTAATAGCTTCTGGTAAGAGAAATTTCAGTGCTCTAACTGGCCCAGAATCAGGTTGAATCAGTTCTTTCTGAGGCCATAGGAACTGGTCTAATATGAGGGGAAAGGAAGTTATGAAAGAAGAATAGATTAAGATCAGGAAGATAAAGCAAGACAGATGTCCACATCAAGTACCCGCCTACACAGATGTTTTATGATTCTCTAACCACTGGGTCCCTCATGAGAAGGTCAGTGAAGTTCGGAAAGTACTTGAAGTCATCAGTTGTTGTTAAAGGTATAAAAGAGAGTAAATGACCTGTTTTGAGTATCTGTGTTAAATTCGTATCAGATTCTTTTACATTCATAATGTCATTCTATCTTGATATTCTCATTAATAACCAGGTTGTTCCCATTTTACAGATAATAATGTTGAGAACTAGGAAATAAACCATTTGTTTAAGGTCTATTTATTTATCATGAGCTTACTTGTTCTTTTCACACACTTTCAGTGGTGCTGTATTAGGTGGTGGGAAAAAAACAAGGATGAAAAAGAGAGAGGCTCTCCCCTCAAAGAATTCAAGGGAGTCTAATAGGAGAGATAGATGGGGAAAAAGCAATAGAGATTATGGGTGCAGACGCTTCATCCTTTATAGCTCTAGGTCATGCTTTTCTTAGTCTCCTTCAGGCCTAAGCTGGGGGCTCTGTACTCTGAAGGGATGGCCCATTGCTCTGAGGGCCTGTGGTTCTCAAGGAGCTTCTGTCCCTCCAGGCTCAGAATTACTCTATTAGCTTTACCCTGTCCCTATAACTAACTAGTTGCAAGGAAATCTTTACCCAAGATTTCCCTGAAGATAGAGAGTCCTCTATAGAATTTTTCCCTTCTACAACCAGGAGAGAATCTGGCTCTTTAGACATATTCATCAAAAGCTAGTCAGAGCCTCCTTATCCTGTTAGTCCCTTTTCTAGGGTCACAGTTGACTTTTCCTAAAAGAAAAAGAACATAAAAGGAAAAGAAAGAAAGTAAAAGAAAAAGAACAATGCCACATTACACTCTAGAGTCTGCGATGTTTTCCATCACAGAAACCATCTGCTCCCTACAGAACTTTCTCCTCATAATCATATTCTCCATTTACCCCTAGGGAGTGCTCACCACTTTTTTCCTCACTATGAAGTCCCAAGATAAGCTTGAACCAAAAAGAGGAACAGGCCAAATTTCCTGAAAAAGGCTATGGCTAACAATTTTCATTGTTTCACAAGTCAAACACCTAATGTGCCAAACACTCTACTAGGCACAAAGGAAATGTGATAAACAAAGCAGGTATAGTTTTTTCAGACATGGAAGAGACAGATATTTATCAAAAAGAACACACATGGTTGTGAGGGGAGACTCTGTGAGAATGATAAGGATTGTCAGTAGAGTATTTGATAGCAGGTAGTGACATAGCCAGAATGTCAGAGAAGGCTTGCTTAAAGAAGTAACAGTTGAGATGGAGGTCGAAGAGTTAGAACTTCCTCCGGCAGAGGACCTGGGATAGCCTCTCCAAGCAGAGAAAAGATGAGACAACACAGAGCTGGTTTAAGAAATCCTATTGTCACTGAGCAATGGTGATTCATACCAGTAGTCCCAGATACACAGGAGGCTGAGCTTTGAGAAACCTAGTTCGAAGCCAGGATAGGCAGGAAAGTTCAGAGACTCTTATCTCCAATTAAGCACCAAAAAACCAGAAGTGAGCTCAAGTGGCTCAAGTGGTAGAGTACTACCCTTGAGCACAAAAACTCAGGGACAGTGCCCAGACCCTGAGTTCAAGCTCCAAGACCAGCACCAATAGAAAACAAAAGGGAAAGAAAAAAGACTTCCTACTATGTAAGGAATGAGTATTGCCCTGGGACTGAAATATAATCTGGTTTGTTGTCCTGTTATTACTAAAACAGAGCAGGGAACTGGTATGTTTTATATCCTGACACTGAGCAAATCCTTACTAACATTTATCAGAAAGAAGGAAAGCAGTCAGACAGACCAGCTTGCCTGGTATGGGAGAGTGAAATTGGACAAGAAAGTAAAAGCTAGAGAAAAAAAATATTTACTGGCCTAAATACTGGATAAATATGTTGGTGTCATGAGGCATTTAATCCCAGCCTCATACTCCTCCTATGAATGGAGTGACTTTTCAGCTTGACTTGACGTGAAACTAGGATGGCCTCAAGAATATTAGGTTCAAGGAAACTCCGATATCCTGACCTTCCCACACCATCATCTACTATTCCTCCAAATCTTCCATTTTCCAATCCTCTATATTTGTTGCTTGCCTATCTTCCCTACAGTAATAAGAGCTTTATATGGGTAGAGAAATGTTATGGTGTTTTGTAGTTGTGTCCAAAAGCTAGAAAAGCGCATACTACATAATAGGTTCTCAATTATTTATGGATTAAATTGTTTCATGAAGGCTAATCTTAAACAAACAAACAAAAGACATCTGTCTCTTTCAATTCATCTCAGATGTTACCTCTGCTGAGAAGCCTCCCAAAGTTCTGCCGATACAAATCTCACTCTCCGTATCCCTCCTTCCCATATTTACTTCCCGCTGACCTCACAATCATTGCCTTATAATGAAAATTTTACTCCCAAGGGTAAGGATGGATTTCTCATTTCCAAACTCAGAGCAATTGGAAAGGCATGTTATACAGCAGATACTCAGTAAAATCAAATAAATCAATGAATTTATATTCCCAAAAGGTAATCAAGAATTAAAGTTTATAGGCTGTAGAGCTGAACAGAACTGAATGGAATCCTAACTCTCTAGTTGCTGGCTGAATGATGTTAGATCAGTCATATCTTTGAACCTTGGTCTCCTGACCCATAACATAGAGATGAAAAAAAATCTGTCACTTATAAGAAACAAATAAAATCAGCACAGTGCCTGGAGATAGTACATTGTCAAGTTCAAGACAGTAGTTAAAAGAAAAGTAGAAGCTGTTCACTGGTGGCTCATACCTGCAATCCTAACTACTCAGGAGGCTGAGATCTGAGGATCATGATTTAAAACCAGCCCGAGCAGGAAAGTCCATGAGAACTCTTGTGTCCAGTTAACCTCCAGAAAATCAGAAGTGGTGCTGTAGCTTGAAGTAGTAGAGCACTGGCCTTTAGCAAAAGAGCTCAGGGATAGCTAGCTCCCAGGCCCTGAGTTCAAGCCCCATGACCAAAAAACAAAACAAACAGAAAGTAGAGCAGGAGAGAAAGTAATAAAATGTTAGACTCAGAGGACTCTGAATACTGGAATTTAAGCCCAACACTATATCCTTCCCAGGGATGGGATCACTTCTATTTTGCCTAGAATAGAACAGGGATGTCACAAAATGAGGACTCAATGTAAAAGAAGTGACAACAAGAAGGTATGATATTTCTTGGGTGAAACTGATATAAACCCAATTTCTCTTTATTATCTAAATGAAGAAATTGAAGCCCAGTAAGGGGTCAATTCACCTGCATGTGAACAGGTCTTTCAACTCCTATGACTGAGCCTGTGAGGGCTACAAGTTCAGGCCTAATCAGAAGGCCTACCAGGAAAGAGGACTGAATTTTTAAATACTAAGATACCCCACACATGGCCCATTCCTTCAATAAAACTCAGTAGGCCTCAAATGCTGCACTCAGAGCTTGATGCTTCCTTGCCTAAGATTGACTCCCAGTCCTCAGCCACCAGCTAAGTGTTGCATTTACCCCTGGGGTGCAGCACTCACCTCTGCCGAGCTGTTCTTGTGATCCCTGTGGCAGCCGGGGTTCAGACTCTTGGAGGTTTTCTGGTTACGTTGATGAAGGTGAACTTGGGACATATTTTGCTGGTGCTTCATTCCATTCCACATCGAGCCTCATCTCACTCTGTTCTGCTGCCAGATGCCTTCTAATCCCAGAAGAGTCTGAATGTATGAAAGGAACCAGTCAAAAGGTGACAGGAAGGAATGTTTCCTGGAAAGAGGTTAATAAACTCAATTAGTTCCACCCACAGACCCAGAGCAAAGATTTTTTTAACATTTTGAAGAATGTCAAAAAATTGTAGGAAATATCTAATAATCTCTCTAGCAAAGTCATACATATACACATACAAAAATACCTATACTATCAGGGAATTCAGCACCTCACTAATGGCCCCAGGTAGAAATTTGACCTAGAGCCTTCTAGCACATCTGAGCTGAAAGCTTTCAACTCATCAGTTCATTAGTCCCTTCTCTAAGTTTGCTGAGGACACTTGCCCCACACAAGGCCACAAAGCCATCAGGAAACTGAGCCCAGGGCCAAGACCCACCAGTGTTCTTCATGTCTCCCCCATCTGCTTCCACTCCAAGATACTGCTGCACAAATATTTGCTTTAGTCCTTGGTCTTCTTTTTAACTGTGCATCAGTGGAAGCTTCTAAAAATACTTCTGAGATAAGCAGGGGCTTGAGCATCACTCAGAGAAGCAGGCGGGGTGGCATCACACAACAATTGTGAGCTGAGGCTCAGCTGGGCAGCTGCAGTGAAATTCGAGAGCCAATTTCCAGAGCCTTGATCAGGTGTCTGTGGGGAACAGGGTTCGGGGTTATGGGCGAGGGGGGGATATTAATGGGAACTTCTGGTGCTTGGAGTGGAAGAGAAGACAGAACAATAGTGTGCAGGCTGGAGGAGAGAATAAAGTCTCTCTTGTGTGAGAACTGGGTCTGAGAGAGATGAGCAGTAAAGGGTAGAGCAAGTCAGGAAGGGAGGGGCATGTCCAAGAGTGAGGTGTGCTGAAAATGGAAAGGGGCTGGTGAGCGATCTGCCTCATTGACTGGGGCAGTCGATTCAGCTAGGGAAGCTCCTGCCCACCTCTCCCATTTCACCCATTGTAGCTCCCCTAGGTATTGTGTACCCCTTAGGCTAGCGGCTCTCTCCTCTGAGGGAGTGTTAGGTAATGATTGAAAGTATACTTTGGGCTGTTACAGTGGGATAGGTGCTTGTGACATCTAGCAAAAGAGACCAAGGATACTGTTGAGCACCCTGCCACATACCATCTAGCCCCAGATGCTAATAGTACGTGGACTTTAAGCAGTTCCAGACAGGGTAATCTCTGTCTCCTTCACTCTGTATTAACAATGTATATGAGCCATATGTGTATTGTCTGGCTCAGTATACAGGAAGTGTTTGCTAAGTGTCTGTCGAGTGAATCAATGAGTAATAATAAGTAATACCAACCTGACTCATTGGTCCAAAATCCGAAAGATTACCTGCAAGGTCATTACAAGGCACATTACACCTGAGATCATATCTGGACCTGTCTAGCCTAGTTCAGCCCAGCCTAGTCTGACTTTTCTAGTAGAATGGTAAGTTGTACCTTATACCTGATAAGACAGTTCCTATAGACTTGTCCCTGCTCAAAAAGAATATTTATCTTGAGAGGAACAAGGAGAGTAAGAATTAAGACTATATATCATCTGGATCAACCTCTATCCAGATTTACTGGAGAGGAAACTGAGGCACTAGCATGGAAGCAACCTAGGAAGTCTTACCCTGAGCACCTAGAAAACACAGAATTTCAAAAATAATTTCTTCATCTCTTCTTTTCCTGTCTCTCTGTCCTTTTCTTTCTCCTTCCCTCATTGTGGCATTGTGGTTTATTTTTCTCTTTCTCCCTGCCTCTTTTACCAAGCTTACCATGTGCTGAATGTCTCCCAAGACAAATTTGAACTTGACATGCCCTTGTCCTTGAAGTGCTCAACT